>NW_003852486.1:7913053-7931932 GCF_000181295.1 Otolemur garnettii | reverse complement strand
TCATTGTTGTTTGGCGGGCTGGGCTGGATTCGAACCGGCCACCTTAGGTGTATGTGGCTGGCGCCTTAGCCTCTTGAGCCATAGGTCCGAGCCAGAAGGGACATTTCTTAAACTGATAGAGGCCATCTACAGCAAACCTACAGCCAATATTATATTGAATGGAGTAAAATTGAAAACATTTCCTCCACGGATCAGGAACCAGACAAGATTGTCCACTATCTCCACTGCTTTTTAACATTGTAATGGAAGTCTTAGCCACCGAAATCAGGCAAGAGAAGGCAATCAAGGGTATCCATATAGGGTCAGAGGAGATCAAACTTTCACTCTTCTCAAATGATATGATTGTATACCTGGAATACCCCAGGGACTCAACTACAAAACTCTTAGAAGTGATCAAGGAATACAGCAGCATCTCAGGTTAAAAAATCAATACTCACAAATCAGTAGCATTCATATATACCAACAATAGTCAAGCTGAAAAAACATCATGGACTCTATTCCCTTTACAGTAGTGCCAAAGAAAATGAAATATCTGAGAGTGTACCTAACAAAGGACGTGAAAGGTCTCTACAAAGAGAACTATGAAACTCTGAGAAAAGAAATAGCTGGAGATGTCAACAAATGGAAAAACAAACCATGCTTATGGCTGGGAAGAATCAACATTGTTAAAATGTCCATACTACTCAAAGCAATCTACAGATTTAATGCAATCCCCATTAAAGCACCATTGTCATACTTTAAAGATCTGGAAAAACTAGTACTTCATTTTATATGGAAACAGAAAAATCCTCAAATAGCCAAGACATTACTCAGAAATAAAAATAGAATATATCTTTTATCACCATTTCTTTGCAACCATATGCCCAGTAATATATAATATTTGATACTTTTCTTTCTCTTTTTTTTCTTTTTTCTTTTCCTTTTTTTTTTTTTTTTCCAGAAATGGCATCTCACTCTGTTGCTCAGGCTGGAGTGCAGTGACCCAATCATAGCTCACTGTGACCTCCAACTCCTGGGTCCATGCAATCGTCCCTCCTCAGCCTCCAGAGTAGCTGGAACTACAGGCGTGCACCTCTCTTACCCAGCTTTACTTTTTATTTTGTTGTAAATATGGGGGTCTTGCTATGTTGCTCAGGCTCATCATGAACTCCCAGGTTCAAGCAATCCTCCTTCCTCAGCTTCCCCAAGTGCTTGGCCACTTTTCTTTACAACTATAATATATTGCATGATACTCCCATATGTTATTTACCCCATAAATATTTGCTGAATGGATAATTGTGTGTATGTATATCCATAAAGGAAGAATGGATCTTCATTTACTCCTCTGGGAAAGTGTCCATAACAAATTGATAACTGAGTGAAAGAAGCAAGTTACATAACCATAGGCATGATGTGGTCTCATCTGCAGATTAGTAATATATGCACACAAGTGTGTGTGCAAGTGTGTATGTATGTGTGCAGGTGTATAGGGCAGTGTGTACAGATGTAGGCATGTAGGCATATGTGCAGGCATTTGCAGGTATGTGCATGTATATATGTAGGTATGTAGGTGTGTGTGCAGGTATAAATTTAGATGAGTGCAGGTGTATATGTAGGTGTGTGCAGATGTATACAGGTCTGTATGTAGGCATGGGCAGGTATGTATTCAGGTGTATATATAGGTTGTGCAGGTGTATATGTAGGTGTGTGCATCCAAGTATGCATGTAAAAATCTACACCAAACTGTAAACCAGGTTACTGTGAGGAGAACAGAATCAGGGCAGGAAATCTACTTAGAGACTTGGCTTTTTTCCGTGCATTTAAAGCTGCTATCATGGAAACAGGAAAGTTGCTTCCACTTTAGTTAAAAAAACTTTTTTGATGAATATTTAGATAGTGAAAAAATGCACAAAGTTGTGAAACTGCAGGAATATCATATTGAGGCACAGTGGAGGCCACAGCCAGCTGAGAGTATGGGTTGGGGAGGGGAAGACTTTGCCCAGACAGCCCAAGACTAAGGAACTCTGCCCTCAGCTCCTGCTAGCAGGTAAGCTGAAAAGAAAGAAAGAAAAAAAAAAAAACAGAATCAAAAACAGACTCAGTGCTCTCAGGTGGACGATGCCTAATTACATCCCCATGTCACTCTCATACTATTTCAGTGTCAGCTCAAATTAACTTATTCTCAAATCCCTCTTGCTTAGGGCCCGATGCTACTTTTCCCTCTGGCAGCTGCCCGCCTCCCCCCTCACCCCCCATTCAAAAAGCTGTTTTTTCTGCCAGCCCAGAGAGGGATGGAATAAATTGATCATAATTACCCAGGTTACTTGGGCAGATGAAAAACACAAAAGCCATCTTCTTTTAGGATCATTGAAAATGTTGTTAGGATTATTTTAATGAGCTGCCTAGCACACAGCTCAATTTCTACCAGGTGAGATGCTAAATTGACATCAGAAAGTTAACTCTGAAGATCAGGAAAACAATTATTTGTCAATTTTTGGCCTCAAGGGTGACCTGCTTCCTTTCAATGCTTATTTAAAAAATAGTATTATTGCCTATTTCTGGTCCTAGCACAATATACATGTATTTTACATATACTAAATACATTTGGAAAATGCAGAAAAAGGATAATGAAGAATATAGTATGTCACCCATAACCCTACCCCATAGAGATAGTTTTATATATTTAATATTTTAATATTGACTGAGTGCTTGTTTTGGGTGTTTGTGCATGTGTTATATATGTTTACTGTGTATGAATACATATTGCCACACACAATTTTAAAATCTGAACTGTTGGGAGGCATTGAAGAGATTTAAACACAAGAGTGACATCCAAACTTCCTTTAAAGAACCCTATTTCTCAGTTGGAATGGAGACAGGTGTGGGGCAGTCCCTGGCGAATAGGGAGGTCACTGGGACTCAGCCCAGGACATCCAGGTATGTGCTGGTTGTGTACTAAGCTGGGGTCAGGGCCGTGGATAGAGCAGAAGGGAAGTTGAAACATATGGAGAAAACTGAGATGGACAGGCCACAGTAGGTTCTCTGCTATAGACACTGGTGAGGAAAAGCAAATAGGTGGTTTGGGGGCCCTGCTCTGGAAGGGGAACCCAAGGTGAGGAGCAGTTCAGAGGTGGAGATTAAGCACTGGCTGTCTTGGGATGTCCAGAGAGACAGTTGCCGTCAGTGGGACACCTGGGCTCAGGGGTCCAGAGCAGACACCTGGGGCTCCATATCAGCTCTGCAGAGTGCATTAGCCCTGAGGTAGGGTGTGGCAGGAAGAGCTATGGGACTAAAAAATTTGCTGTGAACCTCGGAGGAGGATGCGGAACACTTGCTCCGGGAGGCTATGGACTGCAGCGTCCCTTCTGTGCTGAACGGATCACTGATATGCAGAAAGCAAACACCCACCACTGGTCCTTGGCCCCTCTCAGGCCTGTCTCTTGCTGTCTCCTGCTCTTGGACACAGGCCCAAGGAATCCCTGTATGTCTTTGGCCCCATGCTGCCCCTCGGTGCTGTTCCAAGGGAGTGATGGGTGGGGAGCAGTTTCAGGGCCATCAACCCCATCTTCTCTGTAATACCTGCACAGCTTTGGGCTAGGTCTTCTGTGGCCTTTGGAGCTACTACGGGAAATCAGAGTCTTCCCCTTTAAGGATTTCATAGCCCAGTCGGAGGTGGCAGACACACCAACATACTCGCTATAGTTTTCAAAGACAGTCACAACACTGTCTCCCACCCAGTTTGTCCTGCACATGCCAGGTCCCCTTCAGGAGGTGGGGTCTAGTTTCTTGCCCTTGCATCTGGTCAGAATCAAAATATTTCATATCAGACCCTTCACAGAAAAAGTGTTCTGACCCTTGTTTAGGTCACAATAGGCCCCATGTATCACATCAAAGCTTTTGGGTGTTATCCCATGTGTGACAGTGAGCCAGGAAAGGAGTCTGAGCATGAAGCATGAGCTCATTTTGGGATTACAAAGATCACACTCACAGGAATGGTACCAAAAGCAGGAAAATCCCTCTCTCCACCTATCTTCCACCTTGAATCCTATTTTAACAAGTACTATCTGAGCATCTGGTATGTACCTACACCTTATGCAGATGGGCACAGCAGCCAAGGAGAAAGTAACTGAAGGATTGAGCTTCTCCCTGCGAGATACTATGGGAAGCAGACTGTCTCAGGAAGGATAGAGTTAAACCTTCCAAATCAACCAGGTTTTTGGATTTCAGTGGCAGATATGGACTTTAGCTAGCTTAGCTTAAAAGGGAAATTACCGGCTTGGCGCCTGTGGCTCTACCGGCTAAGGCGCCAGCCACATACACCTGAGCTGGCAGGTTCGAATCCAGCCCGACCCGCCAAACAACAATGACAGCTGCAACCAAAAAATAGCTGGGTGTTGTGGTGGGTGCCTGTAGTCCCAGCTACTTGGGAGGCTGAGGCAGGAGAATCACTTGAGCCCAGGAGTTGGAAGTTGCTGTGAGCTGTAACGCCACAGCACTCTACCCAGAGCGACAGCTTGAGGCTCTGTCTCAAATAAACAAAAAAATAAATAAAAGAGGGAAATTACCAGAAGGAATTGGCAAAGGCAATAGAGGGGACTCCCAGGATTCAAGAGAAGGATAGGGAGCAGGCTTGGCACAGATGGGAACCTAGAAGCCCAGGAGGATTCAATCTTCCCACCTGGAAAGCATGAAATCTGCTTCCTCCAGTCTTGATTTACTCAACTCAGTATTTAAAATGTCAGGTGAGCATTCTGATATGTGACAGAATTTGACTCTGTCACCCTGGGTTATGATTAGGAGACAGGAGGGTTGTCTTTTGCAGTTTTTTTTTTTTGGCCAGGGCTGAGTTTGACTGCCACCTCTGGCATATGGGGCCGGCGCCCTACTCCTTTGAGCCACAGGCGCTGCCCCAGGTGGGTTGTCTTTTGTTGGTAAAAGGAATGATCTGGTGCAGAGAGCTTTTAAGGACCCTGTTTGCTTTCCACTGTGAGAAAGCAAGCAAGTGCGCTAGTTATCTCATCAGGATCACACACAATGGGTCAGGAGTAATTCTGCATGGGGAAATAAGGGTATAGAAGTTTAGCTGCTAAATTTCCCCCTGTCTGGGAGGGGAGGGGTGGTGTGGTGTCTCATGCCTGTAATCCTAGCACTCTTGGAGGCCAAGAAAGGTGGACTGCTTGAGCTCTTGCCCCTGCAAGACCCTGTCTGTACTAAAAATAGAAAAACCACTGTGGTGGGTGCCTGTAGTCCCAACTACTCAGGAGGCTGAAGGAAGAGAATCACCTGAGTCGAAGCTTTGAGGTTGCTGTGAGCTATGACACCATGGCATTCTGGCCTGGGGACAAAGTAAAACTCTTTAAAAAAAAAAAAGTTTCTATCATACCTATATGGGTTATGGATTCAGATCCTACCTCTTCCAATTATTAGCTTTGTGACTTTGGATAGAATTAGCTCATCTGCAGAGTGAATAATAATAATAAAACTCAACTCCTAAATCTGTGACTTAATGCATGCAAAGTGTGTAGAACCGTGCCATGCGCATTGTAAGCAACTAGTAAAGCTTATTCCTCATTAGTACTCTGATTGTTACCACGGATTTACAAAAACAGCATCCAAATTGGGAGGCAGGGCCAGGTCTAGGTCTGCTTCATCCTAGATCTCCTGCTTCTCCTGCAGAGCCATAGCACCTTTCAAGGCCTCAAGTAAGTTAAATGAGATAATATGCCTGAAGTTGCTGGGGCAGGTACCCAACAAGGATGCTCAGTGCCCAGGGCTTTTCCCTTTCTTCCCAAAGAAGCAAGACTTGTTTTCTGCCTGTTTCTTTGGAGATGCCCACATTTAATAGAAGACCAAGTGGATCTAAGAGGGCCCAGGAAAGGAGACAAAGTGGAACGTCCCTGATTCACACTCTCTATCCCCATATATTTTTTTTTTGAGACAGAGTTTAACTCTGTCACCTTGGGTTGAGTGCTGTGACATCATAGCTCATAGCAACCTCAAACTCTTGGGCTGAAGCAAGCCTCTTGCCTTAGCCTCCCAACTAGCTGAGACTGCAGGCATCCACCATAATGCCCAACTAGTTTTTCTATTTTTAGTAGAGATGGGGTCTTGCTCTTGCTCAGGCCAGTCTTGAACTCCTGAATTCCTTGGCCTCACATAGTGCTGGGATTACAGGCATGAGCCACCATGCCCAGCCTATGCTCCCTGTCTTTCTCAATCAGACATCACTCACATTTGTTGGCAATTGGGGCCCTGCCTGTCACACCAACATTGTCCCCCTCACATTCCCACAAGCTTACTCTGCTCCATCCACATAGACCTTCTTTCTGTAAAATTCTTTCTGCTCTTTTCTTCCCTAGGGCCTTTGCATAAGGTGTTCCCTCTGTCCAAGCTACTCTTACCCTAGATCTCAACCAGTAAGATGCAGCCAATACAGTGAGATCTTTCCTGACACTTCTAGCTAGGGTGGCATCTGTGCCCATCACTCTAACATGTGGTCCTGCTTTAGTTTCTCTGCTGTAATGATCAGTATCTGAAATTACATATATTTATACATACAGTAGAACCTCTACAAGTTGACAACCTAAAGGACTGTCACAAACTTATCAACATACGGAAGTGGTCAACATAAAAACTAAGCTTCCTGTATTGATATGTACATGTGGTACATATTGGCCTATGAAAATTAGGTCAACTTAAGTAATGGTCAGTGTAGGAAAGAGATCAACTATAGAGATTCTAATGTATACCATATATATATATGTGTGTGTGTGTATATATATATATATATATATTTGCTAATATTGTTATTTGTCTCCCTGCTGTAGAACAGAAATGCCTTAGGGCCAGAGGAACTGTGTCCCCAGCACTTAGACTTCTTGGTACTCAGAGGAAGCTTTGCATGAATGGTGCCCTCTTCAGCTTCACAGACATTCTATTAAGTGGACAATCTAGTAGGGCTGACAGGTGGCTTTAGTGTTATGGTTTAGAGTAGCACTATGCAATATGGTTAGCCCTAGTACATGTGGCTATTTAAACTTAAGTGAGCTAGAATTCAGCATAATTAGAACTTTATTTCCTCAGTTGCTTCAGCCTCATTTTAAGTGCTCAACAGATACATGTGGTGGCACAGATATAGGACATTCCTGTCCCTGCAGACTGTTCTACTGGACAGGGCTGGTTGAAAACATGCACTGAGGATCCTTACTGGCTTCAAATCCCAGTGCTGCTGGTTACTAGCTGTATAATCTTGTGTTACCCTCATGCCTTCAGGTCTCAGTCCCTTCATCTATGAAATGGGGCTAGTGTAGCTCCTAGCTTATAGGGCTATAAGAGTCCCTGAAGGCAAGGCATTCATAAGAGCATCTGGGATATACTCAATGCCAGAAAGAGTGCCAGATATTGTTGTGATGTCTCCTTTTTACTCCTCAAGAAACTGAGGTACAAAGATGACAAATCATTTGTCCAAGTTCACAGAGCCAGGAGGTTAAGGAGTTGAAGTTTGGCCTAGCACCTTCCTGATTTCATAGTCTGGCTCATTCCCATTACATTTTACCAGTCCCTTCTGGGAAAATCCCTTAAATTTCTAAGTCATTGCTTTCTCATCTAGGAGGGAGTTAGGGACAGGAGACTCCCAGAGACCCTCCATCCAGAAGGAGTGTGAAGGAACTGACCAGAGGACCAGCCAGGCCCCCCAAAATGGGTTGCCTATTCCAAGATCAAGTCAGTGGCTTCATATTCCTTGGAGTTGGAAAAATAAGCCCAGGACAGAGAAGCTCTGGTGTGGCTGAGCAGATTCCACCAGCTGGGGCTGAGGCCTCTGGTGTGGGTGCAACTGTGTGGGAATAATAGCCCCTATGGCAGGGACAGAATGCTCATCCCTCCCACCATAATCAGGCTCTGGGATTGCCCCAGGAGCCACACGGAGGGATTGAACTAATTCCATTAACGCCCCTGTATAGAAAATGGAGAGGCTGACTTGTACAGTCACTGTGCTTATAATTTTTTTATTATGGTTACACAGGATTCTTTTTATTGTTATTTTATGTAATTTGTTAAAATTTTTTTAAAGACAGGATCTCACTACATTATCTATACTGGTCTCAAACTTCTGGACTCAAAGAATCTTCCTGCCTCGGTCTCCCAAAGTATTGGGTTTAGGTGTGAGCCACTGTGCCTAGCTATTTTTATTTTTAGAGATTTTAATATATTTTCCATATTAAATTTTTAAAATTATAGTAAAACTCACATAACATGAAATTAACCATTTTTAAGTGTACAGTTCAGTGGCATTTAGAGCATTCACAAGGTTGTTCAACCATCACCTGTACCTACAGCTAAACCATTTTCGTCATCCTCCATTCTCATTAAGCAGTCATCCCTCTTTCTCTCTCTGCTCCTAGTTCCTGGAAACTAATCTGTTTTCTATCTCCAGGGATTTACCTATTCTGGATATTTGCTATAAATGGAATCATAAAGTTACCTGGTCTTTTGTGTCTGATTGCTTTCATTTAAAATAATGTTTTCAAGTTTCACCCATGTTATAGCATGTGTCAATACTTAACTTCTTTTTATACTTGAACACACCACATTTTGCTTATCTATTCACCTGTTGATGGACATTTGGGCTGTTTTCATCTTACAGTGATTATGAATAGTGTGGCTATGAACATTTGTGTCAGAGATCCATGTCAATCAAAGTCAGGTTCCCCACCCCCTGCAAAAGTTATTGGTTAAGGGGCGGGCACATGATCTAAGCTAGTCCCAGCCTCATTTTTCCCAGATGCAGATGTGATTAGGAAATTGCATAGACTGAGAAACTTCTAGTAGTCATATGGATCCCAGGAGGGAGATCAGCCAGAGGATAAGACCTTTCCACAAAAGTGATGCTAATGAATCCCAGAGAAATCAGGTCAAAGCTTTGGTGGCAGCATGAACTCCTGGATCACACCAGTTCCAAAGCCCACCCTATCTCAGAGAATATGAGTAAAATAGAAACAAAAACATTTTGGTTAAAATTATAACAGACACCACACCCTCTTCAGTGACTTACACCCTGAGGATAAATCCCAAAATGTTTATGATTGAAAGGTCTTTTGACATTTCAGCTCTGCTAATGTTTGCTGTTTTATACCTCTCATGGTTCAGAGAGTTCATCCTCAAAATTTGTGCTTCAACCAAGATGGTTTCTCGCTGCTGTCAGATTCCATTGCAGGTTGAGTCAAAAAGCAAAGAAATAGCTGTTCTGATAATGAGGCTGTCAAGGAAGAATGGAGAATGGAAACTCAGAACCAATCTGAGAAATGCAATTATGTTCCTCTAACCAATCACATGCAACACTGTGCTCCGGTCAGCAGCTTCCTGTTTCCTGGTGCCAAGCCTCCCATCAGAGCACTCTTCCCTTTTCCCACTATGAAGTTTTCCCACTCGCCTGCCTACCTTCAGTCTGTGCCCAACACAAATGATGTCAGTTTACTCTTTATTAGAGAAAGCTCTGCATGAATAGTCTTCACTCATTCTCATTTGGGTTGTTTTTGTTTATTTCTACACCTTGTTTCTTTTCCTCATTTCTACAGTCCTGTAGTACCATGCATGCTCTCCCAGTGAAGATCCCCCTCTCAGCCTAGTCTATAGGATTATTCAGGGGTCCTCTATTGTATATACAATGATCCAGCACATACCAGGGATTGAAGCATAGATAGACAGCACCGTGATGGCAGTGGTAGAAGGGTCCCCTGCAAGAGTGGATATTCCTCGACACCTGCTGTGTCCTCCCAAGAGACCCACCCCAGAGTCCTCTGCATCGAAGCCAGCAGTGTATCATCTTCAAATCTCTCTCTCTCTCTCTAATGTTGCTTCTGTTGTCACATCTTCTCTGATTCTGACTCTTTTGTGTTCCTCTTTCTCTTGTGAGGACTCTTGTGATTACATTGGACTAAATTGGATAATTCAGGATAAGCTTCCATATCAAAAACCTTAACTGAATACTATCTGTAAAGTCCTTTTTGCAATGTAAGGTAGAATATTAACAGATTCTGGGGGTTAGATAGCTTTAGGGTCCATAATCCCACCCACTATGGCATGTGTCTAGTAAGATTTTTAAATGAGTCAAGCTGGGTACAGCAGCATTTCCTTTAAGCCTCAGCTACCCAGAAGGTTAAGGTGGGAGGATCACTTGAGCCCAGGAGTCTGAGCCCATCCTGGGCAACATAGCAAGACCTCATTTCTATTATTTTTAAAAGAATAAATTTAACTGACAAGTTGTATATTTATAACTTAGCACCTAAAGTAACTACTATAAATCTCTAATAGAGAAAAACCTAAAAACTATAGATAAATAAAAATGAAATTCTATGATGTGCACAGGAAGGTAGAAAAAAAGAAAATAGTGAAATGAAAAACAGGAAAAAAGCAGAAAATGAAAAATAAAATGGTAGTTTTTAATTCTAACATATCAATGATTATATCGAATGTAAATGATCTACTTTATTTATAATAGCCCCAAACTGGAGACAACCAAAGTATTCCTCAGTAGGTAAATGATGGCTGGACATGGTAGCTCATCCTATAATCCTAGTGCTTCGGGAGGGCAACGCTGGAGGAGCTCTTGAGGCCAGGAGTTTGAGACCAGCCTGGGCAACATAACAAGACATGATCTCTCTTAAAATTTTTATAAAATTCTTTTCCACACGTGATGGTGCACACCTATAGTCCTAGCTACTTGGGAGGTTGAGACAGAAAGATTTTTTGAGCCCATCCAGGAGTTTGAGACCAGTCTAGGCAACACAGCAAGACATCATCTCTCCAAAAAATTTTTTTAAATTATTATACAGGCATGATGGTGCATACCTGTACTCCTAGCTACTCAAGAGGCTGAGGCAAGAGGATAGCTTGAGCCCAGGAGTTTGAGGTTAGAGTGAGCTATAATTGTGCCACTGCACTCCAGCCTGTGTGATAGGGTGATACCTTGTCTCAAAATATCAGTTTTTAAAAATGAATCAATTTAAATAAAAATGTAAAACCCCCTTGTTTTACAGGTTCAAAAATATCTGCCCAAGGCCACACAGATAGGAAAGGCAGAACCAAAGTCTTTATCTGCCTGCATTAGGTGTGATGTTTTCTTAGGACAGATTTACCAATACCCACTATTTGTCCTATGGATACAGTGAAACAGAGATGTAGAGAAAAAGCATCTCCCCTAGAAGGACCCTTGGTCTTTTAGGGTCCATGTTTGAAGGACAATTCAGCACTGCTCTCCATCAGGGCTGGCTGGGGACCAGCAGAGTGGCCCCAAGTTTTCACACCTCTAACTCTGAGCTTTTACATCATTACCATGGGAAGGATGCAGCAGTTGTGTAGATTCTATGAGAAGATGCACAACTAAGCTTCTAAGAGCATCACCAACATGGAAGTTGTTTAGGAAACGTTAAGAATAGAAGTAGGGCCTGTGGCTCAAGTGGCTAAGGCATCAGCCACATACACCGGAGTTGGCAGGTTTGAATCCAGTCTGGCCCGCCAAACAACAATGATGGTGGCAACCAAAAATTAGCCGGGCATTGTGGCAGGCACCTGTAGTCCCAGCTACTTGGGAGGTGGAGGCGAGAGAATTGCTTGAGCCCAAGAGCTGGAGCTTGCTGTGAGCTGTGATGCTACGGCACTCCACCCAGGGTGACAGCTTGAGGCTCTGTCTCAAAAAAAAAAAAAAAAAAAGAATAGAAGTAGGAATCTGTAGTAAGATGAATTGTGGGGTAACATGCCCCCAAGAGGCAGCACAGTGATAGGGTTACAATCGGGCTCCAAAGCCAGACTTCAGGAGTGTGAAGCCCAGCTCTAACTCTTAACAGCCACAAAAGCTTAAACAAGTGACTATATCCCTCTCTGCCTCTGTTTATCCTTCTGGAAATTGGGGAGTAGAGTAGTGCCTGCCTCATGAGATTGCAGTGAGGGAAAAATGAGCTAATTCAATGAGAAGTACTTAGAACTGTGATTGGCACATAGTAAGCACTGAATAAATGCTGGTTGTTCATGTTACAGTGTCCAGGCAACTCAATGACATGCCACCATTAAAACTGTGATGTGAGGCTGGCACCTGCGGCTCAGTGGGTAGGGTGCGAACTCCATATATCGAGGGTTTGGCCATGGCAGGTTCAAACCTGGCCATGGTCAAACTGCAACAAAAAAATAGCCGGATGTTGTGGCAGGCTCCTGTGGTCCCAGCTACTTGGGAGGCTGAGGCAAGAGAATCGCAATCGACTAAGCCCAGGAGTTGGAGGTTGCTGTGAGCTGTGTGATGCCATGGCACTCTACCAAGGGCAATAAAGTGAGACTCTGTCTCTACAAAAAAAAAAAAAAGACTATGATGTAGAAGAACATTTCGATATTAACAGACCATGCATGAAGTAATAAAGTACAAAATAATATCTCTGATATCCCTTATTTGTAAACATTTTATAATAAATGTACAAAAATATAAAAGACTAGAAGGAAAGATTTCACACCTTGGGAACACTTGTTCCTGATTTATTGACATGATATTAGTCTTTTCTGTACTCTTAATTTTCTGCAATAAATATGGTTGCTTTTTAAAAAATAATAGCTTCTTTTTTAGAGCAATTTTAGGTTCACAGAAAAACTGAGCAGAAAGCACAGTGCTCTCATATGCCTTCCCACACAGCCTTCCTACTGTGACATCTCACATCAGTGTGGTGTGCTTTTACAATTGATGGGTTAATGTTAATATGTTATTAGTAACTAACGTCCATAGTTTCCATGAGGGTTTATGCAGTGTTGTCCAGTTCTAGGACTTTGACAAATACATAATTCATGTATCAACCACTATAGTAGCATACAGAAGAGTTTTCACTACCCTCAAAGTCCACTCCATCTATTTATAATAAGCTTTGCTTTTATGATAAGAAAAAAAAAAGTAAAAGTTGGCTTGGCACCCATAGCTCAGTGGCCAGGGCACCAGCCACATACACTGAGGCTGGCGTGTTTGAACCCAGCTTGAGCCTGCTAAACAACAATGATAACTGCAACAAAAAAATAGCCAGGTGTTGTGGCAGGCACCTGTAGTCCCAGCTACTTGGGAAGCTGAGGCAGGAGAATCAGTTAAGCCCAAGAGTTTGAGGTTACCGTGAGCCATGATGCCAGGGTACTCTACTGAGGGCAACATAGTGAGACTCTGTCTCAAAAAAAAAAAAAAGTAAAAGTTATGCTTACAACACTTTGTAGCCAATGAATATTCAAAGCCTTGGAGAAATTTTCAGAGCACATTGTGCATAGATAATAAAGTAGTTTAAATACTTGATCCATGAAGTAATCACATCTTAAGATACCTATGCATGTGTTAGGTATCACATATATGCATATATTAAGTGTTTGTATATATATGACGTACACATACTGTGTATTGTATTCTTATTATATATATATATACACAGGGAATATGTGCTGTTCTATGTGCTCTACAGGTATAAATGAAATTAATTTTTTCAACAACCCTATGAGATTGGAAATAACATTATCTGAATTTTATAGATGAGGAACCACTGAGCTTTTCAGTGGTTAAGTGACTTCTCAGAGCACATGGTTAGTCAGTGCTAGAGATGGGTATAAATGTAGACCCCTTAGAAGGGAATACACAGAAAACTGCGAAAATAATACTTTGAGTAAAAGTAGGATAGATGTTGTTTCCTTTCTTGCTTTGTTTTATTTCTGAAATGTATAATTTTTCTAGGACAGTAGCTCACAAACATTTTCTATCAAGGGTCAGGTAGCAAATATTTTAGGCTTTGTGGGTCATAAAGTCCCTGGCATTGCTGCTCAACTTTGCTTTGTCACCTGAAAGCAGCTACCCGTAATACATAAATGCATTGGTGTGTCAATGTGCCAATGAAATTTTGTTTGCAGACTGCTTGAATTCACAATCTGTGTAATTTTCACATCATAAATTTTTTTCTTTAGTCTTCCCCCCTCCCACCATTAAAAAATGTAAAAATCACTCATAGCTCATGGGCCCTATAAAAGGAGGATTTGAGCCATGCTCAGCATAAAAGTGTGTCCTCAAGTGTTGCTTTAATATAAATCAGCAGGTGTCTATGGGAAGAAGCAGCTTCACACCAGAGTGGGTAACATGAGCACAGCCTCCAGGCAGGTGGCTGACGTGGGAGCAGCTCTGGACACCTGCTAGCCACGGGGCAGGCTGGAGGGCATGTGTGGGCAGTTAGTTTTGTCCTTGGAGCCCCAGAGGGTGCTGTGGCCAGAGTTCTACTTCTCCCAGGAGAACAACATCTAGGCAGAGTCCCAGCCTCACTATGTACAGATCAGAGCCATTTCTGAAGATGTCCCTGTGGGTGCTGCTTTTCCTGGGATTGGCGGAAGCTTGCATTCCTCGGGAGGGTAATGCTGTCCCCATGTCTTGTCTCCCCAACGTTCCTTCTTAGATGTGGGGGGCTCTGTGGGATGGCTTCAGATCGAGCCTCCTGAAGTCTAATCAGACTCCTTCATGCTTCATGTTAGACATTCTCTTTTTCATAGCAGAGATGGTGGGGTGGAAGAGTCCCCAGTTGGAATCCCTGCTCTTAGAGATAGACAACTTGTGTTTGCATCCTGGGTTTTACCACTGACTCTTCAGGACTTTGGGGAAGAGACATTGTCTCTCTGAGCCTTGCTGTCCCCATCTAACGGGAGTCACAAGAATCTCCAATTCATGAGGCTGTTGTATGTTATTGGTGAGGTTAAGTTTGTGTAGTAGCAGGGAGTTAATGTCACTGTGGTTAGAGAAAGCTGGTGAGACTCCAGACCTTTGCAATGTAAAGAATGCCCTGGGGAAAGTCTTGTCACAATACTGAGTTCCTGTTTCCTAGTTTGCTCCACAAATGTTTGTTTCTGTTCCTTCCACATGCTCTATGGAAACAAATAAACAAAAGCATATTCCAGTGTGGGGATTAAGGGAAGGCCTCTCAGGAAAAGAGACCTCAACAAGGTTTAGGAGCCAGCCAGACAAAGGGAATTGCATATGCAAAGGTCCTGGGGCAGCTGGCACTGAGTCCCTTCAAGGATCTGAGAGGAGGCAGTATGTCAGGAACATGGTGCACACAAAGAGGGCATGGTAGGTGGGGATTGTTACAAATAAGAATGGGAAAGGGGCAGAAGCCAGAAAATACAGGGTCTTGTGGGTGATATGAAGGATTTTGGATGTTATCAAACAGGAAGCTGTTTGAGGGGTTTTGGCCAAGGAGTGTCATGTTTATGGGACTGTGTGTGCTTGTGTGTATGTATAGATGTGTATATTTAAACCATCATTGCTAGCCCTGAGGAAAGAATGGATTAGGTCAGAATAAGAGTAGAAGCAAAGACACAAGTTAGGTCAATGTTTCAGTCATCAGAGTCAGGATGGGGATAAGTGGAAAAGGATGAGATAGTGAAAAGCAAGAGTCATGGGACTGGGAGATAGATCAGGTGCTAGGATTGGGGATACAGAGGACTGAAGAAAGATTATACAAAATTTACAACTGGGTGATTGCGGCTGCCCTTAACTGAGATGGGAAAGCTCTTGCATAGCAACAGATTTTTTAAAACCTGTATTTTGAAATCATTTTAGATTTATAGAACAATAAAAAAAAAGAGTTAGAGTTTCTTGATATTCTTTGCCAGTCCCTTCCAATGTTACCTAATCACAGCACAGCAAACAAAACCAAGACCTAACACCATTACAAAACTACTGAAGAAATTACAGACCTCCTTCAAATTTCAGTAATGTTTCCACTAACAGAGAAAATGATCTCATTCAAGGATCCACTGCACACCCCCACATTGTGTTCTGTTATTCCATCTCCCGTAGTCCTGTGACTTGACCTTAGACCTGGTGATCCAGATTGGTCAATCTTTGTCTTCATGACTTGAGACATTCAAAGAGCTCTGATCAGTTGTTCTACAGAACATCTTCATTTAGGTTGGTCTGGAGTTGTCTCATGACTAGATTGAGGTTCTGCATGTGGGGCAGGAACAAACACAAATAGTGTGAGGTTCTTCTCTGCAGATTACACCAGAGGTCACAAGATGTTGATGTATCTCATTGCCCCTGATGATTTGGGTCTAATCACTTGAGTAAGGAGTGTCTTCCAGCTCTCTTCACTGTGAAGCTATTTCCCCTTTGTAATGAATAAATGTTCTCAAGAAGATACTTTGAGATTATGTAAATATTCTATTTCTCCTCCAGCATTTCTCCAATAATTTTAGCATCTTCCTGTGGATTTTACTTGTAGAAATAATTACTGTCGTGTTTCTCCAATGGTGACTTTCTACTCCCCTTAGTCCTTCTACAGGTATTAATTGAAATTCTTCTGTAAGGAAGAAATGACTCTCCTCCATTTATTTATTCAAGTAGTATATTTATATCAGCATGAATTCAGAGATATTTATTAAATTAACAGATTATTTTTTGATGGGTAGAAGAATGATGACCACAAATTCTATTTTGGACAGAACAAATTGAGTTTGAAGTGCCTATAAGATAATCAAGACATTCATAGGTTGAAAGTTCATGAGAATGGGGTTTGGAATGTCTTGTTTACTCCTGTACCTGCATCTTTCTTCCCAGGAAGCCTTATAAACACCTGCAGAACAGGGACTGAGTCCAATTTATCTGTGTCCCTAGCACCAAACATAGGCCAGTGCCCACAGTGTGTATATATATATATATATGTAGAGAGAGAGAGAGAGAGAGAGAGAGAGAGTGAATATTGGTTGGATGGAGAATGGATGGATGATCAAGTAGATGAATGGATGGGTCAATGGATGAATGGATAGGTGGATAGATGAATGGCTGGATGGATGGATGAGTAATGGATATATGCATAGATAGATGGATGGGTGGATGGATGAACCCAAGTAACTTTAATGATTCAAGCAGTGTGTGGATTAACTAGTCTCCTCGGACATGTTAAGCTCTGGTTTTCTTGGTTATTGCAGTGATCTGAGTCTAATGCTAAATTCTTTCCCTACTCCCTGCTCTCTGATCCTGTTGTGATCCTGATGGCTGATGCTTTTGCTCCCAGTTGCAACTGCAGAAAAAAGTAAGAACTGTGAGAAACCCAACTTTATATTTCCATGCCTAGCCAGTCTCAGACTCCTTTGGATTTTAAGACACCTCTGAGAATTCTGGGTCAGGGTAAGACTTGGGTACATGTTGTGGGTCAGGGCATAACTAGCAAGAGTAGGCTGCCACCATTTTTGTCTTATCTCAATACTCACAACCAAAGGATTTGCCCTCCTCCATCCTTTTTTCTGGGAAAGGAGGTTCAAAGGGAGGATAGAGAGCTCTTATCAGGGAAGAAAGATGGAAGGAGATCTCCACTGGAACAACCCCTTGACCCACTTCATGCTAGCTGGTTGTTCATAAACTTTATGGTCTCAGGGTGTCTGAATGCTTCTTAAAATTATTAATAATTTGAAATTTTAAAAAAGGAAATACATATTGAAGATTGGATTATCTCTATTAATATTTACCTAATTATAAATTTAACACTTTTAAATTATAAAATATTTATTTATACAGATGACTAATAAGCACACAAAAAGATTATCAACATCATTATCCATTAGGAAAATGCTGTCAAAACCATAGTGAGAAACCAATTCACACTAGGTTGATTATATTCTGAAAAATAGATGTAACAAGTATCAGCCAGGATGTGAATTAATTAGTACCCTCAAATACTGTTGGTGGAATGGAAAATGATGCCACTGCTTTGTAAAATAATCTGACAGTTCTTCAAAAGGTTGGACACTGAATGACTCAGCAATTACACTCCTAGATATTTGCCCAGGATGAATGCAAATGTCAGTTCACACAACAACTTGTACACAAATGTTTAAAGCATCACTGACCTCTGCATACAATGGAATGTTATTCAGCCATAAAAAGGAATGAGGTACTAACACATGCAATTAACATGTATAAACTTTGAAAACATGATGCTGAGTGAGAAATTCCACTCATATAAGACTACATATTATCTAGTTTCACTTATTGTATGTGAAATATCCATAAAAGGCAAATCTAGAGACAGAGTATTGCCAGGAGCTGAAGCCTGGAATGACTCAGGGACAACTGCTAAAAGGGATGTTAAGTTTATTTTTGGCAAGATGAAATGCTCTGAAATTGGTGTGGTGATGATAGCACAAGTCCGAATGTTCTAAAAACCATTGAAATGGCTGAATTGCATGGTATGTAAATTACACCTCCATAAAGCTATCATTAAAAGATTTATTCCTTGAAAAAAAAAGGATAATAAACACACAACATGTTAACCTAAATAAAATATTTTGATAGAATGATCAAAATACTTAGTGTAAAAAGAGAGATGTCATTTTATGTTTTTGCAAATCCCCCCAGTGTCTGGCTTAATAAAACACAGCTGGACTCTCATTCCTGCTTCCCCATCCAGGCTGATGCTACGACATGCAAGTCCAACATCACATAGAGAGTCAGTTGGAAAAGGGAAGATCATGCAGGTCCTCTGTTTTAGCTGGGGCTCTCCAGAGAGACATAACCAAGAGGATATAGATACAGATACACATTAGATATAGATTAGATACAGATATAGATGACATATGAGGGGAGATTTAGTAGGAGAATTGGTTCACTCCATGTGGAATCTGCAAGCTGGAGACTCAGGGAATCTCACAGCATGTCTCAGTCTGAACCCAAAGGCCTCAGAACCAGGATGACTGATAGTGTAACTCTTCATCCAAAGCCAAAGGTCTCCTCCAAAACTTAACTACTAATACATGATGATTGGTTGGAAGCCTTACCGACTAATAATATAAACAGTCAATTACACGTACTGACCTTGCATATATAGCCATAAGATTAACTTCTTTTTTTTTTTTTTT
>NW_003852486.1:7908561-7912871 GCF_000181295.1 Otolemur garnettii | reverse complement strand
GGCTGGGGATTCGAACCCGCCACCTTAGGTGTATGTGGCTGGCGCCTTAGCCGGTTGAGCTATAGGCGCCGAGCCAAGATTAACTTCTGAAAACACAATGTTGAAGAAAGTTTTCCAACCCCTGTGCCAATACAGACTTCAGACTTATCACTGTTTAGATCTTTGTCAATTTCCATGTGACAAAAATACATAAAAATAGTCTCTTCATGAGAATTCTTCCCCTTATAACAAGTAAATGTTCCATGAAGGAGTAAAGAAATGCATATGGAAATTAATTACAATAGGCCATGTTAACATTAATTCTACTCTCTTCCTTGCTCTTATTTTCCATGTTGACTCATTGACTTCTGGCTCCATTGCCCTTTCCAGTCAACTGTGAGTTGTATTTCCTTCTCCCTTCATAGATAGGGGCCCCTTCAACCCTGAAAAGGGAGGAAAGAGAAAGGAAGAGGCAAACCAAAGACCATCAACTTTAACATGGGCAGATGTGCTCTCACTCCAAATCTGCAGAGCATAGGGTGGGTTTGGGAGGAGATGTTACCAGATGGACCTCAAGGAGCCCAACAAACCTCTGTAATAGCATGGAAATTGCATATGGGGGGAGAAAGAGAAGGAAAAGCTGTGGTTTTCTGGTAATATAATGTTGATCAGGTTTTTAGTGGGTCACTGACCTAACACCAGCCAGGAACCAGAACATACAAGTAGATTAGATTGTGGATATCCACTTGTGGGTTTTAGGAGAACAAAGTATGGTTGCAGGCAGGCAAGACTTCTTCCTTTCCAAGAATTAACCATCTTGGTCCCTGGTTGAGAAGCGGTGGGCTGTTGCAGAGAGCCTCTACCACCAATTTCCTGAAAGTCAAGGAGGGGAAGGTTATGGTTTCCCCAGGCCCCTGGTACTCCTAGGGTCCCTAACTTCCAGAACAGATGTGTTTTCAAAGGGATTCAGCATCCTTAGAGTGGGCTGTAGCTCCCCACTATTTCCTGTTCCCTGCCCTATCTCAGGCCCTACAGGTAGGCAATGAGGTACCAGATATGGCTTTGTTAATTTCATATTATATATTCTTTCTAAACATTTCTCCGCATGATGATCCCCACTGGATACCACTGGTTTCACCTTGCTGCTGTTTCATGCCAACAGTGTTGAAAGGTAAAAGATTCTCATTCAAGCTCCTTCCCTTTTGTTTCTAATTGCCTTTGTCCAAAAGAGATTATTTCCATTGATTTTTCAGCCTGTCTTTCTTCTCTTAGCTGTTCTGTTCTGCTTCTAATTTAAGAACTAGAAAAATCAAATACTGGAACTCTCCTTTGATAAAAAATAAATTCGTCCTCAATATTTTCCCCACCAAAAGTCAGTTGCCTGGAAATTGAGCACTTTAAGGTGGTCCAAGCAGCAGCGTCATCCACATGTGACCCAAGGAAAGCCACTGGAAAGAGCTTAACTTATGTCTGCCTACCTGAGGTCTAAGGTTTGGTCAGACACACTGATTTCTATCTCTGCTTTCTGAGGTCAGATGGAAAGAGCCACCATCATCACCAGCTACATAATTATTCCTGTAGATGGAAATCTGGAATGGGATCAGTGAAACAAAACCCTGGCTTTGTTAATGCAGTTTGCAAGTTTGGGAGGCAGAAAGTGAGGTGATGACTCGCAGAAAGGCTCCCCATCAGGTACCTCAAAATCCAGAGCCCACTTCTGCCCCTTTCTAGATGGGTAACCTTGGAGAAGTCACCTTATAAGGTCAAACACAACTACAAATGTGAAACATTCTCAAACCAAGAAATCCAGGGTCCACTGTCTCTTCAGAATTCTAAGTCTTTCCCCTACTATACACACACATCCCTGTTTATTAATGCAGTTGCTATCATCATCATCATCATTATCATCACCATTATCATCATCTACCTCACCAACATCATCATCATTACCTACCTCACTTTTTCTAACATTTACTGACTGTACCATGGGCCAGGAGCAGGGATAAGTACCTGGTATTCATTACCTTCCTTCCTTATTGACACAGCTCCAAATGGGAGATTATATGGTGGACCCTCCATAACTGACCACCTCCCTGGACTGACCACCTCCTTAAGTTGACCTAATTTTCATAGATTGGATATGTCCCACATGGATATATCAGTACAGTAGGCTTAATTCCTTATGGTGATCACCTCTGTGTGTTGACCAGCTTGTTACAGTGGGTGGTCAACTCAAAGAAGTTCTACTGTATCTCCATTTTGCAGAGGCACAAAGAGGTCAATGACAGCCCAAGACCACTTATCTAGAACAGTGAGTGGCTTGGACAACAGCCATTCAACCCCCAACCAGTAATATTCCCAGCAACGTTAGGTGTTGATGACCAGATGAATCTCAGTGATTTGGAGAATGGCCTTTCCATCAACAAATGTAGTGGGATTCCTCAGTGTCCAGAAAGCTCCAGTTAACATCCCACTTTATGGATGAGGAAATGGAGGTTTATAAGGGAAGTCAGAGGGATCTAAGTTTGAATTCCTGCTCTCATTCGTCAGCTGCTTAAGTCTTTACAAATTGCATAATTCTTAGCAGTTTCGCACATCCTGTTCAGCAATGTGGGGACAACTTCTGATCTCAGAGGGTTGGTGTGTAGCAGATAGAAGAAGTAAAGGGTTGGTATCTCTTCCTAGGGTCAGTAAAGAATGGTCTGTTTTCCTAGCATGACTGAAAATCAGTTCATAATTGCCTTCCCAACCTTTTTCTCAGCTCATTTAACCTCTTGTCTCCATCAAATGCAAAGGGGCTTTCAGCAATCTCAGTGTTCTCTCCCTAACTGCTCACCGTGACCCACTGTGGATTCTGCTTGTCAGTCTGTTCCCAGCCCTCAGAATCTGCTCTTATGTTTTGTTTTTCTAATTATGGCTTCATCTTCATGACCCCCAACTTGGGCACAACATTCTGCACATCTGTAACCTCGTCCATGATGTCCACTCTCCTTCTGGATGGGCTGCTATCAGGGATTATAGGTAAATATTTTGCCACTTCACAATGCCCTCAGGCTGTGAAGTTTGGTGGGAAACTTTGAGCAAGAATTTCTGAGTACTTAGTATGTGCCTGGATTCATGCTTGGGTGATAGAACCCCAAAGATTGATCTGATATGCTTACCCTTTAGAGACTCAAAATCTGATGGGAAACAGAGACAAATAAACAGAAATTTAATTAAATTAGAGACAAGTGATGTTCTATGTAAGAACTAGAAAAAGGGATTGGGTTGGTATTGTTGGAATTTTGGAGAAATGAAATCATGCCCATAGCATCATAGCCACACTTCCTGAGAAGAGTTTGTTAAATCTGTGGAACTGGGGGAATCCATTAATTATGAGTATTTCTTTCTACTGCATTTGCACCTCACTTGTGTCTTCTCACTCAGGTTTGATGAGCAGACTGTCACCAGATGGTAAGTGTCAGTGTTATATAGCATTTGCATCTGTTTTTTTTTCTCCTGTCTACAAAGTGATGCAGACTTGTTGAGTGGTTTATCTTTTTGTTTAGATTCTAAGAACATTTCAAATATTGTTCAATCACATATTTTGATTATTTGAGCTGTGATGTAATGAAAATCTTTATTACTAGATAAGGTTACAGTTAGAAATTTACCTAATAATTATTATGCTATAAATTTTTAAGTTTTAAAAATAGTATATATACATGGGAAAAATTGAGGGAACATAAAATGAAAGTCAAAACCAGCTTGTTCATCATAACCCCAGTTCTTTTTTAATTTATTTTTATTTTTCTAAAATCATAGCTGTGTACATTAATACTATCATGGGGTACAGTGTGCTGTTTCTTTATACAATTTGAAATACTTACATCCAACTGGTTAACATAGCCTTCATGTCATTTTCTTAGTTATTGTGTTAAGATATTTATATTCTACACTTAGAGAGCTTCACATGTACCCTTATAGGATGAACCGTAGGTGTGATCCCACCAATCACCCTCCCTCCACTCGTCCTCCCCCCCCTTTCCCCATATTCTTGGGCTAAATTAGTTTCATAGTAGGGCTGAGTACATTGGATACTTTTTCTTCCATTCTTGAGATACTTTGCTAAGAAGAATATTTTCCAGCTCCATTCACGTAAACATGAAAGAGGTAAAGTCTCCATCTTTCTTTATGGATGCATACTATTCCATGGTGTACATATACCACAATTTATTGATCCATTCATGGGTTGATGGGCACTTGGGCTTCTTCCATGACCTAGCAATTATGAATTGGGCTGCAATGAACATTCTGATGCAAATATCTTTATTGTAGTGTGATTTTTGGTC
>NW_003852486.1:7906929-7908217 GCF_000181295.1 Otolemur garnettii | reverse complement strand
ATATCTTCTCCCATTCTGAGGGCTGTCTGCTTGCTTTACTTACTGTGTTCTTGGCTGTGCAGAAGCTTTTTAATTTGATGAGGTCCCAGTAGTGTATTTTTGATGTTGCTTCAAATGCCCAGGGGGTCCTCCTCATAAAACTTTCACCGAGGCCAATTTCTTCAAGTGTTTTCCCTACACTTTCTTCTAGTATTTTTATAGTTTCATGTCTTAAGTTTAAATCATTAATCCAGTCTATCTTAGTTAGTGGGGAAAGGTATGGATCCAGTTTCATTCTTCTGCAGGTTGCCAGCCAGTTTTCCCAGCACCATTTGTTAAACAGGGAATCTTTTCCCCACTCAATGTTTTTAATTGGCTTGTCGAAGATTATACAATGGTAAGTAGCTGGGTTCGTCTCTTGGTTCTCTATTCTGTTCCATACATCTACCTCTCTGTTTTTGTGCCAATACCATGCTGTTTTGTTCACTATGGATTTATAGTATAGTCTGATGTCTGGTAGCATGATTCCTCCTGCTTTGTTTTTATTTCTGAATAATGTCTGGCTATTCAAGGTTTTTTTCTGATTCTATAAAAAACGAAGTATTATTTTTTCAAGATCTTTAAAGTATGAAAATGGAACTTTAATAGGGATTGCATCAAAATTATATATTGCTTTGGGTAGTATGGACATTTTAACAATGTTAATTCTTCCCAGACATGAGCATGGTATGTTTTTCCATTTGTTAACATTTTCAGCTATTTCTTTTCTTAGAGTTTCATAGTTCTCTTTATAGAGATCTTTCACATCCTTTGTTAGGTAAACTCCCAGATATTTCATCTTCTTTTGCACTACTGTAAACGGAATAGAATTCTTAACTATTTTTTCAGCTTGACTGTTGTTGGTATTTATAAAGGCTACCAATTTATGAGTGTTGATTTTGTAACTCGAGATGCTGCTGTATTCCTTGATCACTTCTAAGAGTTTTATAGTAGAATCCCTGGTGTTTTCTTGGTATACAATCACATCATCTGTGAAGAGTGAAAGTTTAATCTCTTCTGACCCTATATGGATACCCTTGATCGCCTTTTCTTCCCTAATTGCAATAGCTAAAACTTCCATTACAATGTTAAAGAGCAAAGGAGACAATGGGCAACCTTGCCTGGTTCCTGATCTGAGTGGAAATGATTTCAATTTAACTCCATTCAGTACGATATTGGCTATGGGTTTGTTGTGGATAGCCTCTATCAATTTGAGAAATGTCCCTTCTATGCCAATTTTCTTAAGTGTTCTGATCATGAAGGGATGCTA
>NW_003852486.1:7883356-7904529 GCF_000181295.1 Otolemur garnettii | reverse complement strand
TTCCCCTTGTAGGTTATGGTTTTCTTATGTCTAGCTGCTTTCAGAATTTTCTCTTTCATATTAGCTTTAGTGAAGTTAATTATGATGTGTCTGGGGGCCGTCTTGTTTGGGTTGACTCATGCTGGGGTTCTGAAACTGTCTGCTATCTGAATTTCAGAATTTCTTGGCATGTCTGAAAAGTTCTCTTTCATAATTTCATGAAGAAGAGCGTCTGTTTTGTGAAGCAACTTTATCGCCTTCAGGGATTCCTATAAGGCAAATATTAGTTTTCTTCGAATTATCCCAGAGTTCTCTGAGAGAGTGATCCATTTTTGCTCTCCATTTCTCTTCATCTTTTAGTGCTTGGGCGCATTCAAAAGCTTTGTCTTCAATGTCAGAGATTTCTTCTGCCTGCTCCATTCTGTTAGCAAGGGATTCTACTGAACTTTTCAGATCTTTGAAGGCTGCAATCTCTTGCATCAGTGTGTCAAAATCTTTGGTCATTTTATCTTTGAAATCATTGAATTCTTGAGACAGCTTTCGAATAATTTGAAATTCTAATTCCCTCCTTTCCTCCATTCTGGTAATCTTATCTGCTATCCAGATTCTGAACTCGATTGCTGACATCTTAGCCATCTGTTTATGGATGGGGTCTTCAAGTGCATCTGCCTCATCCTTTCTTGGGGGGTTGATCTACTCTGGTTATTCAGGTTACCAGAATTTTTCCACTGATTCCACCCCATGCTGAATTTGCACCATTTGAAGACCACCCCCAAACTGTTCTGCCAGTGGTTGCCACCGGAGAAGATGCCGGCTTCCTCTGGTTGCCCAGAGAAATAGGGCGTGTCTGTCTGGAAAAGCCTCAGGGGCATGAGCCTTATTGTTCTAACTGCTGCAGCTGCTGCTTTTTGCCTCAGGGTACCACTGCTCCAGTGTGGTTCCCTCTCACAGTTCTCCAGTGGAGGGCCTGGAGTGCCAGGAATGCGCAGCTCAATCAGTCCTCCAGGCACCCCATAAGGGTGCCCAGGAGAGTGTGGAGCGCCAGCAGCCACACGGCAAACCATGCAGGTCAAGCAGTCCTCTGGCCACAGGGCCAGAACAGGGCGCTTGGTCCCAAAGGGGTGGAGGGACGCTGCTCTTGGGCCTCCTCTCACTGTCTCTGCAGGCAAGGGGGGGAAGGGTGGACTGGAAATTCAATATGGCAGTGAAATTGTTAGTTTGATTTTTCTGCCTGGCAAGAGGGTGTTCAGAGTCTCAGCAGGGTCCCACTAGGGTAGTAGACCCCACTTCCTGTAGCTCTCACACGTGGGGTGAGATAACAGGTCCTCAGTTCACTCTTATCTGTAGAAAACTTACAGGAGCAGACGAAGAGAAAACAAAAAGGAAAAAACCACAACTTTCTTGGGGGAGAGGATGGACACTTTTCCTTTGGGATGTATTATGTATCTGTAGATTGCCTTCTAGGAGTTGCAACTTGCCTCAGCAGAAGTGTCCTGCAGATATCACTCTTCTCTCTTGGCTGGGCTCCTAGTCTTCAACTTTGTTGGGCATTTTCTAAATTTTATCCTTCCCTCTGGACGGGAGCTTCTGCCGGAGGCTGGTACCTGTTGGCCATCTTGCCCCTCCCCCCATATCCCCAGTTCTACTCTCTAGAAGTAAACACCATCACTGTTCTCTTGTGTGTTCTCACGAATACCATTCACACACACATATGTATAACCTTAACTTTTTGAGTTAAAAGTATTATGTGTTTTAGCAATGTAACTTTACCATTTTATTTCAAACACCTGAATAATGCTTTATTCGCACATGATTTAATGAGTTTCCTTTTATGGACATTTAGTTTTTCTTAATATATTTTAGGGGTTTTTTTGTTTGTTTGTTTGAGACAGGCTCACTATGTCGCCCTCAGTAGAGTGCCAGAGCATCACAGCTCACAGCAACCTCAAACTCTTGAGTTTACAGAATTCTCTTGCCTCAGACTCCCAAGTAGGTGGGACTGCAGGCACCTGTCACAATGCCTAGCTATTTTTTTTTTTTTTTGGTTGCAGTTGTCATTGTTGTTTAGCAGGCCCAGGCTAGGCTCAAACTCACCAGCCTCGGTGTATGTGGCTGTCACCCTACCCACTGAGCTACAGACACCACCCCCTAATATATTTTGATTTCAGGTTTGTTTTGGTTTGTTTTCATGTTATTACAAACAATGCTACAATGGACATCCTTACACCATCATTTGTTTTAAATGTTTGTAAGTATGTATCTGTTGAGATAAATGCCTAAACAGGAGCTGACTGGGCCAAAGAGTGTTTGCATTTTAAATTTGGACAAAGGTTTAACAAATTTAAATGCTCATAAACAGTGTGTGAGACTGCCTATTTCCGTACACCTTCAAAAATATGGGATATTATCTAACTTTCTAATTGTCGATAATGTGGTGGCTATAAAAAATTGTCTTCCATATTTTTCACAAATAGACCAGACCCCAGTGGGCGTTCCTGCTGTACCCATGTGCTGCCAGGATTACCATTTCTATTTTCCTTTAAGTGGATTCCCTGTTTCTTTCTTAAATAGATAAACTTAAAAAGTAAAGTTTATATCACTTGAGCTAATGGTTAGCTGGTGTTAATTGTTGTAGGAAGATGACTGTGAAAATGAATAGAATGAAAATAAAACATCGATATATTATAACCAGACCCTACCTTTGCTGAAGCTCTTTGTCTGAAGGCCATTATCTTTGCTGTAAAGGAGGATCAGCACATGTTAAGTGTTAAAAATGAGGTAGCACCATGTAGAAATTTCTCTCTGGTTGAAAGAACTGGAAAAGGAAAACCTTCTCACTATGTGGAACCCAGGGAGTCAAAGCCTAGTCTATATCCAGCTAAGACCTTCTCACAGGGGAATTACCTGCCACACAGCCTTCCCCAAACACATGTACCTAGACTTTCAACTCATTCCCAGTTTACATGACCAGGGACAAGTCTGTTTTTCTCCCTGTAAAGCAGGGTTAGAAACATACACTACAAAGGATGGTTATGAGATTTTGATAAAATGTATGAAAAACTCCTCATATTGAGGAGCTGGTTAAAATTGTTCAACCCCACCACCACCATTCTGGAATCCAGAGCTCTCCTCCCAGCTCTGTTCCTTTGAGATGACAGCTCCTCAGTGCCCACCTCAGCTGGCTGGACCACTGTGCATGCTTGGCTTTCCTGTAAGCCTGGAAGTTGGAATGCCCTGTATCAGCTCTCACAAACAAATCTGTTCATACCTATAATTATTGAGTTTTGATGAAGGCTAGAATGTCAGGACCAGTCCAATGCTGAGCAGCCAGTTCACCCCTGTTTCTCTCCCTTCCTCCCTCTCATATTTTCCTCCTTCTTTTTGAAACAGAGTCTCATTCTGTTTCAGGGGTAGAGACAGGGGTAGGAACTCTGGGTAGAGTTCCGTGGCGTCATAGCTCACAGAAACCTCAAATTCTTGGGCTCAAATAATTTTCCTGCCTCAGCCTCCCAGGGAGCTGGGACTACAGAGATCCGCCATGATGCCGGCTAGTTTTTCTGTTTTTAATAGAGACAGGGTTTTGCTCTTGCTCAGGCTTATCTCAAATTTCTAAACTCAGGGGATCCTCCTGCCTTGACCTCTCAGAGTGCTGGGATTACAGGCATGAGCCACCATGTCCGGCCTATCCTTCTCCTTCTAACAAGTCGAATAATTCAGCCCTCCCTGACTCCTAGCCACAAATAATCCACCTACACCATAAATGTCAGCCCCCTGGGTTCCAGAACCTCCCTCCTTGGAAGGCAGCTTGACTCTATTTAAAAAGCAAATTTTTCTTCTTACTCCACCTGTGGAGTGCCTGCCACAAAGCCAAAGATAAATCTAATGTAGCCTTGTTAGGTAAACTAACAGCCTGGGATTGAAGGCAAGTAAGGCCAGGAGCCATAGACTCATAGGACTGTGGATCTCCTGAATCTATACAGATGGGAAAACTGAGGCCTAGAAAGAAGCAGAGCATCAGAGGCAACGTTATCACAACAATTAAGCACTTCAAACAAGCCAATACATTTTCAATTATTCATTGGCATTGTTACTTTTTAATATTCATAAGCCCCTCTAGGAAGGAAGATGCCATTATAATCTAGCGCAGTGTTTTTCAGCCTTTTTTTAATCTCACGGCACACTTAAAACTATTGTTAAACTTCTGCAGCAGACTTAAATTAGTTGATCAAAAAAAGTAAAAAGAGAACATACTTACTGGATTTTGAATGTCTTTCAGAAATAATTTAATTAATGATCTTTAAAATTTTTGTTGGCACACCTAAGATCCTCTCATGGTATACCAGGTTGAAAATCACTGATCTACAGTGACCAACTCACCCTTTTTACCCAGAGCATTTCCAGTTTTAGCATCAAAACTCTCACAGCCTGGGAACCCCTTCAGTCTGAGCAAACCAGGGTTGTTGGTCCTCCGTTATGATTCCACTTTTATGGTAAGGAGACTGAAGCACAGAAAAGCAGGATAACTTACTGAAGGTCACAGAGCCAGGCTCTGAATGTGGGGCCAACTGGCTCAGTGATGCTCTGTTGTTATCTGGGCAGAGTCTGAAGTCCTTAGGTCACCTACCTGGCTCTTCCTCATCTAGCTCTTGGTATTCTCTGCATGGCCCATGCCATGATCACCTTCCACTACTGTGCTCTGAAGTGGGCCTCCCTCAACCCTTCCAAAGCTCCAAAATACATCCTTATTTTCTCTGTCTGGGTTGCTTTTCCCCCTCCTCTTCCAAATCTCTTCCCATAGTTCACCCTGCTCATCTTTTAGGTCTCAAGACACATCACTTCCTCCAAGACGCCTCCCTGGGGTCCCCACAAGGTTGGCAACCATCACCCCCTTCAAGGTTCTCACCGAACGCTGCAGGTCTACCCAGAACGTTCCTCCCACTTAAACCCCAATGTATGCCACCTTAGTTACCTGCTTCTCTGATAGTGTGTGAGCTCCTCAAGTGTATACATCTCATCTCCCTTCCACTGTGTCCTCCACACCTTGCCTAATACCCATCACACACGAGATTTTCCATAAATATTTCTAAGAAGCAGGAGCATGACTGAGTCTGTCTTCACGTGTAAAACAAGAGAGTTGCACTGCCTCATCACTGCTAGCATTTGCAATTCTGCTGTCCTCAAACTGATTGGAGATGCTTATTTGGGGATGTCTGAGATCCTAGTTTTATTAATGCCAATTTCTCTCTCTGCTCTGCACCTCTGCTTGCTGCCGGCACTGGGGCCTCCAGATAGAACAGAAGAAGAAAGTAAGTACGGTGACCGTTTCTGTCCCTAGAGTTAGATTCCCATAACCCCCTCTGGGCCTTGGAATTCCTTTTTTAAAAAAATCCAGGGATGGGTTGGTGCAGGCCCTGACATTTAGCTATTGGTCTGAATCTAGGCCTTGGTGTGCTGGCAAACATCTAATGAGCATCTCTGTGGGGGATAAGAGAGGGAAAGGGAGCCCTGGTTTGCAGTGACTGCCATTTTCCATGGTGTAAGTACTCTAACCAGCACTGATTTCAGCCTACTAATGGCTTAACAGCTTGCTTGTAGAATTCCTGGGATTTTCATAATCTTTTGTAAGTCTGTGTTACAGTGTTACGTCACTGAGTCTATGTAACATCTTTCTTATTTGGTGTATTAAGTTGTTCCAGTGGGAAGGCACTTTACCCTAGTTATCCTTAGAAATAAGAGGGTAGTTTTGGAAAGAGAAAGAGGCCACACCCTTTATAGAATGGAAGTGAACTTTCTTTTTTTGTTGTTTTTATTTGTTTGGTTGGGTTTTTTCTTTTTTTCTTTCTATTTTTGTTTCATTATTTTTTGCTTTTCCATTCCTTTTGCAGAGGAACTTTCAAGGAGGAAAGTGTCCTCTGAGGAGAGACACCACACACTCCAGTCCCCTCTCCCTGTCTGTGCTGCTAGTTGAGGCCAAAGACTTATCCATCTTTTATGTCCATGGCCCAGAAGAAAGTCTGGCACACAGCTGGACTATTCAAGTGTTTCTCAAAGGAAAAGGGTGCCCCCTACATCCACTAATTCATGTTAGTTTTGCTCATTGGAGGATGTTGAGGAAAACTAAAACTGGGGGACCAACCTGCCTCTATTAATATCACTGAATTCTCACAAGAGCACATATTGACTGGAGCCAGAGTTAGAAAAGGTGTTTTCTCCAAAGTGGCTGATCATCTAAAATAGGGGTGTCCAACCTTTTTTTCCCCTTTGCTACACATTGGAAGAAAAAAAAGTGGCTTGGAACACACATTTAATACACAAACTCTAACAAAAGCTGATTAGCAAAAAAATAAAAATAAAAAAGGTCTGTGGATAATTTTCATGATGTCCAACACCACAGATAAGCAAAAAAGTCCTCAGAAAATCCACATTTGGCCCCTTGAAGCAGGGTGGACACCCTAATGTAAAATTCTTTTTAAAGGATGGATTTGTGCATTCTACCTGGACCTTCTGCATAAGAATACCAAAGGGTGGGATCTAGGAATCTGTCATTTCAAAAGGTTTTGCAGGGACTTTTGATGATTAGGCTCAGATAGGTTGAGAACCAATGAGATAAAGCAGGGCTTAGAAAACTGCAGCCTCACACCTTATCTGTTCTTGTAAATAAAGATTTATTGACACAGAACCACACCCACTCATTTACAAATTGCCTGTGGCAGTTTTCATCCTGTAATGCAGTTTAAGTAGTTGTGACTGGGATGAGTGTGTCCCCAAAAGCCCACACTATATACTGTCCAGCCCTTTACAAAAAATGTTTGTTGACCTCTGAGCTAGAGCAATACTTCTCAGGGGTTTTGCTTGAAATTACGATCTAGGATCCAACCTCAAAACTAAGGAAGGAGGACTTCTGTGAGAAGCTTGAAGCTCTGTGGTTTTGACATGCTTCCCAAACAGTAACACTTACACAGTGAACCTACCCATGTGGACCCACAGAGTTCAACTCAATAGACAAACTGTGTATGCTTCCCAGGCTGCATGTGTAGAGAAGGGGATGGTGCTGCCACAATCCATATCTATATTCCTGCCCTCCCCTGGAGGCAGGCAGTAATTCACTGGTGTTGAGCCACCTGTTCTGGGTCCTTGCTGGTAACTTCTAAACCTGAACACTCTCCTCTCCTCTATGAATCTCACTTCTTTCATTTATAAATCAAAATAACAATGTCCTTGTTATCTTAAGATAGCTTTCCTATGACTGTGAGATAGAGAAGTATTTAATAAAGTACAAAAAAAATACGAATGTGCACATAAGCTGGTGGAATCTTAGTAAGGTCAGTGTTCAGGTAATCATGTTCTACCAGTATTAATTCTTCAATTTACCAAATTTACCAGGTTTTTCCCCCAATGTTTTGTGAGTTTGTAATTAGTACTGTTTAAGAGGCAAACTGAGGCATAATAAAACTTAATTAATTAATTAATTAATGACAGAGTCTCATTCTGTCATAAATAAAGGTAGAGTGCTGTGGCATCATAGCTCACAACAACCTCAAACTCCTAGGTTCAAGCCATCCTCTTTGCCTCACCCTTCCAAGTAGCTGGGACTATAGGCACCTGCCACAACTCCTGGCTAATTTTTCTATTTTTAGAAGAGATGGGGTCTCACTCTAGCTCAGGCTGGTCTCAAACTCCTGAGCTCAAGCTATCCACTGGCCTCAGCCTTCCAGAATGCTGAGATTAGAGGTGTGAGTCACCATACCTGGCCAGTGCAATAAAACTTTAAATTCAAGAGTTTATTTCAGCAAACAATGATTCATAAGTCAGACAGCTCCAAGGGACCACCCCCACTTCCCCAACCCCTCCACTTCCCTGAGGAACACAAGGGGAAGCTTTTATAGGACATATGTGCAGGTACAGTGAAGAACATGCTTGCTTGGTTACAGCCAGACAGTTGCTGGATTCCATATGCCCTATTGCAGCGTCCCCAGTTGTATTAAGTTTGTTGGCTGCTTCTGATTGACTGAGGTTAAGTTTTTCTTTAACGTCGGCCTTTACAGGAAATACCTGTAAGTTTCACTTCTGTCTGGGAATCAGGCAAGACTGGGGATGGGGTGTCACCTCTGAGGACTACCTTGCTCCAGGCCTGATCTCTATTTGGGTTTACCTTAACAGTCACAGTAAAAAAAAATTTTAAATAACTTTTAATTATTTGATGAAGGAATAACTGCCTGGAATGCAACGCTGACCCTACTCTCTTGCTCACTCTTTCCCATATTGACTCCCTGACTGCTGGTTCTGCCTCACCTTCCAGTGAAAGGTAAGTTATTTTTCCTTTTCTGTGGGTGCCTGGTTGTTTGGGGGTACTGAGAAGAAGAGGAAACAAGAAAGAAAAGAGGAGTCTTGATGGTTCTTCTTGGTTTGGGATGATGGTTAAGAGAAACCCATCTCTGGAGGAGTCTGGGGTGGCTGTGGGCACCATACCCCAGGGTGGGACAGTCCTGAGAGAGGTCTTGGGCAGCTGAGTGGCTGGGCATGGGTTCCCTTCACCCATCAAACTCCCAGGCTTCTGCCAGACACTCAGAGACTAAGGCCCAGAAAACGAAGAATTACTGAGCCCTGCACATGTGTTGGGAGGGACTCTGAATCAGGCAAGGAGAGAGAGAACAGAGGCGCATCAAAGGGCACATTCTCCTAATAATATCATCTATGGAAGATGAATCCTCACCCATATGGCCACTTGGGGATTCTAGGCCCTGGGATAAAAATATATCCCTAGAGGAGACAAGTTTCACAGAAGCATCCAGAGTCACCCAGCTTGGTCCCAGCCATTCCCACAGAATTGGGAAAATACTTTCATCCCCCTTATTTGGTTGTCTCCTTGGAGCACCAAGACAGGTGAGCCAGGAAGGCGGTGTCACTAACACCTCTTTTTCCCTCTCCCCTCGTGCCTCTGCCGGTGACCAATGGCTCCTGCTGGATTCTCTCCACCTTGTTGTTTGAATCTCAACAGTATTGAAACGTAAGTTTCTTGTCTCATTTTTTTTCATTCTTTTGTTCTTCTTCTCATCTCTGCCAAAGGAAGTCAATTCTTAGCCATGAATCACCTCCCATCTTCCAAGCATCTTTTCAAGCCCAGGGATGGGTAAAGAATAAGCTCTATTTCCTTCATCTGCATGGGGGTGGTACTGGTGACCATAGCTGGAATCCTGAGAGCCTATCAGGCACCGGGCCCTGGGGCAGCACTTTTAATGTATTTGGGTTATCAATCCCTGAACTGTCTTCACAGGCAGGCATTTTGCACCTGCACTTTTGTGAGGCAAGGGAAGATTGCCAGCTCAGGGAATAGGTCCCGGAGTAGGTCATGGGTCAGTGGACTATGTAGCTTACCCATGTCATTGGTCCCTGCTTAAGACAAGCAGACCTATTTCCCTGAAGACCACCCTGGCTGTTTCGTGATGCTTTCCCTAAAAAAGGCACTGTTTGTCAAACAGAGGGCACATGCTTTTTTTTTTTATAAAACATTTAAAATTGTGGTATAACACACAACAGGTAAATTTTGTTTAAAGTGTGCGATCAAGTGGCACTTGCTATATTCACTATATTGTGCAACCATCACACCCATCCATCTCCAGAACTGTTTAGTCTCTGCAAACCAGAGCTCTATACCCACGAAGCACCAACTCTGTGCTGCCCCTCCCCCAGTGCCTCTGGCAAGCAGGTTGTTCTCTCTGTCCCTCCAAGTCTGATTGCCCAGGGACCTCAGGTAGGTGGAATCACACACTGTGTGGCCTCCACATAATGTCCTCAAGGTTCATGCCCCATGTTGCTCTTGCCAGCATCTTAGTCCTTCTTAGGGCTCAGTGATCCCCTGATGCATGGACAACCACATTTGTTTTTATTTGTTGACAGACATGTGGATTGTTCCCACCTTTGGCTATGGCCACACTCCTTTGTCCCACACTCAAAGCCATCGAAAACCCAGTCCTAATGCACTGCCTGGGCCACTCTGCCTGCCCACCCTCATGTCCCACCTTCACGCAGTCAAACCCAAGAGATCTTGGTATGAGAAATGAAATTGAAAAATAATACCCCATACCTTGAGAGCACATTCCAGGTTTCTAGCTTGGTCCTCAGTAATGACTACTGGTAACCCTTGAGTCCTCATTCTCAGTTTACAAGTGAGGATACTGTGGCACAGAGAGGGGGAGTAACTTGCTCAAGGTCACATAGCTGGGAAGGTGCAGAGAAGAATCTGAACCCAGGCAGTCTGGATCCTTGGGATCTGGGGTCCGATTCCCCAAACCCAGCTAACCTTGATTTGTTTACTCAGTGGAACTAGCAAGTTCAACCCAGGTGCAGCTCAAATAGAAAGGAACTTAGAAACCAAGAGCAAAACAGGAACAGGGTCAGCAAAAAGGGAAAGGAGATTTGTGTAGCAACAGAGTGGAAGTTTAAGTAAAGGGAAACCTAGTACACATCTAGGGAGGTGGGAGTGGTCCCGCCCTCTAGAAAGAAGAGAAGCTGCCACACAAAAGCATTACAGAGATATAAATATTCTCTTTCTCTCTGAGGGGTTCTGGGGTAGAGTCGGGGGATGGTGGTATGAAGGAGAGGAGGCAGTCCAGTGATTGGAAAGGCTTTATTAGCAAACAAAGGAGAAAAAAAGAGCAGAGTGGAGTCACATTTGCAATCAGCTCAGCTCTCAGTTTCAAGAAGCTTTTATTATCCCTTACCAGGAGTGGTAAAGGTGGGAAGGAGTTGCCAGAGGGAGTCATCCCTTCTGCAGAGGGACTAATCTTTGCACTCAGGGCAAATTTTTAATTGGCCACCTTCCTAGGCCAGAATTATAGTTATTGTTCTGTTGTTTACCAGAAACACTGGTCTTGAAGCATTCCAGGGGGTGCAGAACAGGTTGCTGTGATCACAGTTTGGTTTCTGGCCTGCTTTTTCTCACCAGCTGTCTCCCAGAGTGGCTGTATTCGCATCAGGGTGGTGAGAATTTCTTTCCCCCAGTAATTGCTAGTTCCTGACCTTGAGCAATCCTTCCACCTCAGCCTCTCAAGTAGCTGAGACTGCAAGTGTGCACCACCACAAATGACTTATTTTTTACTTTTGTAAAGATGGGGTCTCACTGTGGTGCACAGACTGGTCTCAACCTCCTGGACTCAAGAGATCCTCCCACTTCAGCCTCCCAAAGTACTGGAATTACAAAAGTGAGGCTCTGTGCCTAGCACATGCAGAAAAATAAATGGGGCAATGGTATAGACCACAGCATGGATGAACCTTAAAACATGATGCTTGGCCAAAGGAGCCAGACCCAAAGCCCAGTAGGGTGGGGCTATATTTACATAAAGTATCCAAAACCGACATCCTGGGAGGGCAGTGGAGGTGGCTATTCACCAAGCACAGGCTTGGGTGGCTATTCACCAAGCACAGCTGACAGGTATAGGACTTCTTGGGGTGGGGGGTGATGAAAATGTTCTAAAACCAATTATGGTGACAGTTGTGAAACTCTGTGAATGTACTAAAAAAATTACCTCGTACACTTTTTTTTTTTTTTTGAGACAGAATCTCACTATGTTGCCCTCAGTAGAGTGCCACAGCAACCTCAAACTCTTAGGCTTAAGTGATTCTCTTGCCTCGGCCTCCCAAGTAGCTGGGATTACAGGCACCCACCACAATGCCAGCTATTTTTTGTTGCAGTTGTCATTGTTGTTTAGCTGGCTGGGGCCAGGCTCAAACCAGCCAGCCTTGGTGCATGTGGTTGGCGCAGTAACCACTGTGCTATGGGCACTGAGCCCCTCGTACACTTTTAATGGGCGAATTGTAAATTATGTGAATTATATTTCAATCAAGTTGTTATAAAAAATAAGTTCAGGAAATAACATCAGCAGGTGATGGGACTAACTGCCACCCTGCGATGTTTGGCATGCTGGGTGCCCCCATCACAGAGATGCTGCATGCAGAGGAAGAAAGTGGGGAGCTCCTTTCCAGCCTGAGCCCAGCCCCAGGAAGGCCCCCAGCAATCAGGTTCTCCTCTGATGCACACAACAGGGCCCCTGAGGGTCTGCCCCATTCAAGTCCTGCCTGCTTACCATATCAGGGACCCCTGTCCTTTGACCCCACCTCCTGCCTCTAACCATGTGGTACTCTACCTGCATGTGGCCCCGTCTTCCCTGGCCTCCTCGGACTCTGCACCCTGGACCTCGTCTGTCCCCTGGCCCCTGCCTCACCTCTTGGACCCTACTTTTTCCTGGATGGACCAAATCAGAGATACTAGGTAAGCACCTCACTTCATGCACCCTGGCCCCTGTGGGAGGCTTGTTTTTGCCAGGACCATGGTGCAGACCTGAAAGGTCTCAGACTCACCAGTCCAGTCTGCTCATTCTGCCAATGAAGTCTGACAGGGAAAATGACAAGTGATATACAGCTAAATTACAACACATGCCAACAGCCCGAGGAAGAGGGCCCCCAGGGACAGTGCAAAGAGAAGGTGTCCAGGGACCCAGATAGGATTCTTGGGGGCAGTGGGTTGGAGACAGCTTGCTGAACCTGCTGTCTGGGAGCCTGTGTCGGCTGCCTTCTGTGACCCTGTCCACATGTGTTTGTCCCGTCAGGTCTGCTGAGCCTCCAGGTGCTGAACGGTGAGTCTGCTGCCACTGTCCTGCACTCACTCCTATGTGCTAAAGCCATCAGTGTCTTTAACCTGGGGGAGCCTGAAGGCGTCATCAGCATCACAGATGCTTTACCCATTTATCAGTCCAAGAAGTGTGAACTGAGGTCAGAGGCCCTGCGGGTCTTCCTTCCAGGTGAAGATGCTACAGGGAGGACCACAGGCAGACATCTGTGGGGGTGGGATTAGAGGAGAATGAAACAGATGGCTCAAGAAGCAGGTTACAATCTTCTGGGTACCATGCAGCCCTGTGAGCACACCAAGGTGCAGGAGAGGAGGGTGGGTTTCTAGAGGCCACCAGGCAAGGCGACATTTGCACTCAAACTAGGTGCTGAGGAATGGATGTGAGCACACTTGGGGGAGGGACTCCAGGCTGGGGAGTGGGGTGTGCAGGGCCCTGGAACAGGAAACAGCAAGGACAGGGACACCGAGGAAGCATCTCTCTCCTCACTAGAGGGACAAAGAACTGTTTACAGCTTGGTCTCCATTTCATGACTCACTGACTCTCCCTTCTTTCTTTTTCTTTCTTTATTTCCTCCTTCCTCCCTACCTCCTTCTTCCCTTCCTTCCTTCCCTCCTCTGTTCCTTCCTCCCTTCCTTTCTTATTTTCTTTCCTTTCCTCCTTCTTTTGCTTCTCCTTCTTCATTTTTAGAAGAAACAAACGGCTGCAAGGAGGAATGTGAGTACATGTCCCACCTTTCCCTGTCTAGAGGGCAGTGAGCTACTCCAAGGTTGAAGCCACAGTAAAGCCTTATGGAGGGAAGATGGGGGCTGCAGTGTGGGATAGCCTGCCTCCTTGAGGGTGTCCGATGTCTTCCACCTTTCCATTCCATACTGTTCCTGGTACCAAGGAGACCTGACCTCCTGAGGTATGAGCCAAAAGGTGCTGTCTTCTTCCCTGAAAGTGTGTGTTTCTGAGAGATGGCTCCAAGAAACTTGAGAAAGACATCCCAGGTCACATGGCTAGCAGGAGGCTTATTTAGCTTTTAAAAAGATTTGCATATACTTCAAAGAAACATAGACTTGACAAGGACAAGTTTCCTAAAGTAAACCCCTAGAAAAGGGACAAGAAAAAAATCTCTTCCTCTTCCTGACTTTTCAACAAGGAGAAATTTCTTTTTCTCCATTTGTACTTACTTTTACACTGGTAATGTTTCAGTTTGGGATTTGGGACCTATTCAGACAGGTATGCTTACCTATAAACATTTGAATTTTCCTGAGTGCAATATCTTTAAAACAAAAAGACAAGAAAGGCTCTGTGCCCATAGCACAGTGGTTACAGCGCCAGCCATGTACACTGAGGCTGGCAGGCTTGAACCTGGCCAGGGCCAACTGCAAGAAAAATAGCTGGGTGTTGTGGTGGGTGCCTGTAGTCCCATATACTGGGAGGCTGAGGCAAGAGACTCGCTTAAGCCCAGGAGTTTGAGGTTGCTGTGAGCTATATGATGCCATGGCACTCTACCGGGTGACATAGTGAGACTCTGCCTCAAAAAAAAAAGAGAGAGACAAGAGAAAAAGCATGAAGTAAAAACAACTTTTTTGTACCACTTGAGGATCAAAATAAGAAAGTTAATATTCTGATGTGGGTGCTGGAAAAGTCCTCTTAGCAGGAGGTGGGTGAGAAAGGTAGGAGAGCCAGGTTGGGGGTGAGGGGAGAGGAGCCCAGTAAAAATCCCGTGCAGTGAAGGTCCCAGTGTGTGGGAGGGCAGCTGGAAAGGCTTGGACTCTTTGTCCAGGATAATGGGTGGGAACCAACATGGTGGGAGGCCCAGTGTGGACCAAAATTTCAGCCCCGGAGGCAGGTGGAGATTCAGGTTTGGGTTAGGGTTAGGTGCCACCCTGAGTCCCACCCTCAAACTCTACAGTTAAGCCCGCTCTGGTCACCAGCCCACCCAAGAAACTGCTCCCCAAGAAGAAGAATTCATGGAACTTCTTGAAATGTGCCTACATGGTGTTAACCTTCTTGTTCGTGTCCTACAACAAGGGAGACTGGGTAAGAAGGAGCCAGTGCCAGGGATTTGAACAGGGGGGTGGGGGGCTGGGGGGTCAGAGGAGGAGGAGGAAGTGCTGGGAGGGGTAGAGGAGGATAAGACAGAGGGAAGGAGAGGACCAAGGAAGTGGTCCAAGTAGAAATGGCAGGAGAGGAGACCCCTGCTGTGAACACCCTCTCTCTCCTCTCCCTCTCTTCCTCCCTTCCCACCCTGCAGGCTGGGATAAGAGCCTCCTTCTGCACCAACACAGTCCCTGAGCTCCCTGTAAAAGATTCCCACTCATCCTTTCTGTGTGTCTCTGTCTCCCTCTATCACTCTTTCTGTCTTAATGTCTCTCTCTGTCTATCTCTGTCTCTGTGTTTCTGTCTCTTTGTCCCCCCCCCAAAAGAGAGATCCTGAAGGACCACGTCTCCTGTTGACAGCTGGGACTGTGATGGTTGAGCAGCCTCTGGGGGTCCTGGTCCTGTCAGGACACAGGTGCAGAGGATTTGGGTCTGGAGCCTGGTGGTTCCTAGTACCAAGAGGCTGGTGGGAGGTTGTGTTCTCACCCCAGCTCAGGGAGGCCTTCCTGAAGGAACCAGATCCACTGAGCCTTAGGAATGGGATGAACTTGGCCAGGGGAAGAGAAACAGGGAGCATTTTCAAGAGGGAGCCCCATGTGGGTCAGAGACGACAGGGCAAGGAGCAAGAAGCAGAAATTGCTGTCCATCCACCACCCACCCACCCCTCAACCATTCCCATGGGTAGTGGACATAGCCATACTGGATGCTGAGGATACAGAGGACAAAACAACAAGGCCCCTGAGCCCACAGGGCCCATGCAAAAGGGATGGGGGACTGAGAAGTAACAGGCAGCAACCTCCACAAGATGAGCCCAGTCTGGTCTTGCCACTGTCCCTGAGCAGGTGATGTTCAGTGTTTGGACCGAGGCGTGAGAAGGTCCTGATGTGGTAATCTCCATGGGGCAATTGCTGCCACCAGCAGATGTGGGGACAGGTCCTGGGGGACCCAAGGAGAATCTCCATGACCAGAGTGTGTGATCACATGGACTTCCCAGAGACCTCGGCAAGACAGACACTTGTACTCAAATTTGGCAGAGAGCCTTGGCCACATCTGACCTGAGCTACAGAAGTGTCACCTGGGTGCTGCTCATGGGGAGTGAGAGGGAAGCAGAAGACTGGGGGAGTAGTCTAGGTGGCAGGGTGGGAGATTGGGTGTCTGGTGGGGACAAGAGCTGTGAGAATTGCTGATGTACAGGGTGCGAGGGACAGGAGAGAACAGAGGCACCAACACAGGCCCCAAACTCTGGAGCCCTAGAACAACTGGCGGTTCTCAAACAGGAGTGACTCTGCCACCTTGGGGACCTTCAGCAGGGTCTGGAGCCCTGTGGGGCTGTTACAGCAAGAGGAGGGACTCTGCTGGCAACTGGAGGATGAGAGCAGGGATGCTGCTCAGCACCCTGCATTGCCCAGCAAAGCTCAGCACAACAAAGAATGGTCCAGGTCAAAATGCCAGAGGTGCCAGGCTGAGCAACCCCAGCTCAGTCAATATGGAGAAAAGGGAAGGGAAGGAGCTCACTTCCCACCCCTCTACCCCCGCCCTGCCTGTCTCTTTCTCTCTTCCCGGTTTGCTCCTTCATCAACCTCCCAACCCAAGTGCTACTGCCACTACTGTAACCTGGATCTGGACATCAGGTATGCTATGACAGGAGGCATGGGGCAGGGGGAGCTTCTTTTGAGGTGGGGGACTCAGGTGGGCTTGGAAGCTGCAATCATAGAATTGCATAATTTTATGAAAAATCCTAAGTTCATCACCCTGACTTTCAAGCCACTGCCTGGCACAGCCCATGAAGCAAGCATGTTGCATAGGGTGGGGTCACACAGAGCTGGAGGAATTCATTTAGAAATCCATTCAATCTGTTTTATTTTGGATTTTTAGAAATTGTGGCAAAATATGCACAACATAAAATTTCCCATTAGTGATATTCAGAATGCTCACAAGATTGTCCAACCATAGCCACTATCTATTTCCAGGATTTTTTGTCATCCAAAAAAGAAACTCTGTATCCATTAAGTACAGCATAGTTTCTCCCATGCCTCTGCCTGCTCCCCCTCCCCCGAGACCACTCTCTGTGTCTGCAGACTTGCCTGTTCTGGACACGTATAAGTGGAATCACACAGCCTTTTGTATCTGGCTTTATTCTGTTGAGTGTGACGTTTCCAAGGTTCACCTCTGTTGTGCCATGTATCAGCACTTCATTACTTTTGATGGATGAATAACACCTCAGTGCACGGGTACATTACATTTTGTTCATCAACTCATTAGCTGAAGGACATTGGGTCCTCTCTACCATTTGGCTATAGTGAGTGGTGCTGCCATGAATGTTCCTGTACAAGTTTTTGTTTGAACATCTGTTTTCAATTCTTGTGGATATATACCTAGAAGAGGAATTGCTGGGTCATCTGACAATTCCATGTTTAATTTATTGAGGAACTCAGTCAACGAATTATTATTGAACAACTACTCATCAGTGGACCCTGGAACAGGGCAGAAAAGATTCCTGTGCTCACAAAGGGATGGTAATAAAGCAAATGAATAGATAACTACAGGTGATACTTAGAGCCACAGAGGAAAAGCACAGGATGTTACAAGAAGGAAAACTGGAGAGCTCTGCCTTGGCTTGTCAGGTGGTCAAGGAAAGCCTCTTTGGAAAAAATCTGAGAATGAGAGGCAGCCAGCCAGCCAGAAGACAGGTGAGAGATGCCAGGTGAAGGAAGTGGCAAGCCATGTGATTGCTGTTCAACTACTCAACTCTGCTGCTGTAGCCCAAAGCAGCCAAAGACAACACACAAATGGATGGTTGCAGCCCTGCCCATTGACTGCTGAATGGATAAACCAGTGTTCATCAACCATTTTTATCTCACAGCATGCTTGAACCTATAAACTTCCGCAGCACACTTAAATTATGTTGATAAAAAAAGAGTTAAAGAAAAGAATATACTTACTATGCCTTGAATTTCTTTTGAAAATAATTTAATTTGATCTTTAAAATTTTGGGGGTCTCACCTAAGATCCTCTCAAAGCACACCAGGGTGTGGCGGTACTCCAGTTGAAAATCACTGAGATAAACAAGTCCTGTGGTGGAATATTACTTAGCTCTTAAAAAGGAAGAAGGGGGCTCAGTGCCTATAGCTCAACCGGCTAGGGCACCAGCCACATACACCTAAGGTGGCAGGTTTGAATCCAGCCCAGCTGCGCCAAACAACAATGACGGCTGCAACCAAAAAATAGCCGGGCGTTGTGGCGGGCACCTGTGGTCCCAGCTACTTGGGAGGCTGAGGCAGGAGACTCGCTTGAGCCCAGGAGTTGGAGGTTGCTGTGAGCTGTAATGCCATGGCACTCTACCCAGGGGGATAGCTTGAGGTTCTGTCTAAAAAAAAAAAAAAGGAAGACGGGGCTGACACATGCTGCAACATGGTCGAACCTTGAAAATGCTATGCTGAGTGAAAGGAGCCAGACAAAAAGGTCACATAGCATAGGATTCCATTTATACAAAATATCCAGATAAGGCAAATTCACAGACAGAAGGCAGGTTAGTAGTTGCCAGGGGCTTTCCGGAGGATGGGTGCCTAATCAGTTTCTTTTTTGGGTCAGTGAAAATGTTCTACTATTAGACAGTGGTGAGGATTGGACAACATTGTGAAGTACTGGAAGCCACTGAATCACATGTTTTTAAATGGTTAAGATGGCAAATTTTATGTTATGGGCATTTTACTTCAATTTCCAGAAAACAAAAAAACAACAAAGAATTATTAAAGGAGAGAGGTACTAGACAGTTCAGCTGTCTTTAACAGGTGGTTGCAAGACCCCTCTCTGAAAAGGAGACACTGCTGGTGGTGGGTTGGAGCCTGTGGACTGCCTGGCAGGGCAGAGGACAACTTGGCAGGAGGCAGGCTGGGGCAGGTCATGCAGAGCCCCAGGACCAAGTAGGCACCTGAGGCAAGGAGTGTGAGACTACATGGACACAAATGCACCAATTCTCTCTCCTTTCTTCCCTTCCTTAGAAATGACCCCTGCTGTTCTTTCTAGTGAGCCTGCTTCATCTCAGCCTTCTCCAGGCCTCCATCTCCCAGGTGCTGTCACCTCCCCAGAAAGCTCTCTGTGCCCTGGAGTGCCAGTGTGGGGTGAAGAGTGGAGACTCTGCCTAAGGTTTGTGGGAAGGTTCCTCTAGAGGCCCAGAGAGCTAAGCATCTGCAGGGGTGTCCACTGCTCCCTTACCACAGCCCCTTGTCAGTCCTCCCTGCTGTTTCTGTAATAAAATGTGCACTTACTGAAGTGGCTGGACACTTGGGTCTTCCATTCGCCCAGCACTGATGCAGAGAGTGGGGGGCCAAGGAACTTGCATACTTGGTAAGAGGGTGGACAGGTTGCCCATGGCCATGACAGAGTAATAACTGAGATTTGACCCAGAATGGAATCATTCATGCAACTAGCTCTTAGTAATCACATAGCTAAACTAACTGAGGACAAGAATAAAGGTGTAACAGAGAGCAACAAGCACCAGGGTCATTCAGTGAGCCCAAGGAATGTCTCACAGAAGGGCTAGGAACCTGATACCCCAGAGATCACTCAAAATGCAGATTGTGGCCCACGTGGTAGCTCACACCTATAACCCTCCCACTCTGGGAGGCTGAGATGGGCGTATCCCTTGAGCTCAGGAGCCCCGGACCAGCCTGAGCAAGAGTGAGACACCCCTCCCCGCCATTTCTCCTAAAAATAGAAAAACTTAGCCAAGTATTGTGGCAGGTACCTGTAGTACTAGCTACTTGGGAGGCTGAGGCAAGAGGATCACCTAAACCCAGGAGTTTAAGATTGCTCTGAGCTAGGCTGATACCATGGCCACTCTAACCTGGGGACAGAGTAAGACTCTGTCTCAAAAAAAAGGGAGAGAGAAAGTGGAGATTGTATAAAAAAGATTCTACTCAGAATCTACTTCATATGGTTAAACTTTAAATGAGAAAATATTTCCAAAAACACTGCCTGGCACATGGTAAATTCTCAACTAATGTTAGTTATATCCTTATCAAGGGCAATAGTATACAATAAAGATCCAACGTGACCAACAGTAACTTTAAACTCCCTAGTGGCCCCATTAAAAAAGTAAAAAGAGGGGGTGGAGCCAAGATGGTGGACTGCAGCCAGCTTTTTACAGAGGCTCCCATCCAGAAGGAGGCTCAAAGGACAGAAGTTTAGCAAAGGAGCTGATGGTTTGGAGCAGAGCAAAGAGAGAAGATTGAAGAGCGCACTTCAACCTTCCTGAGGTGAGCTGTGACCCTAAAAATACAATCAAAAGGTACAAAATCCACCACCAAGCAGATGGGAGTCTTCTCCCCCACAAGAAGGGCTCACAGTTTACTCCATGCAAATAAGGAGCAGAGTTCAGACATCCTCCCACTCTATCCCACAGGAGAGAACCCCCTAAAAACTGGACAGCCTACCCCTGCTGGCATGCCACAGCACCCTCTTGCCAGGCATAAAACTGTAAAACTGTATAAAACTGTATATATTCCCCACCTGCAACATTGAACTCCAAGGATTCCCTCCCTCACCCCAAGGTCTGGAGGTTTGTTACCTATGGAGTCCAGATTCTTGGGCATTTCCTTGAGAGAAGTTGAGGGGGAAAGGGCTGGTGCTGCTCTGTGCTGACTGTGGCACAGGAGTGAGGAGAAGAAAGTTGGCTCAGAGGAAGCCATACAGCAACAGTGGTATCCTGAGCTGCGAACTGATGCCATTCCAGATAGGCGAGCATGTCTCTCTGGGCAACCAGAGGTTCCAGACAGCAGCCACAGGCAGAACGGACTTGGTAACTTTTGTAAGTAAAGAGACAATTAGCACCAGCCCTTAGGGGAATATAGCTGAGACAAAGGCAGTGGGCAGGCAAAGGCTGGGATTGGCACCTGAGTGTAAACTCTAATTGTTTGCTGCCCAGGATTGAGTTCCTTATCAGCTCTAGCAGCCTCTGACTTGCAGAGGAATTTAGCTGGGATTGGAGTGAATAGGGTCAGAGACATGGGGGATTATGAGTGACTGGGTGCAAGGTGGGTAAGTAGGTATTAACCTTCCCAGACTAAACCATTTGCTGGGTGGGTCCCTTTGCCCTCACAGAGCACTGAAGCAAGTTGTATCTGAGCTGCAAGCAGACCCCCCCACCTTATCTAGCTGCCAGAGACATTTGAACTCTTCCACCTGAAACTGGTGCTGACTGGGACAACTGATTTGGACCCCTTAAACTGGGCAGACCACCTAGGGTGCCCCTTTGAATAGTCCCTGGCTTAAACTGGGCAGACCACCCAGGGACTATTCAAAGGGGCACCCTAGGTGTATGGTTGAGGGAAGGTTTGATTTTCCTTGCCCAACTGTTGTTTGTGGGGGGCGGGGTGACTTAATTGCTGGTATTTCTCCACAGCAGAGACTTCAACCAAGAGAAACTGAATCACTAGGGTAGGACAGAGACCAGCTGAAAATAAGACAGAGCCACTTAGC
>NW_003852486.1:7870589-7871839 GCF_000181295.1 Otolemur garnettii | reverse complement strand
TTACCAGACCTCAGACTATACTATAAATCAATAGTGGTCAAAACGGCATAGTACTGGCACAAAAACAGAGAGGTAGATGTATGGAACAGAATAGAGAGCCAAGAGATGAATCCAGCCACCTACCCTTATCTGATCTTTGACGAGCCAATTAAAAACATTGAATGGGGAAAAGATTCCCTATTTAACAAATGGTGCTGGGCTAACAGGATGGCGTCCTGTAGAAGACTGAAACTAGATCCACACCTTTCACCGTTAACTAAGATAGACTTTCACTGGATTAAAGATTTAAACTTAAGACATGAAACTATGAAAATACTAGAAGAAAGTGTAAGGAAAACACTTGAAGAAATCAGTTTGGGTGAAAACTTTATGAGGAGGACCCCTCAGGCAATTGAAGCAATGTCAAAAATACACTACTGGGACCTGATCAAACTAAAAAGTTTCTGCACAGCCAAGAACACAGTAAATAAAGTAGGTAGACAGCCCTCAGAATGGGAGAGATATTTGCTGGTTATGTCTCCAACAAAGGTTTAATAACCAGAATCCACAGAGAACTCAAACGTATTAGCAAGAAAAAACCAAGTGATCCCATCCCAGGGTGGGCAAGGGACTTGAATAGAAATTTCTCTAAAGAAGATAGGTGCATGGCCTACAGATATATGAAAAAATGCTCATCATCCTTAATCATCGGAGAAATGCAAATTAAAACTACTTTGAGATAGATATCACCTAACTCCAGTAAGATTAGCTCATATCACAAAATCCCAAAACCAGAGATGTTGGCGTGGATGTGGAGAAAAGGGAACACTTCTACACTGCTGGTGGGAATGCAAATTAATTTGTTCCTTTTGTAAAGACATCTGGAGAACACTGAGAGAACTAAAAATAGACCTGCCATTTGATCCTGCAATTCCTTTATTAGGTACATATCCAGAAGACCAAAAATCGAATTACAACAAAGATATTTGTATCCAAATGTTTATTGCAGCCCAATTCATAATTGCTAGATCATGGAAGAAGCCCAAATGCCCGTAGACCCATGACTGGATCAATAAATTGTGGTACATTTACACCATGGAATATTATACAGCCCTAAAGAAAGATGGGGACTTTACCTCCTTCATGTTTATATGGATGGAATTAGAAAATGTTCTTCTTAGCAAAGTATCTCAAGAATGGAAGGAAAAGGCTCAGCACCTATAGCTCAACCAGCTAAGGCGCCAGCCACGTACACCTAAGGTGGCGGGTTC
>NW_003852486.1:7868154-7869619 GCF_000181295.1 Otolemur garnettii | reverse complement strand
AAAAAAAAAAAAAAGTAAAAGGAAACAGGTGAAATCAATTTTAATAATAAATATGATTTAACTCAATCTATCCAATATTGCCATTTTTAACATGTGATAGATATAAAGAATTATTAAGATTGGCTATATCCTTTTTGTATTAAGTCTTTGTATTTTTTTTTTCTTTTTATGGATTAAGTCTTTGAAATGGGGTGTTTTTCACTTTATGGCACATCTCAATTTACAAGTAAGTGCTCACTAGCACTGAATTTTCATTAACTATCCCTGATGTGTAATTATATTTCATAAAATTTAGAGATGAAAACAGATTCATAGATCCAAGTTGTTCCAAACATGCTTAAAAGTTGCCTACTTGAATCAAATATCAATTTTAATTTTTTAATTAAAATTAAGTAAAATAATCAGTTCCTCCCCATAGCCCAAGTTTAGTCATACATACACACTGGACAACTCCAAATTGAGGGACAATGTACAAAACACTTGGCCAGTACTCCTCAAAATCGTCAAGCTCATCAAATGAGAGGATATTTCTAAGTATCTCTAAAACACGATGCCTGCTACAGACCAGACGAGGCCAAGAAGACATGACAATAAATGTAATGTGGTGTTACCCAAGGAGCCTTGAGCAAGTAGACTCACAGTGGTGGGGTTATAGTTTGGTTTTATACATTTTAGGGAGTCAGAAACTACAGGTAAAGTCATAAATCGATATGTGAAAGGTGTCGATTTATCTTTATGGGAAAGGCTAATCAATAACATTGGTTTGGCCCCCAAAGGTGGACCATCTCAAAGTGGCACAGGGTTCACAAGTTATATGTGGTTTAAAGATTCTTTAGTTGACAATTCAAAGAGTTAGGCTTTGTCTAATCATCTAGGAATCATCAAAAAGGAATGCTGAGTTAAGATAAGAGTCTGTTGGTGTCACCTGTAGCTCAGCAGCTAGGGCTCCGGCCACATACACGGGGCTGGTGGGTTGGAACTCAGCCCAGGTCTGCCATAACAACTACAACAAAAAAATAGCCAGGTGTTGTGGCCAGTGCCTGTAGTCCCAGCTACTGGGGAAGCTGAGGCAAGAGAATCACTTAAGCCCAAGAGTTTGAGGTTGCTGTGAGCTGTCATGCCACAGCACTCTACTGAGGGCGACATAGTCTCAGAAAAAAGAGTCTGCTGGAAAATGTTCTTCTTAGCAAAGTATCACAGGAATGGAAGAAAAAGTATCCAATGTACACAGCCCTTTTAGGAAACTAATTTATAGCTCTCAAATGAAAGATACAACTTAATTCTAGCCCAAGAATATGGGAAGGGGTTGGGGAAGGGGAGGGGAAATGGTGGCCGGGTGGTGGGAGGGTGACAGGAAAGATCACCTATATATCTGTCTAACAAGGGTACAAGTGAACTTTTCTAGAACTAGAATATAAATGTTTTGACACAATGACTAAGCAAATGACATGAAATCTATGTTAAC
>NW_003852486.1:7847616-7868133 GCF_000181295.1 Otolemur garnettii | reverse complement strand
AGCTTGATGAAAGTATTTCAAATTGTATATGAAAACACTACACTGTACCCCATGTTTGCATTAATGTATACAGCTATCATTTAATTAAAAAAAGAGTCTGCTAATCAGAGACAAAGGACATATGTTTAGACTCAAGTGGTTTGCTGTGTGTATTGAGAACCTGCAGGTATGTCTTGCATGGCCTAAGTCCTATTGAGTCACAAAGGACATCTCTAAGAAAGGAAGGGGTCATGATGAGGCACGTCTGATCCCCTTTCTCAAGGCTAGCAACTCAGTTTTAGGGATCCCCTTGGCCAAGAGGGGGTCTAGTCAGTTGCTGGAGGGACCCTTAAAATTTTATTTCACTTAGCCTCTAGGGTACATCTGGAAGTATCTGGGCACATTTCTGATTGTCACAACTGGGAGTGGGAAGGTAGGGAGGATTCTTCTAACATCAAGCAGGTGAAGGCCAGGGATGCTGTTCAACCGCCTAAAACCACATAACTCATGCTGGGTCCAAGCAGAGTGGACACGAGGCACTGTGTAGGGGATAAGATCCTTTTGCTCAAGACATGGCAGTTCGCCTCAATGTGCTCTCTCAGGAATACTGTTTCCGAGAAACATGTCCTTGAGGATCTGAGCCTCTGCACTTGCCTATTGATGTGCAAGAATGTGTAGAGTGACTCTCCCTAGGGGGCGTGGAGAAATAGCCGAGATGAGCTGGAGGATGGAAAGACCGGTTTTGCAGCATTGGGTTCTATTCTCTGCATTCCTCCTTCATTAGCATTATAAGGTGTAACTTTACCCTGGGCAATCGAGGACCGACAGCCAGGCTCCAAAATGTTTTACTCTAAACAAAATCAATTGTATATGCGTTCCTCAGCCTTCACACTAAATTGTAATCTCAAATGGTTGCTTCCTCACGTTACTTGACTTCTTTGTAAATGTGTTAAATTCTTACTAAATGTTGAAAAGTATATAAGATAATCAGTAAAATTTAGCCGGGCCACCGACCAGAGCGAGTCCCGGTCTCCCTTGAAGATTCATTCCGTTTGCAGTTCTTTCCCCTGCGTCATCGAATCAGAAGCTCCAAGGAACACACACACCTACAGCACTGGGAAGCTGGGAGGCAGAGATTGAAGAGCCAGTGAGTCAGGACAAAGGTCTCTGCACACTGACCAAGCACTGGCACATAGAAGCCTGCATGTTTATTTATTATTATTATCACTATTGAGACAGAGTCTCAATCTGTCCCCCTGGGTAAAGTACTATGGCATCACAGCTCACAGCAACCTAAAATTCATGGGCTCCAGCAAACCTCCTGCCTTGGCCTCCCTAGTAAATGGGTCTACAGGTGCCTGCTAGGATGGCGATGCCGTCTCAATCTGTCCCCCTGGGTAATTTTTCTACTTTTAGTAGAGATGGGGGTCTCACTCTTGCTCAGGCTGGCCTCAAACTCCTTAAGTGAGAAATGGTGGGCTTTTAATTTTACCTTTGGTATAAGCATTGCCCCTGATGTTCCTTAGAGCTTCCTCAGGCAAGCTCTTTGGTACAACATTGAACCATCTGTAACATAACCAAGGGATGCACAGTTAAACTTTGAGGTTGCTTTTCATGCTAAAGTTGCACTCAGTAGGTTAGTGTCTCCACAGACAACACAACACCCAGAACCCTCGCTTTCTGATGTCAAATACTATTTGCAGAAGGAGCTAAGAAACCAAAGAACAAGGCAGACGAATCCAACTTGTTGGTAAAAGGTGGTTTATTGGGGAACTTAAGGACAGAATTGTGGGCTTAAGTGGCCACAAGACAGGTAGATATCTTCTGTAGCACTACCCCTAAGACCCAGAACTTACATACCATAGGGAACGGGTACATGGGCTCCAGAATGAACATGCAGAGCATTCAGAGTTGACCTTCAAAGATGGACAAAAATGCTCTATTTTTGTCATAGCCTATCACTTCCTAAAGGCAGTGTTTATGGTAAGTACTAGTCTATGAAATATCAAGGTTCTTTTGGTTTACACAAGGAACAGTAAATGAAGTGGAAATCTTGGAGGCACTCCTGAGACTGGGATTAATCAGAAGTCAACATGGTGGATTAGCAACCACAATGGAGTGCCTTTAACTACTCCACCAAAACAGTAGAATCTCTTTAAATTGATCACCCAAGGGACTGTAACAAACTGGTCAACATATGGAGGTGGTCAACATAAGGAACTAGGTCTACTGTGCTGACACCTACATGTGCTCCATGTCTTGTCTATGAAAATTAGGTCAACTTAAGGAGGGGGTCATTGTGGAGAGGTGGTCAGCTATGAAGGTTCTACTGTATTTTTTCTTTTGGTTTGTTTAGGGGTTTGTTTTTTGTCTTGTTTTGTTTGTTTTCTTTTGAGATACAGTCTCCCTCTGTCATCCATGCTTGAGTTCCATGGCATTAGGCTAGCTCATAGCAACCTCAAACACTTGGGTTCAAGCAATCCTCCTGCCTTAACCTACCAAGTAGCTGAGAATACAGGCTCCTACCACAACGCCCAGCTAATTTTTCTATGTTCAGTAGAGACAGAGTCTCACTCTTGCTTATTCAGGTCTTGAACTCCCGAGAAGAAGCAATCCTCCTACCTCACACTCTCAGAATTCTAGGATTACAGTTGTGAGCCACAGTGGCTGGCCTCTATAATATCTTTTTCCTCTTAGATGTAGGCCTCCCTTCAACTACTGCTTATAAATATTTGTTATCCCAATTGTGCTGCAAAATCAGGCCAAGTTCTGTTTGTTGCCCCTGCTGGGTCTCTAAGAGAAAAGGAATGGACCGACTTCAGGACCCCACTGGGTGCACACCATGGAAGAATAAGGCACTGACGGCACTGAATCACTGGTTGGGAAGCAATTCCTGTTGCAGTTCTCTCTTAGTCTTTTTCATTTGTGAAGAAGCAAGCATATCTGTAACAGCTCTAAAACTAACCAATCTCTTTTAAATTCAGTATATCGCTATTATATCTACACCTATTACTCTCTTCTCTTTATGGTCAAACTGGTTTTCCATTTAAGGAAGTACAATAAAGTTTTATCTTTAAAATAAATTTTGCACATCCAGTGGTTCTCAACCTGGACACATGTGGCCTACTGGAGGAATAATTCTATGCCTAGACCCCTTCACCCATAGGAATACCTCATTCACACATAGACTGTCTTAACCTCTTACTTCAGACTATAAGTTCTCTCTGTGCTCAGGTCTCAGCTCCAAGAGCTCATACCAGACACAGGGGCTCCACTCACACAGAGAACAAGTACCAAGACCTCAAGACAGGAACTGTGGAAACATGGGGACATCCTAGTTCTCATTAACTTCCACCTGATGTGTCTCCTTTCATCATTACTTTCTGAATTATTTATTCGATTGGGGTTTGCAAAATGGGGACTTTCTAATTTGACCAGGTTTCTCTCAAGTTAAAGGATATACTGTAAAAGGGAACTTTTCTTTCACCTGCCACCTCTACATCCTTTTGTGGTATCTGTACATCATAAGGGATTCTTTATTTCTGTATTATGAGGCATCACTGTATAGTATTTAAACTACAGCAAAGGGATCTCCTTAGGTTGAACAGTTGGCTATACTGCCAGATGTGGGGCACTTCCTTGCTTTTAACACAAGAAAATACTCAAATTTCACATCATAATTTCTCTGTTATGGCCTTTGACTCTACCATGTTTCTCCAAGAAACCCTGCTTTTATATAGTGTGGAATGGTAATTGTAAATATTTTCTCCTAGGCATTGAAACATAGATCAGGAGTTCATGCTAAAATCACAAACTCAAGACACTACATGCTTCCTCCTCACCCCACCCTGTTCCCTGTGTATATGTAGTTCATACTGCATTTAACCTTCACTTCCTGAAATGTGTCTACTCATCTGTTCTGTTCTACAAATACAGACAAAACAGTTCTAATATTACTTCACCAATGACATTACCAACTAATGCTATTAAAAATTTTTTTCCTTTGGAGACAGAGTCTCACTATGTTGCCCTTGGTAGAGTGCTGTGACATCACAGCTCACAGCAACCTCAAACTCTTGGGCCTAAACGATTTTCTTGCCTCAGCCTCCTGAGTAGCTGGGACTACAGGTGCGCACCACAACACCTGGCTATTTTTTTGTTGCAGTCATCATTGTTGTTTAGCTGTCCTGGGCCAGGTTCAAACCTGCCAGCCTCAGTGTATGTGGCCAGCGTCCTACTCACTGAGCTATGGGCGCTGCCTAAAATTCATTATTTATTCACAGTTCTGAAAAAGAAATTTAATTTAATTTTAGAATTTAATTTAGAGATCTTGCTGTGTTGACTGGGCTACACTTGAACTCCTCATTCATTTTATGTGTGAGTTATTTAAGGGTGTAAAGTCAATAAACTAACTTTGGAAGATACCTAAATGATCCTGAGGTTACCAGTTTCTTATATAATTAGATCTATATGTTTCTCCTGGTTTTCATTTTTATGAATTGTGTTTCACTCCCTTCTACATTGTTTTCATTTTTGAATATGCACAATCTCCACATGGTTCAAAAGTCACACTTACATAAAAAGATAGACAAAGGGGGGTTTCATTCCTATCTCAATCCCATGTATGCCCTAGAAGTAACCTTTTCCGGGTGTTGTTCCTGTGTTTCTTGCCCTAAAGATATAACACTATACATTCATTTAAACTTTGCTAGTTGTAATATTTAGCGATAACATGTATTCAAGGTATTTCACAATTGTTTAACTTTGCATTTTTCATTACTAATTAGGCTTATCATCTTATTCTTATTTACTACTTAATCAGATTTTGCTTCTCAAAGTACATGTCTATATCTCATTGCTAATTTTCTCAGATTTTTTAAATTTTATTGCTTTATAGACGTGCCTTACCCAATTCTTACTCACTGGTTTTGCTTATAGAAATTGCCTGTGTAATTTAGCAGTATCTCATTGCTGTATTTTCTCAGATATATTGTTTGTTTAAGTTGTGTTGATTTTCAGGAGCGCTTTACACAATTCTTGTACAAATTCCATACCATGAATAAGCATCAGAGTCCCTCTATGCCAGTGGTTCTCAACCTGTGGGTTGCAACCCACAGGAACTGTATTAAAGGGTTGTGGCATTAGGAAGATTGAGAACCGCTGCTCTATGCAATTCATGTATCATGGGGTCCTTCTGGTGTGCTTTCTCAGGCTTCCTCTTTAAAGCCTGGAGGGTGTTTCTCTCTGGATGAAGAAGGATCACATAGCACTTGGGAGCAAAGATGCAGCCAAGCAGCCCAGCACTGGAGGCCACAATGGAGAAGACCTCCACAGCCACCATAGCCTTGCCCTGGGTGCTGTGGTAGCTGGGGAGGAAGGCCACCCAGACACTGCAGGACACCAGCATACTGAAGGTGAGGAACTTGGCCTCATTGAAGGTGTCAGGCAGGTTCCTTGCCAGGAAGGCAACAGCAAAGGTGCCCAGGACCAAGAAGCCCAGATAGCCCAAGACGCAGTAGAAGGCAGTGATGGAACCCTCATCACACTGGAGGAGGATGTGGTTGGGTGTCCATGAGTCTTCAGCCGGAAAGGGAGGAGAAGTCCCCAGCCAGATCCCACAGAGGGTCACTTGGATGAGGGAGCAAAGGAGCACAATAGAATGTGTGTTCTGGGGACCCAGCCACCTTCTGGTCCTGCTTGCTGGCCTTGTCATTTGGAAGGCCATGACCATAGTGAGCATCTTGGCCAAAACAGAGGACACAGCCACAGTGAACCCAAGTGCAAATGTGACCTGTCGGAGGAGGCAGGTGGCAGGGAGGGGCGGCCGAGGAATAACAAGGAGCAGAGGAAGCAGAGCATGAGGGACACCAGGAGGGTGTAGCTCAGGGTCCGGTTGTTGGCCTTCACTATGTGGGTGTCCCGGTGCCACACAAACACAACAAGGACCAGCACCGAGAGGGCTGACAGGGACAAGGCCACACATGCCAGAGCCAGACCTAAGGGCTCATCAAAGGCCAGGAAGGCCTCCTCTTTGGGAAAGCAGTGCTCCCTTTTCTTGTCTGGGTAGTGGCCTTCAGGGCAGAGTGTACACTGTTCCATATCTGAAAGGAACAAAAGGGCATCATTACTCTTTACAGGGCACCACACAGTGAGATTCCCTCGCCAGGGCTTTCACCACCATAGCTCAGTTTTCAGAGATCATTTGGTTGTTTTAAGTGTGAACATGAGTGTTTTAAAGGAAAACGTAAAGAAGTCACCACTTTTTCTAATAATGTTGGGGACACAGTATCCCAGAAAAAGTCATCCTATAATATTTGAAAGAATTATGGTTCTATCACTCTGTATCTATCTTGCTGTCTAATTCCACATACAAAATCTTCCTATCTTTCATCCCTTGGTGTCCATGGGGGGTGGTTCAAGGACCCCTGCAGATACCAAAATTCTTAAATATTCAAGTCTTTTATATAAAATAGTATAGTATTTGTATATAAGCCACACATATCCTATCATTTATTTAAATTAACTCTAGATTACTTATTAATAATACAATGTGAATGTTATTTAAATAGTTGTTATATTCCATTGCTTTTTTATTAGCATTATTTTATATTGTTAAAAAATATTTTCCATCCACACTTCATTGAATGAACAGATGTGGAAACATGGTCATGGAAGTCCAACTACATATCCATCGCTGTCAATAAAATGTGAAATCACAGTTGGGTAAGGGAAACCCTCAGAGGCCACACTGAAGTGAAGCCCTTAACCCAGATGTGAGTTATCTCTAGTATCACCTGCCCTTCTGGTGACCTCACATGGAGAGGTAGACAAATGCAGATATCTCATGAGGTCATGTGGCAGGATGAGGATAACCACATGTAGTGAGGGATATCAATTATCTTCAGTTTCTGTGACCACATGGACCAAACACTGACCAGAGAAAACATAGACCTGAGGACCAAGAATGGTCAATGGCAGAAAGACATCCAGCACCATCAGAACAGCAAAGGTTGTAGCTACTATAGTCATTTGATGCCAGTCACAATAGGAAACACATATCTCAACAAAAATGACACTGAGTATGGAAACAAAGAGCAACACTATCCCAATGGCCTGGCATATGTCAGACTCAGTACCCTCTGGCTTCTGATAATTAGGCATGCAGTTCTTGGTTTCGTTCTTAGTCTTCCCCTCCCTGCCCCTCTGTCCTGCCTTTCAATTCTGTGAATGTACTAAACTAACAGTGGTGAGTGTGCAGAGCAAGGAGGGCATCTGGGTAGACAGATGGCCAGTGTGGCCAAGAAGTTGTGCAGCCTGAGGAGCATGTTCACTTAGAGAGGGAGCTTTCAGTGGTGGTGGTGTCCCAGCAACTTGAAGATGGGATGGTATCTGCTAGGGGGTTGCCCTAGAGCAGCAGTTTTCAACCTGTGGGTCACAACCCACAGAAACTGTATTAAAGGGCTGTGGCATTAGGAAGGTTGAGAATGACTGCCCTATAGGATAAGGGTCCAGACAGTCTGGTGAGGACAATCACATGAGGAACATCCTGGCAGAGGCATCTGACCATGTGGGATCCAGAGGGCCTCCACTTGGACCATGGGCGTGGGCATTAAGAGAACAACCTAGGTGAAGGGGACTTATAATATGGTGGAAGGTGGGCCACAGAAACAACGGGATTGATACCTAAATGTGTTAAGGATGGGGGAGCCAGGATTCTCCTGTCCAGAGATGGGATTTACTAATATAGAAGAGTGAACAGTAGAATGGACCCATGTTGGGCTAGAATGCCAGCCACGTGCACTTGTGCAGATGTATGTGAATTTTTACACATACTCATAACCCTGACCTGCCTTCACCAACAATGTCCTGAAGGAGTGATCTAGCAACACCCCCTCTTGCCTAGCTATTATCAATAAACATGTTCAGTCCATAGATCTTGGTTTCTAAATCACCATTTCACACTAAAAGAACCCAAAGCTTCCTGGGAAAACAGCAACTCAAAGGTTGGGCAGGAAAAATGCAAGTGAATCTGAAATATGTTGGTGGTTGTACTTAGAAGTACAGAAGAACCCCAACTCTGATGGGTTGAGGTGAAAGAACCCAGAGGGCAGCCCAGGAGGCTCCCACTGCCTGAGTCTGGTAGGACTTGAGTGCTGAAGGAATGGGAGCAACAGAATAGAACCCCTTGAATGAAATAGGAAATGCAAGTTCATACTAATGTAATTAAGTATGTGAATTCATTGCAGGTTTGATGAGCAATGAGATACTTTGTTTTACAATGTCTCCCCACAAAATATTTAGTACCTTAAGAACAGAAAACAGCAACTCTGCTGTGCAGAGGCCCATGAAAGGCCTGCTAATCAAGTGCTCAAAGGAAACATGGTCATCCCGGGACAAACTGACATCAAACACATCTGAGAGCCTGTGCCAGGAAAAACACCAGGTTATTGCTCCTGGGCTGCTCCTGCCAGCTATTTAGACCCAGAATCTGATGGTGAAGAAACAGTAGAACTTTCCACGAAGGAACTACTTTGTATTTTTCAAACAGGCAAAGCCATGAGAGACCCAAGCAAATAAGTTCATTTTTAGAAAGACAGCATACTCTGTAATTACAGTCCCCATCATTCCTAATGCCTGTTGTGCAAGAAATGGACACAGATGTGACAACTAGCTGTGACACTTCATTTTGTACTAAATCTCTTTGCTATCAAAGATTTCATTGAGACAACACACAACTGGTGAAATTTGAAGAGGGTGTGAAAATTAGGTGGTAGTGACCTATCAATGCCAACTACTTGATTTGGACAATTGCACAGCCATTAAGTAGAGAAAGTCCCTGTTTCTCAACCAAATTCCTTTATCCAACACTGCAGGGAAAACTCTGTTCTATGCAATTTCCTGCATAATCTCATTTATTCTCCTCTAGGTTATGATTATCATATCAACATTAACTCTGACAGAAAGGGCCAAAGACAAAACAGTAATCCCAGTAGGGCTCTGAGCTGTGGTATGTGAACCAGGCCCCAGACCCCCAGAGATGTAACCTCACATAATGTACTTTACAATGTGCAAACGCATGCAGGGGAGCACACTCCTTCCAGAAGCAGATCCTCTGTTTGACTTGACCTTGGTGGAAGTTCTGAGGAGAATGGAATGGTATTGTGCTGTGATCTGGTGCTAAGTCACATGGAAATAGTTTCTGGTTATTTTGTGAATGCCTGGTCAAGAATGCTTCTGACTTAACTGATGGGGACATTAACATTGGCAAAATAAACATAGGGGATGTATCCTAGGAGATAATCATGCCATTGTGCCTGGGAACTGCAATAGTGCATGCTTTGCTGGACTCTTATCCCAGGTGTGTAGAATCCAGGAGGCCAAGCTGGCACAAGGAATGACAGGAAGAGGTAACTAAACTCTGGGGGGCTCCTGGTAAGCCACTCTCACCTGCTGCACCTTCTCAGGGTGACCCCACTAACATGTTCCTGTATGCTCCACAAGAAACCAGGTAGAAGAGAAAGATAACTTCAGCCAAAAGCTCAGGCAGAGGATGTTACAAGAGGGAAAATAAGCACCAGATGAAGGGAACTTCTGGGAAATATAACTCCAAGCCTGAATGCTCCACTACCCTCTCACCACCACCTACACCCTCACATAATAGCCAGTGACTGGGCAGACCAATGTCCAGCCCGTCCACTCTTGGGCCACATTGAAGACATTTTCTGAGCTAGCCAATATGGTCCATATTTCCTCTCCCTCTTTCTGATACCTCTCTTATGATTAAACTTCCCAGAATATGAAATGCACAAGAGAGGAGGGAGCTGGAAGGTGACACATTGTGCTAGGGGTGCAGAAATCCCTACAGGGAATTCCTTCTACACAGGAAGAAATGCAAGAAGGCCTTAGGAGACATGTGAACTTGGCACTGTTCTCACTCCTTTGTAGGTAGCCACAGGCTGCACTAGCTTTCTAGGATAGACAACAGCAAGATTTTCCCATAGAGGACCAGGTAGTAAATGTTTGCAGTTCTGCAAACCGCAGGGGTGGGGGTGTCTCTGGCAGCTATTCAAGTTAGCTGCTTTAAGACTGAAAGCCCTTACAGAATATATGTGAAAGAACGTGGGACCCAGCTGCTTGAAAGCTTAGTTTGCTTACCTATGCTGTAGAGACATACAGCCCAATACCCGACCACACTACCCTGCAGACTTCTTCCTGGAGATTGTCTCCTACTAGTATCTTGGCGAAAATCTGAGCATATTTTCCTCTTCCATCCAAATCCAAATTGGACAGACAAAACTTGCTACTTCTCAAGTAGAGACATGAATGTGTGCTTAAGGATTTGGGCACTCCTATGTGGGGGCCGACACAGATCTGGAGGATGGTGGTCTCTAAAAATCTGAGGAATAAAGTTGCCCCAAAACACATGAGTTGAATCTCAGGATTCAGGAGAATGAATTTCAAGTCTTCCTCTCACCTGTTCTATCAGCAAAGTGTCCCTCTGGGCAGGGGCTGCACTCAAAGCAGCAGTGAGGCCAGCCTTGCCGTGGGACCAGGCTGGACCCAGGAGGGCAGCTCTCACTGCAAACGGAGCGAGGAAGCTGGGGAAACAGAGTCCTGAATTTAGATTGTTGTGTGTCTGAGAGTAACAATCTCAAAATCACTCTTCCTTGTCACAACTCTCTTGATTCTCCTCTTTGTAGGAGTTAGGGCTGTAAGTTAGGATATTTTGGCTACAACTAAGAGATATATCAAGACCAATAAGCTTAAATAATCAGGAAAGTTTTTAACAAATGACTGGAAGTCAGGATACTTTTTGTGTTTCAAAAAGTCAAGCACATTTTCTTTCTTTCTTTCTTTCTTTCTTTCTTTCTTTCTTTTTTTTTGAGACAGAGTCTCACTTTATCGCCCTTGGTAGAGTGTCGTAGCATCACAGCTCACAGCAACCTCCAACTCCTGGGCTTAGGCAATTCTCTTGCCTCAGTCTCCCAAGTAGCTGGGACTACAGGCACCTACCACAATGTTTTGTTGCAGTTTGGCCAGGGCTGGGTTTGAACACACCACCCTCGGTATATGGGACCAGTGCCCTACCCACTGAGCCACAGGTGCGGCCCCCAAACACATTTTCACTATCCTATCTTTCTTTCTCATCAGCTTTACTCAAGGTGAGAAAATGACACTAAGCTGTTACAGTCTTCATATCCATGAACCATGATGTTCAAGGGGGAAAGAGATCTGTGGAAAACATTAAGGTAGAGGATTGCAGGTTTTCATAACTTGGACTTGTGGTTTTAGTGGGCAAGACATAGATAAGAAAGACTCTGTGCCTGAGACGTGAACACAAGACCATGTCTCCACAGCAATCCAGGCCCCTTAATGTCTTTCCTTGCAGGTCAACAAGGATGTGAAAGAAATTCTTTCTGCTGGTAATTCACTGACAGGGAAGGTCTGTCTGCTTCCGCCTTGGCTCTGGGGTATATGCATGACTAACTATGTTCTTGACCATGACTCCCTTAATCACCATTCTGTTTTCACTATCTGCACAGTCTGAGATGCCTAAGCAAAGGATTTGACTTCAGACATAACACCCAGAAGTTAACATTTATTGATGCCTCACAGAAATGTTTTTTAAATCCCTTTGTGGAGGAGGGGAACAGATATATCATCCACCTAGGTACTACATAAGTTTATTTAAAACATGAGCTAAAAATCTATTATTGAAATGTATTCATGCCAGTGCATAGTAGCACTACTGACTGAGCTTAGCACTGTTTAGACTTTGTGGCTGTGGAAAAGAAGAAAGATCAGAGACAGTGAAACAAACAAGTAAGAGAAGCCAAGTAAGAGTCATTGCTTCCTTACCTGCATCAGCCCTCTCAGGCCCCCAAGGGCACTCTGGTTGATGACTATCCTTGTCTTTCCTAAGGTACTGATATAAACACGGCCAATATTCACAAGCTGAAAGGAATGTTCTGGAAGCTCTTTTCCATAAAGAACTTCATACTTAGTTGGTATATCTCCATTGGCATCAAAGAGAATTTCTTTTCCATGAGAAGTTGTAAAGTGGACTTTCCTAAAGTATGGCAGGAGCTGTGGATATCAGAGCTCATGAGACACTGAGTCTGGAATGGCCCTACCCAGCCTGTCTTTCTGAGCTTTTACTTGTAAGAAATTAGGTATGCTATTTAAAATAAAGAAATTTAGAAGATATCTGGTTTTTGATTATAAGGTAGAAGCCCTCTTTTGACCTACATTCTACTCCAAATGAAGATTCTGCTTCAGCACCCTGAGTAGCTGATACTACAGGCATGCACCACCATGCCTGGGTAACATTTTTATTCTTTTGTAGACATGAGATCTTATGATGTTGCCCATGCTGACCTTGAATTCCTAAGTTCAAGTGGTCCTCCCACCTCAGCCATCCAAAACTCTTAAGATATTTTTTTTTGGTAGAGACAGAGTCTCACTTTATTGCCTTTGGTAGAGTGCTGTGGCATCACAGCTCACAGCAACCTCCAACTCCTGGGCTTAAGCAATTCTCTTGCCTCAGCCTCCCGAGCAGCTGGGACTACAGGCACCCGCCTGGCTATTTTTTGGTTGCAGTTTGGCTGGGGCCGTGTTTGAACCTGTCACCCTTGGTGTATGGGGCCGGCAACCTACTCACTGAGCCATAGGCACCACCCCCAAAGCTCTAAGATTACAGACTTTAGCCACCATGTCCTTGGTCCGCTCTTGAGATTTTTTTTTGTTTTTTTCAGGTCAATATCAGGGTACACACAATCAAGTCACAATTTCAAATCTGTTAGGTAGAGTCCTTCTTATAATTGTGTTCTATACGCACAAGGTCTCTTGAGTTTTATTAACTGTTCTGAAAACATGAAATGCTCACAAAACATTTATGGATAGAATGAATCATCCAGTTCCTTCCTTTTCCTCACTTGTATTTGGCATGTATCACATTGGAGTATAACAACCTGTTACTTTTTCACTGATTCACTATCAATGACCTTTCTGAGATTAAAACATCAATTATGGGGTGGCACCTGTGGCTCAAAGGAGTAGGGCGCTGGCCCCATATGCTGGAGGTGGTGAGTTCAAACCCAGCCCCAGCCAAAAACCACACACACACACACACAAAAAAAAAAACATCGATTATGCAGATTTCTGTGGCAAGAGCTATCTGATAATCTGGCACATATTACACATCCAAAAGGAGTAATGAGATCAAACATTATTGTCCCCTTGTCACATTAATAGAAGAATCAGAGATCTTTGCTGCCCCCTACCTAATGAGATGAATATACATTTGCCCTGAAAGGATAAGTCTGTCTCTTACCTTCCAGGGCTGATGGGATCTCTGAACCTCAGTAGGACTCATTGTCCTCAAGAGGTCACCATCCAGTTTCATGGCATGAAGTGCATGTGCCACGCTGTACACAGCCTCATAGGTGTTAAAGAACATGCCCACATGACTCAATGTCAAGAAAGGGATGTTTGTACTCTTCTGACTTGCTCCTGCACAAAACTGAATTTTCTTCATCTTTCTTAGTAATGCCCAACTGGTTGCCCACTCACATTTGAAATTGCTGTTCCAAAACCTGCCTAAGAACATGTCTTCCTGGGTGCTTGTTGGTTGACTGAGATTGAAGCATGAAGAAAGCTCTTCCATCATGTCGTGGTCTATAAAACTGAACGTCTTCTGCAGAATCTGAAAGGTGTTAGGTGTGGTGATGCTATGATCACTCTGCTCAGTAAACTGGCTAACCCAGAGCTTCCCTGCCACATAATGTTCTGAGAAAGTCTGTAACATCAGGCAGAAGATCCTACTGGTTATAAATACCATGATGACCTTGGTAGTGGATCCCATCAACACCCTCATGGTGTTTGCAATTTGCACATTGGATGGGTATGTGGGAAATGTCACACTGAACTCAAGGCACACCTTGACTTTTGACAACTCTGCACTGATCAAGTTACCCCCCTGCTGGCCATAGTCATCGTCCTGGGCTACCAAACCCAGCCATTTCCATCCAAAGTGGGTCAGAACCATGCTCAGGCTCATGAAGTAGGCTTGATCACTGGCAATAGTCCGGAAGAAGGATGGAAACTGGGTCTTGTCACTGAGTGTGATTGCACTGGATGCATAACTCACCTGGAGGGAGAGGAGACTCTTGTGGGATGGAAATGGAAGAAAATGAAGGAAACTCAACAGAGTAAGGATGGTGGAGAAATCATTATCAATATAAAGAATTAAAGAGAAATCCCTTGATACAGTTTTGCTTGAAAACAAAGCAAAAAAACTGACATCTTTGTCAATGTGGACATGTAGGAAAATAGATTCATGTGCTGTGTCAAAAAATCTTTATCTTGAGACAGGTACTAGGTATTAAAGATAAAGACTTCACATATTTAATGAAGATACATACAATTATAATAAAAGTTCTCTCTCCTCTACTAGCACATACCATTTATATGTCAGTGAACACAGTCCCATCAGATAGGAAGAAGGACTAGCTTTCCCTAATATTTACTGAACTACCTGATAAGACCAAATAATTTCAGAAGGCAGAGTTCCTGCTCTTGGTGTTCACCTGTCCATCTTTCTTTTTAAAAGCTGCCTTCTAGGCCAGGCGCAGTAGCTCATGCCTATATTTTCCTAGCACTCTGGGAGGCCAAAGCAGGTGGATTGCCTAAGCTCACAGGTTTGAGATCAGCTTGAACCAGAGAAAGACCTCATCTCTAGAAATAGCCGGGCACTGTGGCAGGTGCCTGTAGTCCCAGATACTTGGGAGACTGAGGCAAGAGAATAGCTTGAGTCCAAAAGTTTGAGGTTGCTGTGGCTATAACACCATGGCACTCTACCAAAGGAGACAAAGTGAGACTCTGTCTCAAAAAAATAAAAGCTGCCTGTCCTTCCAAACCTGGATCATGCCAACAATGTGAGTACAGATCTCTGTCTGAGTTAGGAGCCCTCAGAGAGCAGAGTATCCACTCGTGCTTCCCCCTCAGGTCTCCCTGGGAAGCATTTTCATTCTACTCTCCAGATGACACATAGGAGTGGATCACATGGCTTCAGAAATTTCTATACAAGATGGATGGAAGGTGCCATTTCTCTCTATCACAGATTCTCCAAAATAAAAATCAGTTAGAAGGATTCTAGGAGCTTCAGAATTACTTGTTAAACAGATACAACCACTCTAATTAACTTTATGATGGTGATATATAAACACTACCTTTTAGAAAAGGTTTAACTATTTTATTTTTTTTTGAGACAGAGCCTCAAGCTATTGCTCTGGTAGAGTGCTGTGGCATCATAGTTCACAGCAAGCTCCAACTCCTGGGCTTAAGTGATTCTCTTGCTTCAACCTCCCAAGTAGCTGGGACTATAGGCGACTGCCACAACATCTGGCTATTTTTTGGTTGTAGCTGTCATTGTTTGGCAAGCCCAGGCCAGATTCAAACCCACCAGCTCTGGTGTATGTGGCTGGCACCTTAGCCGCTTGAGCTACAGGCACCAAGCTAAAAGGTTGAACTATTACCCAAGAATTTGAAAAGTTGACATATCAATGACCACAGGATATAATACTTTACTGGAATGTCTTCTATTTTATTGTGTTGTAAACAAAACTTCCCATAATAATAATATAAGAAAAAGAGGAGAAGATGAAGGAGAAAAGTAATGAAGAATACAGGGAGGAAGAAGAAGAAGAGGTAGCAAAGGAGGAAGAAAGGGAGGAGGAAGCAGAGTAAAACTACAGCAGCAATATCAGAAGTAGGGGCAAGAGGGCAACAATATGACAGTTTCAGTGGCTCATGCCTGCAATCCCAGCTCTTTGGGAGGAGGAGGTCCCATGATTGCTTGAGACCAGGAGTTTGAGACCAGACTGGACCTTACAGGGAGACCCCATCACCTAAGAAAATAAAACAATAACACCCATTTAAGCTCTTATTCTGTTTTATCCCTTCACAACTAACCCTTCATCCTTCTGTCAAGCTTTCCTATTGGGAGAAGACTGTGGTTTAAGAACAGGAGACTGAAAGGAATCTGGTTCACTGCAGGTAACTGAGAAGGCCAAAGATGCCTTAGTACTGATGTGCTGAAGCACACACTTGAGAGTTTCAGTGCCACTCACCTGGGGGATTTTGTAAAGTCCCAGATATCTTGCCATTGGGATGGAGAGAGCCGACCGTGTCACTCCAATCACTGCTGCCAGAGAAGGGCTGGCCCAGCAGTTATAGTTAGGAATGGGGTGCTTGTGACCTGAGACCAGGTATATCGTCTCCTGAAGACCAACAGACTCCATGTCCTTGGAGTCCCGAAGGGAGAACCCCAGGGTGAGGTTGGGAAGCAGACTGGTGTCTCTGTTGATCTCCTCAATGGCCAGCACAAAGCTCTGAGCCCCTTGCAAGGTTCTTTCTGAAAATCTTAATAGGAACAAAAAACACATCAGGCACCCCATTCACTGCCCCTGAGGTTGGGACACAATAGTGACCAAAGGGATGACCATAGCAATTGCATCTACCTCAAGTGTTCTCCAGATGAGCAAACCTTGTTAAGCAAGGAGAGAATAAAAAAACAGCCACACACAGCAGGTCATCGACTTTGGCATGATTTTGCAGGTCTGCCTGCCCCACAACTTCACTATTCTGGGGACCTCTTGCACCACATAACACATGTGGCAAGGAGCCCTGTTTATCCTAGGAACTTTCTGAACCACACACAGGTTCAACACAGATCATCTAACAACTGTTTATAGTTCAATATGTTTTAACTCATTACATCAAATGACTCACTCACCCTTCTTTCTCACCAATCGCAGACCATTACAGTTTGATTCCTACTCAAGCCTAAGTAAGTCCCCGCCTGGGGGGGTTCCACTTAAACCAACTTCAAACTCTCAAAAACAAATACTCTAACTCACCTTCATGAACTGCCCTCCCTTTTGGGGACAGCTGTCTATTTGCCTTTGTGTCATGCATACATTGTCTTGTGATATTCTGGGGGTCTGCTCAACAGACACGGGTGGTGACAGAACCTGCTGCTGGTTAGTCAGAGCACAACTCATGCTCACCACATAGGACAACTTAAGCAAGGGTTTCCTAAGTTGGATTTGGTAAAATAATATGAGAATGGGAAAATAAAAGCATGCCCAAGCTTAATCAGCAACAGAAAACATCCAGAGAAACAACGTGGGTCTTCCTCTTCTCTTACACACCAAAGCCATTCAGACAAACTTTTCAACAGAAGACAATCACAGATCTTTATAGTAGAAACTATAAAATCTGTTATTTGATGGACTCAGAGCACTAACAAGAAGTGATATGGGGACATTATCTGTGATATTTTAGAGAAGTTCTTCCACCTTCAGCTTTTTAATATTCAATAGGGGTGATTTAGTGGCTGAGTGAATATTTTGACACCTTCACTTGTCTAGAGAAATACAGCTGGAATCAAAGTGCCAAAAAAGTGAGCTGGAGACACTTCTTCTGGCCCAAGATCCATGGGAACAAGAAAGGGGTAGGTTCCCCAAATCACACCTGAATCCCTCTAATTACAGCGATGTGGGGTTAGCCTGGCAATATCAAGGCCAAGGAGAATCTAATGTACAGATTTTTCTCAAAGAGCACATCATTTTCCTACTCTCCATGATGTTTACAAGTAATTTTGCAACATCATATACTGAGTTATCTGTTAATGAATTATTTGTAACCACTGATAATGGATTGTTAGCATTGGAAACCTAACTTGTTAGATGGTTATATCATTTAGTATTTCTCAAGGAATATAATCCTGAAGACACAATGGAAATGACGTTGCCTAAACTATTCAGTGAGAACATCTATGAGAAAAGCAGTGATAACACAAAACCCAATAAGCAAAATGATGTCCTATTGATTGAGGTCAGCTCTGAGGACCAACCAAAGGGGTAGGTGCTACCTAAATACCATTTAATATCTCTCTTCATTTTTATATACCATACAATGTAATCCCATACTACAGAGAACAAGAAAAGCAAGGAACAAGCCTATTTTGCACAATGTCACATGACAAGAGGATGTAAGAGTTTTGAGTAGCACTAGGAACAACCTTGAGGCTTCCCAAACATTTTCAGAGAAGAAAAGGACTCAGGGTCTGGACTTGAAGGAACGTTCAGTCCTTATAACTTTATCTGATTTAATTCAATTACCTCCATCTCAACCCAATGAAGATGACTTACTATTACACACATTCTGGGAATAAAAATTCAGAGTTACCATTCCACATATGACTGCCCCAAGTTACGATATTAACAAGAGTCAGAAGTGAGATTTGAACCCCGGCAACCTATGCACAAAGCCCATGTTCTTACCCAATGTGCTGCACTGCAGGTGACAGTCATGGCTGAGTTCCCCACAGTCAGTGTGGGCAACACAAAGTGTAGAGAGAATATAAAGTTGCAAATTGGCCCCAATCCCAGCAGAATACCTGGCATTAAGCTCAGCAGATGTGGCTTCACACTGTAAAAACAAGCTCCTGCTGTGTATCCAGTCATCATGCTTCACAAGACCAGATCTACCCAGAGCTCAGATAACTCCTTGATCGTTCTCACAAAGAGCCACTGCAATATGAATTCCCCCATGGGGCATGCTGACATCCCAGACACTGCCTGTGAGTTACTTATATTTCTATCCCTGAAGTCACAAGATGGGTGAAGTGAATTTTTAAATATGTAGGCAACAAATCACTTCCACTGTTATCTGAAGGTGATTCTTAAAGATGTGTAGATTCCAACTTTATATAAAAGGCAACAAGAGTGTCCTAAGTAAAACACACACTAGGCTATACTGGAAGTCATCAGGGACTTGTGCTCCATAAAAAAGTGTTTTAAATATCACTCGAAGTGTGACTATCTGTCATAATTTACCTAAATGCCCACAAAATTCGTCCCCTCTCCCATTGCCCCTCCTGCTTACTCACACAGCAGGGTTCTGTACTAGCGGTTTCAATGTGAAATGGACTAGGGTATACTTTTTGATGGGGGTAAATTCGGAGATGCTACCAACAATAACATCCCATGGGTACTCAAAGCATGCCCTGAGAGTTCCTGGATCTGGTGAGCTGAGGGCAGGCACACAGCTCAGAAGGACACTAAGCAGCACACAGAGATACTCTCAGGACACTGGCCCACAGCTCTTGGTGCTGGACAGCACACTGGCTGGGCATTCTCTTCCAAAGAAGCCTAGCTTCCCAGGAAGCCTTGAGAAAGGCTTTGGCAGACAAAATATAAATGGCTGCTGTTTTTGTCACAAGTCATGCCACTTGATATTTCTTTCTCTCGGGTTCTCTAACCAGTTATCACCTCTGAGGGACACTAATTGGGTGCTCCTGGGATTTTTTTTTTTTTTATAGTTAAGTGAAGCAGTGGGAGAGGAGAACAAAGAAATCTATAATTGGTTGTGATCAATTAGTCATAAACACCACTGTACCCAGACCAGCAGCTCCTGGGATTTTTAATTAAAGGTGTAGCTCTTGTGCCCTTAGGCTATAAACTTCCAGTGGATTAAATCCTCAGATCTTGTCTGAATTTAGGGCATATCTATCTGAATTCTCAATAGTACCTATGTCCCAGGACAGTAAAATTTTTTCTCTCCCTTTGACATGGTAATTCTGCTTCTAGGTATTCTCTCAAAAAGAAAAACACAACCAGAGATGGCAGATTACAAAGTTTACCCACAAGGGATGAGGCAGCACCTTTAGAGTGAAGGAGCTAAGAAAATTTCATCCCAAAATATGATTCCTTGGTATAAAGATTATTTTAAATTAAAGGCTATTCATAATCAGAGAACTCTGAATCAAGATTTTCCTCTATCCTAAAGGGCTGCTAGACTCCTTATCACATGCTAAGAGACCTGTGATAAAGTCATTTGAAGCACAATACCTGTTTCTCAGGTTAATTCACAAATCAATCTGTTTTCCCTCCAGCTACCCTTCCCCCCTTAGCAATCACTTGCTCTATGTATACTTTCCAGTTTCCCACCCCCTACCCTTCTAAAAGGCATCTTTAAAGGCCACTAACTATCACAGAAACTTTGGGAAATCATTCTTGCAATCCCCCCTCCCCATGCACATGGTATTTGGAAATAAAACTTTCTCTTATTAATCTACTATAACTATGAGTTGATCTTTTCAGTGAACCAACCTAGGGAAAAAGGACAAGTTTCTCTAAGACTCCCCTTCAATTTGGCTTCAATTTGGCAGGATCCCCCAAACCAGTCTGTTGTCCTGAAAGTTGGAGCAGGAAGATTGGAACCCTGACACCAGCCAGCATGTGGTGAGATATTTTACTTATCAGTTGGGCTCCCAGCCTTCCTCTATGTGGGCTGTGGTTGTGCAGATGGTAAAAAAAATCTTTGTTCTTTCCATATTTAAGATTAATAAGAGAAATGTTTTTGTTGGAGACTCTAGTATTGGCATATTTTTAGATACTTTGTGGCATATGAATATCCACATTATTTGATTCCATCTCCTCTCAGAAATAACTTTTTCTTTTCTTTTCTTTT
>NW_003852486.1:7845253-7847596 GCF_000181295.1 Otolemur garnettii | reverse complement strand
TTTTTTTTTTTTTTTTTTTTTTTTTTTTTTTTTTTTTTGTAGAGACAGAGTCTCACTTTATGGCCCCCTACACAGCTAACAGCAACTTCCGACTCCTGGGCTTAGGTGATTATCTTGCCTCAGCCTCCCAAGTAGCTAGGACTACAGGTCCCTGCCACAACACCCAGCTATTTTTTTGTTGCAGTTTGGCCAGGGCCAGGTTTGAACCCGCCACCCTTGGTATATGGGGCTGGTGCCCTACCCACTGAGCCACAGGTGCTGCCCCAGAAATAACTTTTATTGTTATTGTTGTTATTGCTTGGTTTTTTTTTTTTTGTTTTGTCACTTGTCTTTCTGTGTCATTTGTCTAAAGAAGGTTACCATAGGGTGGAACTCAGGCCTAGCTTCCCCACCCTCCCCAGCCCGATGTTCAAACTAGTCCCACATACCAGCAGTTATATGGTTCCTGCTGGTCCAGTGTTTTTTAAGACAAACTTTGTTGTGAGTTCCTGATACAAAAACCATATGAGGTCTCCCTCTTATCCTGTTCTATGTCTCTGAGCTTTACTTTGTGACTGAGTGGGAGTTCCAGAGGGCATGTTTTGTCAGGAACACATCAGGTGGCCAGTCTGAAAAGACTGGGAGTCCAAGACAGGTAAGATTCTAAGCAACACACTGTGTGTACCGTGTCAAGCTCTGAGGAGTAAGTCTTTTGTCACTGTCTATTCTAACATAAGTCTATTTCGGAAAATGAAATTGTGGGCATCTTGGAAATGGCCTTTTCTATGAAGAGGCATTGGACCTTATAAAAAGGCAATGAATTGAATAGCTTTTAGAACAAATATACTGCTGTAATTAAGTGGTCAAAAGATGAATCCTATCAACTAGAAAAACTTTAAAGAAAATTTTAGAGAGCTCTCATTTTAATCAATTGCCTTATTTATATTTATGGGAAGATCAAATTGAAAGAAAAGCAAACATCAGTGTTATGGCTAGCCTTAAAAACTCCCTAAAAAAAAAGAACTGACGAGCAGAAATCTGAATTAGAACAAAAGTTAAAATCTGTCTTCACCTTAAACCCCTTTCCAACTTATACTCCTCTCTATCCTCAATTACCTGTCCCTAATCCCCCAGAAAATCTTTTGGACAATAGGCAGGGCCCCAGCTCCCTCCTTTCACAAGGCAAAACAATGGTGTGAATGGCCCCTGTCCATATTCCTATTTTTTACTATATCTATAGCCCCCTCTTTTTTTTTAAATCCCATCTGTAACACATTTGTAGTTTGAGGAAAAAAAAAAAAGAGAGAAACACACAAGGAAGCCCACCTTGTTGGGAACTATGCTTTTACTATTTTAAGAAAGGGTATAGGAGACTATGCAGTAACTATCTGCAGAAAGACTGAACACTTTGTGTGAACAGAAATAACTCAAATGCCATGTTGTTCAGGTGATTGTGGTATCCTTTAAGATAAAATTAATTTTAAATCTGTTATTAAAATTCAAATGGTCGAAGATTATAAAACTGCCACCTCTAGAATATTTCTAAGTTTGCTAGATTCAACTGTGAGCTTATGTTCTTGATTTTAAGCCACTGAATTCTGTGAGGCCTAACAGCATGCCCCTCCCATACTTAGACCAGGATCTGCAAGGCCCAGTCCAGCCTACATAGTCACTTCTTCTCTACTCCAACTTTGGCCCCTGACCAAGAAAAACTGGATGTTCTAGTTTCCTACTTTCTGCCTTAAACTCTGCGCCTGATGAATGAATTAAAAACACAGGTCCTGTCCTTTGCAACTATCTTTAATGCCATTTGGCCATGTGAAACTTAGGGAGACAAATAAAAAGACATCGGAAAGGATGACTGTGTTATGGTTTTGTTACTGTAATTTCTTCAGTGAATCCTTGGTCTGGGGGATTTGAGAATTGAGCCCACGGGCCACAGATTAGTCATAAAATAGAATTTTGTTGGACAGAGGGGCATGCAGCAAGAGCAGAGAGCTCCAGAGCTATATTGGCAGTGGGGAGGAGACCCACATCAGAGGTCTCTTGCATGAGTCCTTTGTCTATGAGTAATTGACCCTGAGAAATATCTTGGCCAGGACTTGGTAAATGGAAAAACACCTTTACCAGCTGAATGTTTTAACAAATGAATAAATGCAGTCCTTCCCCTTAGACAAGGTTATTAGGTCTTTGCAGTTTTTGTCTAGGGAGGGAATTAGGGTGCGTGCTCCCTACTCACAGTGAAGCCATCCAAAATGTTTGGGAATGCTTTATTCATAACCTTGCTAGGGCTTAGAAGGTATGGCCTGCAACGTGTTTGTACCTAGAAATGGAAGTCTAATTTCTTTTTTTCTTTTTTTGAGA
>NW_003852486.1:7840538-7844945 GCF_000181295.1 Otolemur garnettii | reverse complement strand
CCCTGAGTAGAAAAATCCTACATCAATTTTAAATTCCGTAAAATATCTCTCATTAGTAAAATGTAATAATTTAGTTTCAATTGTTGGGGAAATGGAGTCTTGGGACTCCAAGGGGGTCCAATGGGAATAAGATTCTTGCCTTTTAAACTTTCTAATTATCAGTTTAGCCAAGTAAATAATTAACTTCATAGTAAACTGTAATCCTGTTTTGTGAAATGTCAGTTTTTCAGAGTAAGAGAAATTATACAGAAAGGAAAATGACATCATATAAGAAAAGAATCTTATGTGACAAATTTTGTCCTGAAACAGAATGATTGTTTAAGAAAGTGAAAGCCAGTTTCAGAACCTGAGGCTGAGTCCAAAGTTGGGCCCAAGCCAAAGGGAGAGGAAGATGAGATTAAGGTGGCTAGGACCAGGAGGAAGGTGCTTTTGGACTTGTGACTGCTGCGATGTACAAGACCACAGGGACAGAATGGGATCAGCAGGAGGAAGGCATGAATGAGAGTGATGGGGATGATGAGGAGTACCCCATGGCTTCCTCTGCGGAGAGCTCCCCCAAAGACTACAAGTGGGAGTATGACAAACAGGAGGAGAAGAACCAGCTAGAAATCGAGGGACTGGAGGAGCAGCTGTCTATCAATGTCTATGACTACAACTGCCACGTGGACCTGATCAGGTTTATCAAGCTAGAGGGGGAGCTTACCAAAGTGAGGATGGCCCTCCAGAAGATGAGCAAGATCTTTCCCTCGACTGAAGAGCTCTGGCTGGAGTGGCTACACAATGAGATCAGCATGACCCATGATGACCTGGACAGGGAGCACATGTACAACCGCTTTGAGAAAGCTGTGAAGGATTACATTTGCCCTAATATTCAGCTGGAGTATGACCAGTACTTGGTTGGTGAGATTGGTCAGAAAGATGGCCTTGAGAAAGTTCACTCTGTTTGAAAGGGCACTTTCATCAGTTGGTTTACATACGACCAAGGGACTCGCCACCTGGGAGGCTTACTGAGAGTTTGAAAGTGGGATTGTGGAAGCTGCTCGGCCCATGGCTGGCTTCCTTTCCCCTTTTGACCAGGAATAAACCTTTGATTCACAGCTTGAGAAAGTCCACAGTCTCTTCCAGCAACAGTTGGCAAACCCATTTTATGATATGGAGGCCACCTTTGCATAGTACAAAGAATGGTCAGAAGACCCAATACCAGAGTCAATAATTCAGAACTATAACAAAGCACTGAAGCAGCTGGAGAAATACAAACCCTATGAAGAAGCACTGTTGCAAACAGAGGCACCAAGGCTGGCAGAATATCAAGCATATATTGATTTTGAGATGAAATGGTGATTCTGCTTGCATTTAGCTGATCTTTGAGTGTGTCTTTGTTGAGGATTGCCTTCTCCCAGACTTATAGATCTGTTATAGTCAGTACCTAGATATACAACTGAAAGTAAAGGATTTGGTCTTATCTGTTCATAACCATGCTGTTAGAAACTGCTCCTGGACAGTTGCCCTGTGCAGTTGGTACCTCTTGGCTATGGAGAGACATGGAATTGATCACCCAGTGATTTCTGTAACCTTTGAGAAAACTTTGAATGCTGGCTTAATCCAGGCCACTGATTATGTGGAGATTTGGCAGGCATACCTTGATTACCTAAAGAGAAGAGTGGATTTCAAACAAGATTCCAGTAAAGAACTGGAAGAGTTGAGGGTCACATTCACTTGTGCTTTGGAGTATCTGAAGCAGGAGGTAGAAGAGCATTTCAATGAGAGTGGTTATCCAAGCTGCATGATCATGCAGAACTGGGCTAGGATTGAGGCTCCACTGTGCAGTAGTATGCAGAAAGCTCGGGAACTCTAGGATAACACTATGACCAAAGGCAACACCAAGTATGCTAACATGTGGTTTGAGTATTATAACCTGGAAAGGGCACATGGTGATACTCAGCACTGCAGGAAAGCCCTGCACCAGGCTGTATAGTTTACCAGTGTCTATAGAGCATGTCTGTGAAGTTCTTCTCACAACAGAGAGGACAGAAGGTACTTTAGAAGACTGGGATATAGCTTTTCAGAAAACTAAAACTTGATTAGCTCATGTTAATGAGCAGAGAATGAAGGCTGCAGAGAAGGAAGCTGCCCTTGTGCAGCAAGAAGAAGAAAAGGCTGAACAATGCAAGTGGGCCTGGGCTGAAAAGAAAACATTAAAAAAGAAGAAAAAGCCAAAAGATAAGCACAGAGCAGATGAGGAACATGAGAAAGAGTGGGGTGCTGATGAAGAAGAGCAGCCTTATAAACGAAGAAGAACCGAGAACAGTGTCACTCCCTCTGGAGAAACATGAGATGCAGAAGTGGGGATAGGGCCTGCTTAGAGTCGTGCATCTGTAAATGTCAACCCCCTTTCAAAGCAGAAGGACAAGGTGGCTGCCCTGAAGAGGAATATGCCCAAGGTGCCCCAAGACAGCAGTAAGGACAGAATCACCATCTTTGTCAGCAACTTGCCCTATAGCATGGGAGAACCCAATGTGAAGCTCAACCCTCTCTTTGAGGTTGTTGAGATCCACACCATCTTCAGCAACCATGGGGATTTCCAAGGCTACTGCTATGTGGAATTTAAAGAAGAGAAATCAGCACTTCAGACACTGGAAGAATGTAGAAGGGAGGCCCATGTTTGTTTTCCCCTGTGTGGATAAGAGCAAAACCCCTGATTTTAAGGTGTTGAGATACAGCACTGCCCTGGAGAAACCCAAACTGTTCATCTCAGGCCTGCCTTTCTCCTGCAGAGGAGGAGAACAGGGACTAGAAGAAACTTGTAAGACTCATGGCACTGTGAAGGACCTCAGGCTGGTCACCAACTGGGCTGGCAAACCAAAGGGCCTGGCCTACATGGAATATGAAAATGTCCTCCTTAGCAAAGTATCTCAAGAATGGAAGAAAAAGTATCCAATGTACTCAACACTATTATGAAACTAATGGTTAGCTATCTTAGGAAAGCTACAATCCAAATGGAGCCCTAGACTATGGGGAAAGGGGAGGGGTGGGGGGGGATGGGTGAAGAGAATGATATTGTGGGGATCACACCTATAATTTATCCTATTAGGGTACATGTGAACTTGTCTAAAGGTTGAATATAAATGTCTTAACACAACAATTATGAGAAAGACATGATGGCTATGTTAGCCAGTTGGATGAGAGTTTTCCAAACTACATATGGAAGCAGCACACTGTATCCTATGATAGAATTAATGTACACAATTATGATCTAATAAAAAAAAATGAAAAAAAAAAAAAGAAAATGAATCCTAGGCATCACAGGCTGTAGTGAAGATGGATGGCATGACTATCAAAGAGAATGTCATTAAGCTAGCAATCAGCAATCTCCCTCAGAGGAAAGTTCCAGAGAAGCCAAAGTCAGGAAAGCACCAGGTGGTTCTATGGTGCCACGGCAGTTATACAGAGCAGAAGGGAAGGGGAGGACCCAGCTCTCTCTGCTGCCTTGTGACCTGCAGCACCCAAGTGCCACTCCTCAGGCTGAGAATGGCCCTGCCTCGAGTCCAGCAGTCACCACCTCAGCAACCACTGAGGCACCCAAGATGTCTGATGCTGATTTCGCTAAGTTGCTTCTGAGAAAGTGAACGGGACTCTAGGACAGACAGGAAATGCCTTATTTCATACTGGCCTGGCAGGCCACCGGCCACATGGCAAAGCACTGGGGACAGATGGCCCAGCACAGTGCCCACTCGCTACCACCACCTTCCCTTTGGTTTAGACATAAAGGGAAAGGGTGTTTCAAGTAGAGGCTCTCGGTGCTCCCTCACATTGAGGGCAACAGGAGTAAAGTGATCACTACAGGTTGGGCCCGGGACATAGTATCCTAAGATAATTTTGTGTCTTAAAGGATGAGTAGAAGTGAAACTGGAACACAGAGTTTTTGAGATGCACTTGTCCAAGTGTTTTCAGCCAGCTCTGGCCCCCTTTTGTAAGACACTTCTCCTACACCCTACACAGCATATGTGCCTCTCACTCTTAATTTTAAAAGATGAAAAGCAGATGCTAGTAATTCACCAGAATGGCCTATGAGGAGGGGGGAAGGGAGAAAAAGTCTCATAAAAAATGTTTGATGGATTTTTGTTCAAAAGGGCTGTGCATTTTTTATATATTTGTAAATGACACATCAAGCAGTTTTGTTTCCTAAAAGCAAATTGTTTGTGATGTTTGTGATGTTTGTTTTATATAGGAATTCTGTGTGCCAATTGTTGTGGACCATTTTCTTTGCCTAGTGATTAGTGAACTGTGTTCTTTGTCTAAAAAAAAAGGGCAGCATCTGTAGCTCAAAAGGGTAGGATGCCAGCCCCATATACCAGAGATGGTGGGTTCAAACCCAGCCCTGGCCAAAAAATGCAAAAAAAAAAAAAA
>NW_003852486.1:7837700-7839421 GCF_000181295.1 Otolemur garnettii | reverse complement strand
GACCAACATGGAATAAAAGTTGAACTCAACAGCAATGGAAATCTCCATACTCAAACAATCATGGAAGCTAAATAATCTTAAGTAGACTGATAGCTGGGTCAAAGATGAGGTTAAGAAGAAAATCACCAAATTTTTGGAACTAAATGAAAACGAAGATACACATTATCAAAACCTGTGGGATACTGCAAAGGTAGTCCTAAGAGGGAAATTTATAGCACTGGAAGCCTTCATCAAGAAAACAGAAAGTCGAAAAATTTGACACACAAAATAATACCAGGCTTATCCCCACTCTCAATCAATGTGAATGGCTTAAACTACCCTATAAAGAGACACAGGCTGGCTGACTGGATACAAAAACTCAGGCCAGACATGCGCTGCATACAAGAATCTCACCTTACCTTAAAAGATAAATATAGACTTAGGGTGAAGGGATGGTCATATATAATTTAGGCAAATGGCAAACAGAAAAAAGGAGGTGTGGCAATTTTATTCGCAGATACAATAGGCTTTAAACCAACAAAAGTAAGGAAAGAAAAGGATGGTCCCTTCATATTTGTTAAGGGAAACACTCAACATGATGAGATTTCAATTATTAATATCTATGCACCCACCCTGAATGCTCCTCAATTTATAAGAGACACTCTAACTGAAATGAGCAACTTGATTACCTTCAGCACAATAATAGCTGGAGATTTCAACACCCCTTTGGCTGTGTTGGATAGATCCTCCAACAAGAGACTAAGCAAAGAAATTTTAGACTTAAAATTAAGTATCCAACAATTGGATTTAACAGACATATACAGAACATTTCATCCTAACAAAACTGAATACACTTGTTCTCATCAGCACATAGAACATCCTCCAAAATTGGTCACATCTTAGGTCACAAGCCTAACCTCAGCAAATTTTCAAAAAATAGAAATTATCCCTGTATCTTCTCGGACCATCATGGAATAAAAGTTGAACTTAGTAACAACAGGAATCTGCAAACTCACACAAAGACATGGAAATTAAATAATCTCACGTTAAACGATAGCTGGGTCATTGATGAGATTAAGAAAGAAATCACCAAATTTTTGGAGCAAAACTATAATGAAAACACAAACTACCAGAACCTTTGGGATACTGCAAAGACAGTGTTAAGAAGAAAATGTATAGCACTACAAGCCTTCCTCAAGAGAACGGAAAGAGAGGAAGTTAACAACTTAATGGGAAATCTCAAGCAACTGGAAAAGGAAGACTATTCTAACCCCAAACCCAGAAGAAGGAAAGAAATAACCAATATTAGAGCAGAATTAAATGAAATTGAAAATAGAAGAATTATACAACAGATCAATGAATCAAAAAGTTGTTTTTTTGAAAAGTTCAATAAAATAGATAGACCTTTGGCTAACCTAACCAGAAATAGAAGAGTAAAATCTCTAATTTCATCAATCAGAAATGACAGAGGTGAGATAACCACAGACTTTGCAGAAATTCAAAAAATACTCAATGAATATTACAAAAAACTCTAGTCTCAGAAATATGAAAACCTGAAGGAAATTGACCAATATTTGGAATAGCGCCATCTTCCTAGACTTACCCAGGAAGAAGTGGAAATGTTGAACAGGCCTATATCTAGTTCTGAAATAGAATCAACTATACAAAATCTTCCAAAAAAGAAAAGCCTGGGACCAGATGGTTTCACATCAGAATTTTACCAAACTTTTAAAGAGGAATGA
>NW_003852486.1:7830967-7833037 GCF_000181295.1 Otolemur garnettii | reverse complement strand
GGAAGAATCAACATTGTTAAAATGTCCATACTACCCAAAGTAATCTACAGATTTAATGCAATCCCTATTAAAGCACCATTGTCATACTTCAAAGAACTTGAAAAAATAGTACTTCATTTTACATGGAATCAGAAAAAACCTCGAATAGCAAATACATTACTCAGAAATAAAAATAAGAACAAATCAGGAGGTATCAGATTACCAGACTTCAGGCTATACTGTAAATCTATAGTGATCAAAACAGCATGGTACTAGCACAAAAACAGTGTGGTAGATTTATGGAACAGAATAGAGAACCAAGAGATGAACCCAGCTACTTATCATCATTTGATCTTCAACAAGCCTATCAAAAATGTTCAGTGGGGGGAAGACTCCCTAGTTAACAAATGGTGTTGGGTGAACTGGCTGGCGACCCACAGAAGACTGAAACTGGACCCCCACCTTTCACTATTAACAAAAATTGATTTTCACTGGATAAAAGATTTAAACTTAAGACATGAAACTGTAAAAATACTAGGAGAGAGTGCAGGGAAAACACTTGAAGAAATTAGCCTTGGAGAATATTTTATGAGAAGGACCCCCCCACCTCCAGGCAACTGAAGCAACACCAAAAATACATTACTGGGATCTGATCAAACTAAAAAGCTTTTGCACAGTAAGTAAAACAAACAGACAACATTCAGAATGGGAGAAGATTTTTGCACATTATGCTTCTGACAAAGGTCTGATAACTATAATCTATAGAGAACTCAAACTAATCAATAAGAAAAGAATAAGTAACCCCATTTCTATGTGGGCAAGAGACTTGAACAGAAACTTCTCTGATGAAGACAGGCACATGGCCTACAAACGTGAAAAAATGCTCATCATCCTTAATCATCAGAGAAATGCAAATCAAAACCACTTTGAGATATCATCTAACTCTAGTAAGATTAGCCCACATCACAAAATCCCAAACTATAGATGCTGCCATGGATGCAGAGCGAAAGAAACACTTCTACACTGCTGGTATGAATGCAAGCAAATACAGCCTTTTTGGAAAGAAGTCTGGAGAACACTCAAGGAACTAAAAGTAGACCTACTGTTCGATCCTGCAATTCCTCTACTAGGTATATACTCAGATGATCAAAAATTATTTTACAACAAAGACATTTGCACCAGAATGTTTATTGAAGCCCCAATTCATAATAGCCAAGACATGGAAACAGTCGAAGTGCCCATCAACCCATGAATGGATTAACAAATTGTGGTATATGTACACCATGGAATACTATGCAGCCATTAAAAAAGACAGAGACTTCACATCTTTTATGTTTACCAGAATGGAGCTGGAACATATTCTTCTTAGTAAAGTATCCCAGGAATGGAAAAGAAGGTATCCAATGTAATTGATACTACTTTGAAATCAATATATAACCACCTACACAATCATACGAATGGCAAAACATAACTATAGTCCAGAAAGTAGAAGGAAAGAGGAGAGAGAGGGGTAGGGAGAGGGTTTACAGGAGAAGGGAGGGTATTCAGGGGGACCTCACCTAATGTGCATGATGCTATGGTACATTTCAAAACTATTAAGAAATGAGTATAATTATGATGGATGTGTTACTTGGTTCAATGTAAACATATCACATTGTATATTGAAACATTACCCTGAACCACATAAATGCATCAATGTACAAAGTTATGATTTAATAAAAAATAATTAATTATAAAAAATTTTAAAAGACTGACAAACATGAAAAAAAAATTTGCATGTGATCTGTTAACTATGTATTTCCTTTAAAATGTTTTAGCTTATAATCTTATTTAAACAAAATGTTTAAACCTTTAATATTTGACAAACCTTCCAAAATCAAAACTTTAAATTTGATCTTTTTGAAACATTAAGACCATTAAAAGTCTGAAAAAGACAAATTAGGCCTATTTGGTTTATTAAAAATGTATAGGAAACATTGTCAAATATAAAGTGGTGAAGTTACGGTTATGTGTATATTCCAATACTACAACATAGTGGTCTGTCTTAATATATATTATCAGTAATAATTTTAATTCCTTTCAAAATGTGGG
>NW_003852486.1:7814241-7830469 GCF_000181295.1 Otolemur garnettii | reverse complement strand
AAAAAAAAAAAAAAAAACCAAACTGCAAAACAAACAAAAGTAACATGTCTAAGTATTGCTAAGCTAACTTCAAACAGAACAGAAATCAGTTACAGAGAACTGGGCTATTTGTTATGGCTTTCTGTTCAAAATATTGCTGATTCTTTCTGTGTTCTGTTTTCCAGAAGTCAAGAAAACCACTTTCTGTCTCTTAAACTACTTGTAACTTTCAACAATGTATGTTATAAACAAAATTTAAAACATTTATTTTTTCTCTCTCCTTGATTTCTCAGGAATTTAAAAGCCATTTGTAAGTATTCTTTATTTCTGACAATACAGTTATTTGCATAAGTTCAATAAGAATCTGTTTTGTTCTATATGACATGATGAAGAAACTGGTTATTTTACCAAGGCTTTGACTGAAATAGCATTTCCAGAGATGTCCAGACTGCATTAAGGAATTAAAAGTGACTTTACAAGGCAAATAAAAAAACCCTTTGGAAAAACTGGCCAGATATCCATCAATAACATTTCCTAATCTGTGATAAGTAACAAAGTTCACTTTCTGACAGGTCTGGGAATCAAAATTTGTTTAGGGACCTCAAGAGAAGAGGAATTTATCCAATGCACACAGGTATCTAATGGCACAGATGAAACCTGTGCTGGTGGAAGGCTTTCAAGTCTGACCTGAAATTCCTTATAAAAAGTTCTAGCAAAGCCAATTTTAAAGGGAAAAAGAGCCTAACTGACTAATAATTATTCTTACTGCACTTTATGCAAATAATCAGACCCAATATACTGAAGGTACAGTTTATTTTAGCAACTAAATTAGTTCTATAATTTGTCTTTAGTGGAGAGAGAGAAATGGTTCAAAGAGAAATGAGACTGTGGCCCACCTATATTAAATCCCAACCGTGTCTGCAATGTCAGTTCATGAAATGAGACACAGCTATTTTACTCAGCTAATCTGTTAAATGGAACTAAGAAACTGGCCAAAGAGTATAGAATTATAGGCAGTAATTGTATTTACTCTAAAGCCTTAAGGCTCAACAAAGGTTGCCTATTGACTACACTGGGAAAATTTGTGCAATATTAAATGTCATCTGCTGTCTCTATATAGAAACCTCAGAAAAAATCGGAATCTGAATGAGAATTTCCCAATAAATGGTGTGACTGTAACACGGCCTCATAAGTAGCCCCACACCCAAATAATGTTCACAAATATTCACTTGAATTATCCAGAACTTTTTTTCCTTTTTTTTTAAGAGACAGAATTTCACTTTGTTGCCCTTGGTAGAGTGCTATGGCATCACAGCTCACAGCAACCTCCAACTCCTGGGCTTAGGCAATTCTCTTGCCTCAGCCTCCCGAATAACTGGGACTACAGGTGCCCACCACAACACCCAGCTATTTTTTGTTGCAGTTTGGCCAGGGCTGGGTTTGAACCTGCCACCCTCAGTGTATGGGGCCCACACTCTACTCACTGAGCCACAGGTGCCACCCAAATTATCCAGAACTTTAAATCAGTTCTGTAGGGACTCTTAAAACTGCATATTATCTTAAGAACTGTGCCAAGTCTGCAAGTAAGAATACTAATGTTCTCAATGTGTAAATCGTAGCCTCAAAACCCAAAACTTATAAATATTTATAAATAACTGCTAAATGGTTTCATTCTCTTACACTGAACCCAAACTTGACTTCTTCCCTGTCAATGTAAGGGAGCCTGAAAACCACAAATGTATATAAGGTAACTGAGGCCATGCAGAAGCCAGATGAAAGTCCTGAGAATTTCTGTGAAAAACTGTGTGAAACATAAACACTGCTAAACCATTATATAAAGTTACTAAGGAGGGAAAGACTGAATTAAACAGACAGAAGCCCTAGGAAAAGAAACAAAGATCTCCACTTAAGTAATGAACCATGTTCTGTTTAATCTTTTGTGTCTACATACCCTTTCTCTCCAAAGAATCAAGTCTAAGTCAAAGATTGGAACCAGTCCCCCTCAAACCAAGAACCTTATGCCATCATCCAGACCACACCTACAACATTGAAGATGAAAGAAATCATAGCCTAGGTCCATCACAACAGACTAAATTGAACTGTAAAAAGCAAAAATAGGTCCAGCCAATCCCTACAAGGTAACTTTGGGTTTTTTTGGTTTTTTTCTTTTCTTTTAAAGACAGAGCCTCAATCTGCCGGCTGGGTAGAACACCATGGCATCACAGCTTACAGCAACCTCCAACTCCTGGGCTCAAGCAATTCTCCTGCCTCCACCTCCCAAGTAGTTGGGACTACAGCAGCATGTCACAACACCTGGCTATTTTTTGGTTGTAGCCATCATTGTTGTTTGGCAGGTCCAGGCTGAATTTGAACCCAACAGCACAGGTGTACGTTGCTGGCACCTTAGCAGTTTGTGCCACAGGTGCCGAGCCCCTACAAGGTAACTTTTGAGGTGATCAACATGACCTGCTTCAGCCATATACTGGGAGCTGGCTGAAGCCTGAGGAAATTCCTTGTGGGACATGTCTAAATTAAACTTCGGACTTTAAAAAAGAAAAAAAAAATGTAATCTGTGCATCCAAACCACTAAGATGGAACTATTTTACTAACCTATTCCCAGAAATAGGAGACTGATTTAATGAGGTATAAAAAATATACTTAGATCTGTTATTTTCTACTTATTCATTCTCATCCTAGCTTATATTCTTGGATGTCTTTAAACCATTTTATTCTTGCTTACTAATACAGTATCTTGAGGGTTACCTACTAAACTCTTTTTTTTTTTTTTTGCACTTTTTGGCCGGGGTTGGGTTTGAAACTGCCACCTCTGGCATATGGGGCCAGAGCCCTGCCCTACACTTTTGAGCCACAGGCACTGCCCCCAATTCAACTCTTAATGTATAAAACTTCTAAGGAAATTCCAGATAAGGGGAATGAAGGAGCTATGAAAATTTCACCCCAAAATATAAAGATTGCTATAAAGATTATTTTATTAAAGGCTATTCATAATCAAAGAACTTTGAATGAAGACTTTCCTCTATCTTAAAGAGCTGCTAGACTCCTTATTACATGCTAAAAGACCTATGATAAAGTTATTTGAAGCACAATACCTGTCTCTCAGGTTAATTCACAAATCAATCTCTTTTCCCTCCAGCTACTCATCTCCTCTTAGTAACCACTTGCTGTACACATACTTTCCAGTTTCCCACCCCCTACCCTTCTAAAAGGCATCTTTAAAAGCCACTATCACAGAAACTTTGGGAAATCATTCTTGTGGTTCCCCCCATGCACATGGTATTTGGAAATAAAGCTTCCTCTTATTAATCTACTATAACTGTGAGTTGATCTTTTCAGCAAACCAACCTAGGGGAAAGGGGCAAGTTTCCCTAAGATTCCCCTTCAAGAGAAATGGTACCAGTGAGTTAAGAGATGGGACAAATTGGAGTATGAAATACAATGATAAGCTATGGGTCCATTGAAAAATCATGCACAGGCTTAGTGAAGGGGTTCACCTCCCATGCTTAGACATGGTAGTGTAGTCTCATGTGCTCCCTGAGGAACATGGCCCTAAGAAGGATTTTCTTTATTCTGGGAACAAGCCTGGGCCTACATGAAAGCAGAAAGTTACAATGTTCACAGAAAAGAATATGCTAGAGGGCCTCACCAGGTTGCAGCTGGAGACCAAACACTTGTTGAGGCACTGGGTTGCTGGACCTTGTTCCTCTCCTCACACTTATACAATAGTAACTAGTTTTAGCTCATAGGAAGTATGCAAACAGAACAGACATCTTGGCTCTTTTGTGGGTAAGCTTAAAGCAAAATGTTTTCTATTTAGATCAACTGTCTATGTGCTCAGCAGCAGTTTGTGCTGATTTGGAATTTTTTATGGCAGTTTTCTATACCTCACCTTGTTTCACTTCTTTTTGCTGTTTAACTTCCATTAGATAGGTATATAAGAAGTTCAATAAACATGGGTAGTTGCTGAAGTGTGAGATAGAGCCTCAGCCTCCTTTTCACAATAATCATTTCATCCATGGTGCGTATCTCTGTGTCACTGGTTAGTCAGGGGAACAGGAACATCTAGCGCAGGGAGCAGTGTCTTCAGCTAGACCAAACCTGGTCGAACTGTTCTCGGAGCTTCTGCTCACCAACCTTAAGGTAAGAACACTGGGAGTGGGCTAAATAGAGAAGGTGTCTACTGAGTTGTAAGTACTCAGGACTCTTGATAGGGTATAGGACAATTCAAAGGGACATTATGGGGAATGTGCCATCTGTGGAGGATGAATATATCCAACTTTTAAGGTCTTTGCTGGATACTATGGGAGTTTCAGTTAAAGCTCAAACCTTCTACCATTTTTTTGCCACAATTCACAATTGCTGTTTTTGGTTTTCTCCTAATTCTCATAATCAGTTAAATGTCGCTGTTTGGAAGGATGTAGGTGAGGATATGAAGTGATTTCACCAGCAGATAAATATCATTGATAAAGATATCTGGACTGCTTACAATCTGGTAAAAATGGCTTTACAGTCTTTTGTTAATGAAAAGGAAAAAAAGATGTGTACACCTGCGCCTGAACAAGAAGGGCTAGATTCTGAGGTTGCTAAGCTTTTGTTTCAGAAAGACATGTGGCTGATGATCAAAAAAGTGTTTTTAAAGGGGAGCCAGAGGAGGAAGAGGATTTAACCCATTCCTCATCTGCACTATCTTTGTAAGAAAAAATGTCTAATCTTAAGGGTTTTATAAAGGCGTACAATGACCCGATTCATAATATGAAGCATAAGACTTCTGTTCCGCCAGCGCCATCTACTGACATGCTTTTTCCACTGTCTCCTACTCCACCGCAGCCTTCTCCAAATTTTCAGGAAGGGCCAAAATCATTGCGTTCTCGCCCTCCTTCACCAGAACCCCACTAAACAATTTTTTCCCATTGCTCAGAAATGCCCCTCAGTTCTGCCATATGAATATAAAAGTCTGGAAACTACTACAACAGTGCATAGAGTTACTTTTCCTAGCCCCAAAGATTTAAAAATCTTAAATGAACCAGACATTTTATATGAAGGGTCCAGTAACTATGGCCAAGACCTGGGCTTAATTATGCCTGTTACTCGAGCTGCTGCTAGAAGAGTCGATGAGGCAGCTCATTCCGGCTCAGCTCCAGTTGGCCAGGTCCAATACGCAGAAGTAGATCTTAAATTCTTAAAAACATTGAAACATGCTATAATTGCCTATGGACCAAACGCACCATATACTCAGGGGCTATTAAGATCTTACTGTGGGGATCGCTTCCTAACTCCCCGAGATTGGGAAAGATTGGCAGAAACAGCCTTATCCCCTGCACAATATTTACAATTTGATTCATGGTGGAAAAAGGAGGCTGCTTCACAGCATGACAGTAATCCTGACCTCTCATATGATCAGATGACAGGCACTGAGGAGTACAGAAGTCATGACAGACAGCTAGATCTTATTGATGAAACTTTGATAGTCATTAGAGATATTCATCTCCATGCATGGGCCCAGTTGGATGAACCAGGAGATGGAAAATTTTTCACTAAAATTTTGCAGGGTCTTAACAAGCCATATGCTAAATTTCTTGCTAAGCTCTGCACTGCCATCAAGCAGGCTATTCCAGGCTTTTGAGTCTTGCATATGAAAATGCCAATGAAGATTGCCATCAAGTTTTGACAAGTATTAGAAATGAGGAGAATTCTTCCAATGATAAATTTATTAGAGTTTGTAAAAATGTGGGTTTCAGTTCTTTTCAAGCTGCATTGATTGGAGATCAAATTGGGGCCCATATGGCTGTAGCACTTAAAAATAACAATCCAAAGTGTTATAATTGCGGCAAGACTGGGCCTATCCAGAGAGATTGCCATAAAGGGAGAGAAGAGAAGGGGTCTGATCCTCCATTATCCCCTGGGGTGTGTAGGTGTAAAAAAGGGAGTACTTTGGACTCCCTTTGTAGAGGGAGTAGATTGACTCCCTTTGTAGCGGGAGTAGATCTAGATGTAGATCTACTAAAGATAAAGATGGTAATCTTCTTCCACCTATAGAATCAAAAAAACTCCCAAGCAGCCCAGACCTGGGGCTGGGACAATACGGGTACAGTAACTCAGGCTTTTCCAATCAGCACAGGGGTAACAGTTCCCCAACAGGGAGCTCCCAAAACGCAGAGCTCTTAAGAGTGAAAGGTCTGCCAACCATTGAAGAGAGTTTTATAGTGGCTTCACAGCCTGCATCATTAGCACCACCTGTTGTTACTTCCAGTTCAAATGTTCCTAAAACTCTGGTTTCTGATTTATTTCATGCCACTCATGACAGTGCCACTTTAGATTTGCCAGTGGTGGAGAATTTGTCTTTAACTCCCATGAAGTTCCTTATAGCCACAAGCTATAGCTAAGTTCCTCCTTAGCCAAGGAGTCCACGGACCCATTCCCAAGGACTCAGTAGGTTTGATTATAGGAAGGAGCAGTTCTACTATTAAGGGACTTTATGTCCATGTTGGTGTTGTTGATGTAGACTATAATGGTGAAATTTTTATATTAGCCTCTGTTTCTCAACCTGTTTCTTGAACAACTGGACAATGTATTGCTCAATTATTATTACTGACATATGATAAAGGAAATGCCACCCCAACAAAAAGAGAAGGCAGATTTGGCAGTACTGGAACTCGTGTGTTCTGGCATACTTTTTAAAATGATTCACTCTCACGATGCCAAGTTAGTTTCAAGATGGGACTAAATTAGAAGGATTAGTGGATATAGGTGCTGATGTTTCTATTATTGCTTCTTTTGCTTGGCCTGCCATTTGGCCTAAGCAGTGAGTTCAAGCCACTTTTGTGGGCCTTGGAACAATGTCTAATATAGAACAAAGCTCCCAGATTTTATTTTCCCAGGGCCCTGATGGTCAACCAGCAACTATTAAACCATATATAGCCCCAATTATAATTACTTTATGGGGCCAGCACATTCTACAACAATAAGAAGCGATGCTTACTATACTTACTATGTCTTCTGTTAAAAATATGATGTTTGATACGGGATATGATCCTTCTAAATCTCCATCTCCCAAAAAGGAGGCAATTGTCAGAAAAGGTAAAGATAGATCCAGAATTGGTTTTCCTGTTTTTCCTGAGCCTTTTCTGTAGGGGCCACTGCTGAGCGCCTCGCCCTACCTTTAATTTGGAAATCTGACACTCCTATATGGGTAGAGCAGTGGCCCCTTCCTAAAGAAAAACAAGAGGCGCTCCATGAATTAATGAGCAATTAGCTTTAAATCATATTAAACCTTCAACCAGTCAATGGAACAGTCCCATTTTTCTTTTAAAGAAGAAATCTGGCAAATGGAGAGTGTTAACAGATTTAAGAAAATTAAATTCTATAATTCAACCTATGGGACCCCTTCAGCCAGGGATTCCTAATCCTTCATTAATTCCTAAAGGATTTCACATAGTAATTGTTGATTTAAAAGAATGGGTTTTTTTGACATTCCTTTAACATATAAGGATTCTGATAGATTTGCTTTTACTGTAACTTGTTTAAATAATTCTGCCCTGACAAAGAGGTATGGATGGAATGTGTTGCCTCAAGGCATGCTAAACAGCCCCACCTTGTGTCAAATGTATTTACTACAGCCTTTACAAAAATTAACTTTACAGTTCCCAGATGGTATGTATTATCATTACATGGATGACATTTTACTTGCTCACCCTGATTAGCATGTTCTCAATAATACTATACAATTTGCTTGTTTATTATTTGATGAATATGGCCTTCATGTAGCTCCTGAAAAAATTCAGAGATCTGACCCATGGAGCTATCTTGGATATAAAGTAACAACCCAAAAAATGATCCCTCAGAAGGTCCAAATTCGAAGAGACTCTCTAAAAACTTTGAATGACTTCCAAAAATTACTTGGAGATATTAATTGGGTCTATCCGTCTCTAGGTATCCCTACTTATTCTCTAACTCATTTGTTTTCCTTATTGGAAGGAAGTACTGACCTTAACAATCCTCAAACTATAACTCCAGAGGCTGAAAAGGAATTACAATGGCTTGAACAACATGTCCAAAATGCTCAATTAGACAGAATCACTGAAAACCATGATTTTATTCTTTATATTTTTCCATCTGAGCATTCTCCCACAGGTTTATTGGCTCAGCAAAGTGCCTTTATTGAATGGCTTTTTTTTTTAACCTCATAAGGCCATCAAAAAACTCCAACCTTATATTCAGAAAATTGCTAACATCATTATCAAAGGCCGCTATCATTTTAGACAATTAGTGGGGCAAGACCCTGAAAAAATTATAGTCCCTTCAACTAATAAACAAATTTCAGATATGTTTATTATGTCTCAAGATTGGCAGATAGCCTTATCTGACTAGTTAGGAATAATTGATAACCATTACCCTCAAGATAAATGTATTCAATTCCTAAAAAGGACATCATGGATTTTACCTAAGATTTTTACCTAAGATTTTACCTAATTGGATTTTCTTCAACTCCAATTCCTTGTGCTAAGAAGTGTTTTACAGATGCTAATAAAGATGGAAGGGCAGGATATACATGTGGAAATGTTAACAAAATTCAACAGTCCCCTTACAAATCTGTACAGAAGGCTGAGTTGTTTGCCATCATTTTACTATTAGAAGATTTTTCTGACACCTCATTAAACATTTTAACAGACTCTATATATTCTGCATATACTATACAGAATACAGAAACAACTACATTATCATATGATCATTCTGAATTGTTTCATTTATTTGACTCTTTACAGAAATTGGTATGAACTAGAACTGTACCTATTTTCATAACCCACATAAGGGCTCACACTAATTTACCTAGATCATTGGTTGATGGAAATAATGCAATAGATACTTTGATTGGCACCGTCCAAAAGGCCCAAGAACATGCTTTACATCATAATAATGCTTCTTCTTTATTTTGTTTATTTTATTTTATTTTTTTGTAGTTTTTGGCTGGGGCTAGGTTTGAACCTGCCACCTCTGGCATATGGGACTGGCACTCTACTCCTTTGAGCCACAGGCGCCACCATAATGCTGCTTCTTTAAAACATAAATATTGTATTACATGGAAAGAAGTGAAAAATATTATACAATCTTGCCCAATCTGTCAAACTACTGTCACTCCTCATTTGCCTCAAGGAGTAAACCCTAGGGGCTTAAGACCAAACGAACTTTGGCAAATGGATGCTATTCAATATTCTGAATTTGGGAAATCTAAATATAGTCATCATTCTATTGATACTTATTTCCATTTATCTTGGGCATCTGCCCTTACATCTGAAAGGGCCAATTCAGTAATCACTCATTTATTAGAAGCCTTTGCAATTAGGGGCCTTCCTCAAGCTATAAAAACTGATAATGAATCTGCATATATTTCCAATAAATGCCAACAGTTTTTTAAAGCTTATAATATTAAACACATTACAGGTATTCCAGGAAACAGGACAGGACAAGCAATTATTGAAAAGAAATCCTTTATAAACACAAAGGGGGAATAGGATATAATACCACTCCAAAGAATAAACTATATTCAGCTTTATTTACTTTTAAATTTTTTAAATTTGGATTCTGAAGGCAATACTCCAACTACAAAATTATGGGTAAAACAGCCAGCTGCACCTATTAATCAGCCAGTTTACTATAAGGATGTTACTAAAGGTGAATAGTTTCCTACTGCAGCAGTACGATGGGGTAGAGGGTATGCTCTTCTCTCCACTGGAAATAATGAATTCTGGCTCCCAGATAAACATGTCAAACTCCAGCATGATGTCATGCACCCGCCAGTGGGCTCAGTGGTGAAGAACCTGGAATCTAACCATAAGGATGTCCACCCTCTCGCTGCAGGAGCAAAGGAATCCAGTCATTCCCACAATCAGTCAGAGGCTCCAGAGGAACCAGAGCCCACCTCCTCAGATAACACGGAGAGGGATCTCCCAACTATCCCAGGAAGCAAGAACCATCGTGATAGTGAGCAATTATCCAGAGACCTCCCAAGCCTTGTTTCTCACAAGGATAGCCATACTTAACACACAGGTTAAGTGTACAACAAAATTATACATATTGGAGTTATGTTCCCAATCCTTCATTGCTAAGAGGTGTTCTTTGGTTTGAACCATCAGTTTCTATTTATGTAAATGAAAGTTCATGGCTTCCTGGACCCTATGATAACAGAGATCCTTTCAAACCAGAGGAAGAAACTTTCCTTTCTAATTATTCTACTGGAGTAACAGGACCACCTATATGTTTGGGTCTTGAACCACCCTGTTTATTTTTTAGTTCACAATTTTTTGTTCACAACTAACAATGGTTAGTTTTAGTAACTACCCATGTACTTATTGTCAACTATGACTTTTACAAATTAATTTCAACCCAACATACTTTATTGCCTCATTTGCCTCATTGTATGCCACATGTGTTCACTAATATAAAAGATTAGATTCATCAAAATGTTGAGGCTCTTATTTATATGTCTTAAGGCAACAAATTTGGTTCTATTAAAGACTGGAGACTTTTGGCATACATTGCAAAGAAATCAGGGTCTGGTTACAGTTACCTGAAAGATACAAGAAATGCAAGTGATATAATCTATTCTTCTTCAAAAGAATTAATATGGAAAGAAAGTGCTTTTGCACCACCTGCTCCCGGTATTAATGGGTATCCATCATAGCCTGATTTATGGCAAGTTGGAGCAGCATTACTTGGATTACATGCTTGGAAAGGAATCCATACACATGGATTCCTGCTCCCGGTATTAATGGGTATCCATCATAGCCTGATTTATGGCAAGTTGGAGCAGCATTACTTGGATTACATGCTTGGAAAGGAATCCATACACATAAGTCTGAACCAAATTCTCAACACACTTTCCATTTTAAATGGAAAAAAGCACACTTTATCTATGCTTGTGTGAAGCTTTCTTATGTTTGGTTAGTTGGAAATATCACTTGGAATGAACAGACAGGTGAAATCTATTGTCCTGGAAAATGTTGGTTGTTTACTTGTTTTAATATATCTATGAGATTTGATTTTTTCTGAGATAGGATCTATTTACTCTGGGTCAGAACTGGCATTTGGCTGCCCGTGAAGATGATGAGGCCATGGGAAAAGTCTCCTGCCCTTTCTATCCTGGTGAACCTTGCCCAGAAGCTAACAAAGAAGACAAAGAAGTTTATCAGTTTCTTGACAGCAGCAATTCTTGGGATCATAGCCATTACCACCTCTGCAGCAACCGCTGGAATAGCTCTCACTGAATCTATAAAGACTGAAAAATTTGTGACTGATTGGCATAAGAATGCTGATAAACTGTGGGTGTCTCAAAACATATTGACACCAAAATATATAATGAATTGGCTGACTTAGAACAAACAGTTATATTATTAGGTGATCAACTGTATAGTTTAGAGAAGCAGATAAAACTGAAGTGTGATTGGAATGTTTCTTCTTATTGTGTAACTCCTGTATTTTATAATGAGACTTTATTTCCTTGGAGTAAAGTTAAAAAACATTTATTGAATCATGAAAATTTAATTACTGATATTATTGAATTACAACATCAAGTACATATAGTACATTTAAACAAAAATTACAACAGATTAATGGAATGAAATTTTAAAAGGTATTTCAGATGGTATTGCTCAGTTGAATCCTATAGATAAGATCCATACTTTGGTACTTCTGCCAGCTCTGTTTCTGTTTTGCCTCATTGGATTTGCATTATATTTGATCATCAAAAAATTATTACAGGTAAAGAAGACCAGTGAACAAAATGCTCCAGTCTTCTTGGCTATGGCCGCAGTTCAAGCCAATAAATAGAAAGGGGGAAATGAAGGGGTAGAGCCCCCATGCTTAGACATGGTAGTTTAGTCTCATGTGCTCCCTGAGGAACGTGGCCCTAAGAAGGATTTTCTTTATTCTGGGAACAAGCCTGGGCCTGCGCGTGAAAGCAGAAAGTTACAATGTTCACAGAAAAGAATATGCTGGAGGGCCTCACCGGGTTGCAGCTGGAGACGGAATGCTTGTTGAGGCACTGAGCGGCTGGACCTTGTTCCTATCCTCACACTTATATAATAATAACTAGTTTTAGCTCATAGGAAGTGTGCGAACAGAACAGACATCTTGGCTCCTTTGTGGTTAAACTTAAAGCAAAGTGTTTTCCATTTAGATCAATTCAGGCGTCCTTAAACTACAGCCCGCAGGCCATATGCAGCCAGCCTAGGACATTTATCTGGCCCACTGGGTGTTTTTGCTGCCACTGCCTGTCCTGCCTAGCAGCCGACTTGCCCAGGGCCCACAGTCTGGCCCTACAACAGTCTGAGGGACAGTGAATTGGCCCCTTGTTTAAAAAGTTTGAGGACCCCTGGTATGTGCTCAGTAGCAGTTTGTGCTGATTTGGAATTTTTTATGGCAGTTTTCTATACCTCACCTTATTTCACTTCTTTTTGCTATTTTCTAACTTCCATTAGATAGGTATATAAGAAGTTCAATAAATATGGGTAGTTGCTGAAGTGCCAGGTAGAGCCTCAGCCTCCCTTTCACAATAATTTCGTCTGCAGTGCTTATCTCTGCGTCACAGGTCAGTTAGCCCCGGGAACAGCAACAGCTCAGCGCCTATAGCACAGTGGTTATGGGGTCAGTCACATAAACCCAGGCTGGAGGGTTTGAACCCAGCCCAGGCCAGCTAAACAATGATACTGCAACAAGAAAAAATAGCCAGGCATTGTGGCAGGCACCTGTAGTCCCAGCTACTTAGGAGACTGAGGGAAGAGAATTGCTTAAGCCCAAGAATCTGAAGTTGCTGTGAGCTGTGAAGCCATAGCACCCTACTGAGGGCCTACTGAGGGCAACATTGTGAGAAGGAAAGGAAAGGAAAGGAGGGCAGGGGAGGGAAGAGAAGGGGAGGGAATGGGAGGGGAGGGGAGGGGAGGGGAGGAGAGGAGAGGAGAGAAAAGAAAAATCATGCACAACAAAATCCAAATTTAAATATAAAATTTAAATGTTGGGCATCGCCTGTGGCTCATTGAGTAGGGCACAGGCCCCATATACCAAAGGTGGTGGGTTCAAACCCAGTCCCAGCCAAACTGCAACAAAAAATAACCGGGAGTTGTGGTAGGTCCCTGTAGTCCCAGCTTCTCAAGAGGCTGAGGCAAGAGAATTGCCTAAGCCCAAGAGCTGGAGGTTGCTGTGAGCTGTGACACCAGGGCACTACCAAGGGTGACAAAGTGAGACTTTGTCTCAAAAAATAAAATAAAATAAAATAAAATTTTAATGTTTTACAAAGTATGGTTTCTAAACATCATTACTGTTGACTACTCAGCTGGGTGATTCTTTGTTGGAGGAGGTTGTCATATCCTCTGTGAGGTGTATAGCATCCTGGCCTCTATACTAGTCTGGGGAAGCAAGGCTCTCTCCATACACCATCTCATGGCCCTTAAGGGCAATCACCTAGGTTAAGAAGCACCAATCAAGTAGCCACAATGCACATACCTCTAGGGTGTGCCACATGGCTGCTGAATGCAAACTATGTGTCAGGAGTCAGTCTAGGTGCTGGTAATGTAGCATGAACATGAAAATGACCATGTGAATTAGAAAATCAAGGATACTAAACTATGTGCCAACAACACACACATTTTTTGCCATAAGAAAAATATTAAGTATTACAAACACTACACATTTCTTCCCCCTGGAATCCATTTCACCCCTCTAAATAAAACAAAGATTATTTATTGAATCTCTCCACTGGGAATATATATGGAAATGAGTCCTTTTTCCCAAGTCCCAGGGTGGAGGAACTTGTGACTGCTGAGTACTCTATTATCTGCCCTCTTTTTTTTTTTTTGACAGAGCCTTAAGCTGTTGCCCTAGGTAGAGTGCTGTGGCATCACAGCTCACAGCAACTTCCAACTCCTGGACTTAAGTGATTCTTTTGCTTCACCCTCCCAAGTAGCTGGAACTACAGGTGCCCACCACAATGCCCAGCTATTTTTTTGGTTGTAGTTGTCACTGTGTTTGGCAGGCCTGGGCTGGATTCAAACCTGCCAGGTCAGGTGTATGTGGCTGGTGCCTTAGCCCCTTGAACCACTTTCCTTTCAGTATGGAAGAAAAGCAGAATATTCCATCCCAAAATATACTTGTTTGGCATATTTCAAGATGGCTAGTCAAAGAGGTTGTAGACCACAGAAATAGCTTTGAAAAGCTGCCTCTGTGGGGGAAATTTGCACCTCCAGAAAATCTACTTCAGTAAAATAAGCAGAGATGCACACAGACTTTCTCTGGCCTACTTGTGCCCTTAACTGCCTTATTCAGCTATAGGAATTCACAAGAAAAGGAATCTAAAATCTATATTTTTAAAGGACTGACAAGAGAAACTTTCTTTCTTTTTTTGAGACAGTCTTACTATATCACCCCTGATAGAGTGCTCCGGGTAAAGCGCTGTGATGTTGCAGCTCACAACAACCTCAAACTCTTGGGCTCAAGTGATTCTCTTGCCTCAGCCTCCCAAGTAGCTGGGACTACAAGGACATGCCACATGCCTATTTTCTTGTTGTTGTAGTTATTATTGTTTGGCAGGGCAGGACCACGTTCAAACTCACCAGCCCTGGTGTATGTGGCTGGTGCCCTAACCGCTTAGCTACAGGTACTGAGCCCAGAGAAACATTCATCATTTTCTGAGGGCTACTCAGAGGGTACCTGGGAGACCTTTATCTGCGTAACCAGACTACCTTTGCTGCCAAGTCATCCTTTCTTCACTCTCCCCTAACCCAAGCCTCTCTTTTTTCTGTAACCTCAGTCATCCAGCTCTTCTTTTAGTCTCATACTGTGCATGGCTTTCATGTGCACAGGCACATCAATAAACAGAAATACCTTTTTCTCCTTTTAAGACTATTTGTTGTCAAATCATGTCAGACTGATCTGACCTTCAGAGAGAAAGTCTGAACTTCCCACAGTACACACAGAAGTTTGTTTTTTGTTTTTTGAGAGTTTCACTCTGTTGTCCTAGGCTAGTGTGCCATGGCATCAGCTCAGCTCACAGTAACTTCAAACTCCTGGGTTCAAGCCAACCTCCCAGGTAGCTGGGACTATAGGCACTCGCTACTACACCAGGCTAATTTTTCTGGTTTTAGTAGAGATGAGGTCTCTCACTTAGGCAGGTCTCTAATTCCTGAGCCCAATTGATCCTCCTGTTTCAGTTTCCCAGAGTGGTAGGATTACAGGAGTGAGCCACTGTACCCGGCCAACAGAATTTTTAAAAATGATCTTCTATTGGATCTGGTTACAAAGAATAATCAGTAAATTTCAAAAGGTGGAAATAAGCCACGCTTTTGCTCACAATGTGAACATGAAACGAGGTTGACCAGAAGCTCAATGAGGGTGTAGACTCTGTCCCTATGTCTGTCTTGTTAGGCCTAGATGGACTGGGGTGGTGGGAATCATGAATTAAGGGGAAGAAGCAGTTCTGTCTTCTTAAGCCTTGCTTGGGTAGCCAGCAAAGTTTTGTCTTTGTCCATAGGCATGAGGATGTAGTCTTTGTAATGATGACTCAGGGTCTTTTTTCTGTGAGTACTTTATGTTCTAGGCCTTAGAATTTAGTCCCTGAAATAAAGATAGGTACAAAGTTTATGCTTGGGGAGTGGGGATAATCTAATGGCCTATCTAAGGGTTGGCCAGATACTCCATTTGGAAAGTTGAGTAGGCTGAGAGAGATTCATACAGATCTGGTAGGTTATTACTCACTGCAGGTGGAACCACCATTTGCGAGAGGTAGAGCTGATAGGTGGTCACCAACCTGGTAGCTTAGTTTTGGTCAACTGACCATGAGCAGATCAAACTTGCCTACTATGTGGCCCCCATTCCTCCAACTCTAGGGTCACAGCATTTTTGTATGGCAGCCCCAGGGAATTTCCCAGACCAATCCTGCTATTCTCTTGAATTCCTTTGCTCTAAAAACACAATTATGAAGCTGCCAAGTCAAGATCAGGCTGGAGTTCATTTAGTCATGGCTCAATTCCATTCTGAATTTTGATTACTCTGATCCAAAGAGAATTTCTTTTAAAAAGGTTCAGTTACCTCTAGTAGGCTCCCATGGGTTCCTGAGTCAGGAAGTTTACCTAAGAACTCCAAGAATACATTTTTCTTCTTTCTATACAAAATGACCAAAGATCTAAATTTTCTGGTTGTGGTCTTTTTGTTTTCTTATAGAGTTTTACTATTTTTTTTTTTTTTT
>NW_003852486.1:7809657-7813991 GCF_000181295.1 Otolemur garnettii | reverse complement strand
TGCAGAGCCTATGTTTTGTTTTTTTTTAACATGTGTGTAAGTAGAATCACTTTTTGTGTTTCATTTTCCCTTGATATTTATGACATTCATTGTGCTTCTGACCATACCTTCATTCATGTTCACTGTTTCTGCTCCCAAATCTTCTAGAAATATTCCTTCCTGAATAACTTTGTTATAACATCCAGGCCCCTAAAACCCCACAAATAAACTACAAACCTCCTTGTGATCTCCTGACTCAATCCTCTCAGACTAACCCCTCTAAATAATACTCACAAATGAGTGGCAATTCTGGCTATGACAGAGGGGATTGTACTAGATGAATCTTCCTACCATAATATGCTATAAAACAAAATACATCAGGCAACATATCTCAGGCAGTGGGTAAAAGGCCATGCAAGACTGAGATGCATGTAAGAAGGGCATCTAACCAGCTGTGCCCCTTCATCTCCCCATTCTCTGCCTGGGGATAATTCCTCAATGACAGTAGACAGAACTGGAATCTGAGCCAAGCAAAGTAGTCATGCTAAGGTGAGGAAGCAACCTACGCAATGCCACCTACAAAGTGGCCCTCCCTGACCATCCTGAATAAAACAATCCCTCCCTCCCCTTTAGATTTCCTAGCCTCTTTACCTTCCTTTCCTTAACAAATGAAATCTTGAAAGCCAAGGTTCAAACCAGAAATTTCTGATACAAAATCAAAATAATATTCTAAAATTTGACCTTTGGCTATTTTATTATTTATTCCTCTACTTATTTTATATATATACACACACACACATACACACACACACACATATATATATAAGTTCCTATTATGTGCCAAGTATCATGCCAAGTTTGTGTAAGATAGTAAAATAACAAAGCAAATGTGCCCTCCAGAATCATGGAGTTCACCATCACACACAGGAATCTTCCAGTAAATAAGCAGATAAATCAAAAATATATTTGCTTAGGTTGCCTTAACAAAAGGCCACAGACTGGGTAGCTTAAAAACCCATTTATTTTCTCACAGTTCTGGAGACAAAGTCTGAGATCAGACTGCAAGCATGATCAGGCTACAGAGAAGGCATTTATCCTGGCTTGCAAATGGTCACCTTCTTGCTATGTTCTCATATAATAAAGAGACAGAGAGGAGAGCTGTGTCTCTCACCTACTTCAGATATATAAATGATATCATGGTTGGAGAAATCCAACTGCACTGAGCATTGTCAGCATCAAATCTATACTGCTTCTGAATTGTAGTTTATGATTTATAATTGAGCAGCTTTCCACATTGGGGAACTCAAATGTCCAGTACTTTATGATGGGGTGTAGGAGAAATGTATTTAATTGATGAAGACTGAATATTCTGTCTCTGGAACAATCCCAAGCAGATTACTTAGTACATGATACTGTAGCCTACAACAAGGTGTCCTAATATTTTCATGTCATTAAATCACATTTTAATAGCCCATAAAGCATAGGCATTCAGGACAGCCAGAAAAATGGGCTATACTTACAATTTTAATTCATCTTGGCCTTGGAATTAAAGAAAGAATTGGAGAAGAACTGCATAGGGAGGTAGGAGGTGCAGAAATGTGTGCCTTTAAGACTCTACACATTCTTGCCAAGATTTTCTTTCTATCCATGGCAAATGATTCCAGGCAACAACAGATTGGGCAGAGTTGGAGTCTCTGTTGGAATAAATCAGACTAATGATTTCTATTATCCAATGATTACTTAACAGGGAAAAAAAGATTATGACCTACTTCAATTTGACTTTTGACCTCATCCCAGTACTTAGAGGAAAAAAAAAAAAAAGCTCTACTAAGATATATACCATACAATTTACCCAACAATTAATGCTTTTTAGTATATTCACAGATATGTACAATCAGTCAATTGTAGAGCATTTTTATCACCTAAAAAAGAAATCTTTTATTATTATTTAATTTTAATTAATTAAAAAGCCATGAGTGGGGCCGCACCTGTAGCTCAGTGGGTAGGGCGCTGGCTATGGTGTCTGGGGCTGGTGGGTTCAAACCCAGCCCTGGCCTGCTAAACAAACAAACAAAAAAAAATAGCTGGGCATTGTAGTAGGTGCCTGTAGTCCCAGCTACTAGGGAGGCAGAGGCAAGAATTGCTTGAGCCCAATAGTTTGAGGTTGCTAAAGAGCTGAGCTATGATGCCACAGTACACTACTGAGCTATGTATCAACTGAGCTATGATGCCACAGTACTCTACTGAGGGTGACAAAGTAAGACTGTCTCAAAAACCAAAAAGCCAAGTGCTCCAGCCCTAATGTGAGGGCAGAGCAGTGTGGCAGCCCTTTGGGTAGGGACACAGAGTGGGCCCACCTGGGTCAAGGGGCTATGCTCCAGGAGCTGCGCCAGGTTGCGAGGAAGGAGCACCTCGTAGTGCCTCTGCCACCACCTCATCAGGAAAAAGCATACATAAGAAAGTGCAGTCTTGGAGGAGGGAGGAGCAAGATGGTGGCCGAGTAATAGCTTCCTTGCAACTGAGCACAGTGAGTCTGGGGAGAGAAGACTCCAGGCATCTCTGGCTGGTGGAATCTGCCCAAAAACATCCCTTTGGGGGCACAGAGAGTCAGCATGAGACTTCTGGACCCCATGAGGAAGACAAAAGCAGTGGAGAACTGGCCAGTATTTGCATGTGTTCGTTTGGTCTAATCCCTCCGGCAGCTGTAAGTATAGCAGTAGTGAGACTGCGAACTGGAAAGACCTTACCTGTGAACTGTTTGGGGTTTTTTTAGACTTGGCACTCAGTTGAACTACCTTGGGAGAACTTGGGCAAGAGTGTGGAGGATTTTAAGTGTTGTCTAGGGCCCCAGACTGAGCCACTGAGCCAGATGGAGCTAATAGTATTCAGCTGTGGGCCACGTGGAGCCATTGTGGGAGAACTTCTCTGGCAAACTCCACCCTCAAGGTCTCAGAGCAAGGATCACGCTGGAGCAAGTAATCTAGTGACTGAGCAGCCCAAAGGTGGGGACTGAGAAACCTTATAGCCCTGGCCCTCAGGGGCATAGAGACCGGTTTTGGCACACTGGGTAAGTGGACAGTCACTTCAAGAGTGATCCCAGTGACAAGTGCTTTCCTGGAAAAGCTTCTGCTTAGCCAAGGTTAGCAGTTTAAAGTGACTTTTAAGTAGCCTGAGGAGAGATTTAGGCTTTCTACCCTGCAAGGTTTGAGAAATCAGCAGCGGTCTCCATCTCATACAGCCCTATCAGCATTAGGATTAACATCTCATACGCCAGAAGATCACCTGTTGCCCAGATAATATCCAGCAAGATATATATATACTTTTGGTTTTTGTTTTGCAGTTTTTGTCCAGGGCTGGGTTTGAACCCGCCACTTCTGGCATATGGGGCCGGTACCCTACTCTTTAGAGCCACAACCACCACCCTTTCTTTTTTTTTTTTTAATTTCAACATTTTCCTTATAGATTTTTCTTTTCAATTTTTTTCTTTCTTTTTCTTCATTTTTCGACCTTAAATATAATTTTCCATTGTTGCCTTAACAATTAGAACTTCATTTTGCTAGTGTTTCTACCCCTATTATTTGGGGTAGAAATAAATTCCCCCAATTTTATCCCATAAAGTTTTCAGTTTGCTTGTTTTGGTTTGATTTATAGCATTTTTGTCTTTTCTCTCTACTTGGTGGAGGTGAGCTACTGTGTCTGAACAGGCTAGCAAAGAGCTGCTGACCTCAAGGGAACCACCCAACCCAGCACCCTCAGAGATTGGGGGTATATAAGGTTGGGTCAAAGTACCCTACTGTACACCTATATTGCTCCTGTCTCCCTCTTTCTGTGCCTCTCTTCTCTTTGTCAATATTCCCTTTTACCCACCCCCTCTCCTTTCTCTTTTTTCTTTTCTTTTCTTTTTTTTTTTTTAATCTTTCTTTTTTCCCTTCTTGCTCTTCAATCTTCTCATCCTTCTGGTCCTGTACCAAAAGGACTCATCAAAAGCCTAGTCCAGAGGCATGGCAACTTAAAGAGCAAGAGGAAGTGAAAGGAAAATTAGGGCAAGGAAACTGATAAAAGAAATCACTCATGAGAAAGAATCAGCAGAAAACTCCTGGCAACATGAAAAACCAGTCCAGAGCAACCCCCTCAAGGGACTGTGAGGTAGCTACTGCAGAGGATTCCACCTATAACGAAATGTTAGAAATGAAAGAAAGGGAATTTAGAATACAGATGATGAAAACAATCTACTGATAAAGTGGAAAATAACCAAAAGGAAATCCGAAAACAGAATCAAATACGAGATGAACGATATGAAGAATGTAAAAAGGAGGGCGGCATGTGTGGCTCAAAGGAGTAGGGCGCCTGCCCCA
>NW_003852486.1:7807414-7808342 GCF_000181295.1 Otolemur garnettii | reverse complement strand
CTGACCATCACAATGGATCAATAGCAAAGTAAGATCTTAGAAATTAAAGGACAGAACCTAACTTCCACACTGATGCAAAAGATAAAACTAAGCAATGGACTCTTGCAAAATAAGGTGAATAGAACACTACTACATTTATCAATTCTCTCAATAAATGTTAATGATTTGAATTCCCAACTGAAGAGGCATAGATTTGGCTGACTGGATTAAAAAACACAAGCTATCCATTTGCTGTCTGCAGGAAACACATGGCTTCAAAAGACAAATTAAAACTCCGAGTTAAGGGTTGGAAGACAATTTCTCAGGCAAACAGAATTCAGAAGAAAAGAGGAGTTGCAATCTTATTTTCAGATGTATGTGGATTTAAAGCAACTAAAGTCAAAAAAGACAAAGATGGCCACTTTATATTGGTCAAGGGAAAAATACAACACAAAGATGTTTCAATTCTAAGTATTTATGCACCCAACTTAAATGCTCCCAGATTCTTGAAACAGGCCTTATTCAGTCTGAGCAATATGATATCCTATAATACCATAATAACAGGGGACTTTAACACTCCTCTTACAGAGCTGGACAGATACTCTAAACAGAAATTAAACAAAGATACAAGGGACCTAAATGCGACCCTAGAACAACTGTGCTAGATAGACGCATACAGAACACTCCATCTCAAAGATAAAGAATATACATTCTTCTCATCGCCCCATGGAACATTCTCCAAAATTGATCATATCCTAGGACACGAAACAATCCTCAACAGAATTGAAAGAATTAAAATTTTACCTTGTATTTTCTCAGACCACAAGGCACTAAAGGTGGAACTCAACTCCAACAAAAACTTTCAACTCCAGACAAAGGCATGGAAATTAAACAACTTTCTGTTGAATGACAGTTGAGTGCAGGAAGAAATAAAACAGGAAATCATTAC
>NW_003852486.1:7803934-7805634 GCF_000181295.1 Otolemur garnettii | reverse complement strand
AAATCCTAAGAAAGGAAATAGCAGAGGATATTAACAAATGGAAGAATATACCATGCTCATGGCTGGGAAGCATCAATATTGTTAAAATGTCTATACTTCCAAAAGCAATCTACCTATTCAAAGCCATCCCTATTAAGATACCAACATTGTACTTTCAAAATTTGGAAAAAATGATTCTGTGTTTTTTATGGAACCAGAAAGAAACACATACAGCTAAGGCAGTTCTTAGTAATAAAAACAAAGCTGGGGGCATCACTATACCAGATTTTAGGCTGTACTACAAAGCCACAGTGGTCAAGACAGCATGGTACTAGCATAAAAATAGAGACATAGACATTTGGAATCGAATAAAAAACCAGGAAATGAAACTAACATCTTACAACCACCTAATCTTTGATAAACCTAACAAGAACATACCTTGGGGGAAAGACTCCCTATTCAATAAATGGTGCTAGGAAAACTGGATATCCACATGTAAAAGACTGCAACTGAACCCACACCTTTCTCCACTCACAGAAATTGATTCAAGATGGATAAAGGACTTAAATTTAAGGCATGAAACAATAAAAATCCTCAAAGAAAGCATAGGAAAAACGCTTGAAGATATTGGCCTGGGGAAAGACTTCATGAAGAAGACTGCTGTGGTAATTGCAACAATAACAAAAATAAACAAATGGGACTTAATTAAACTGAAAAGCTGCTGTACGGCTAAGAAGACAACAACCAAAGCAAATAGACAACCTACATAATGGGAAAGGATATTTGCATATTTTGAATCAGACAAGAGCCTGATAACTAGAATCTATCAAGAACTCAAATTAATCCACATGAAAAAAGCCAACAATCCCATATATCAATGGGCGAGAGACATGAACAGAACCTTCTCTAAAGAAGACAGACAAATGGCTAACAAACATATGAAAAAATGCTCATCATCCCAAATTATTATAGAAATGCACATCAAAACCACCCTGAGATACCATCTAACCCCAGCGAGAATGGCCCACATCACAAAATCTCAAAAGTGCAGATGCTGGTGTGGATGTGGAGAGAAGGGAACACTTATACATTGCTGGCGGGACTGCAAACTAATACAACCTTTTTGGAAGGAAGTATGGAGAACTGTCAAAGAACGCAGTCTAGATCTCCCATTTCATCCTGCAATCCCATTACTGGGCATCTACCCAGAAGGAAAAAAATCCTTTTATCATAAGGACATTTGCACAAAACTGTTTATTGCAGCTCAATTTACAATCACCAATATGTGGAAACAGCCTAAATGCCCACAAACCCAGGAATGGATTAACAAGCTATGGTATATGTACACTATGGAATACTATTCAGCCATTAAAAAAAAAAAAAGGAGACTTTACATCCTTTGTATTAACCTGGATGAAAGTGGAATACATTATTCTTAATAAAGCATCACAAGAATGGAGAAGCATGAATCCTATGTACTCCATTTTGATATGAGGACAATTAATGACAATTAATGACATGGTAGGGGTGGGGGAAGGGGAGAGCAGAGAGAGAAAGAAGGAGGGAGGGGTAGGGAAAGAAAGAGCAGAGAGAGGGAAGGAGCAAGGGGGTAGGGTCTTGGTGTGTGCCACACCTTTTGGGGGCAAGACACAATTGTTAAGAGGGTCTTTACCTAACAAATGCAATCAGTGTAACCTGGTTTCTAGTACCCTCAATGAATC
>NW_003852486.1:7796380-7803524 GCF_000181295.1 Otolemur garnettii | reverse complement strand
GTGTAGTTAGTAACTACCATATAGGACAGTACAGGTCTAGGCCACTGGTTCTCAATCCTGGCTGCACACAGAATTATCCAGAAGCTTTTTAAAAAACACCTTTTCCAGGCGGTGCCTGTGGCTCAAAGCAAAGAAGTAGGGCGTTGGACCCATATGCTGGAGGTGGTGGGTTCATACCCAGCCCTGGCCAAAAACTGCAAAAAAAACAAAACACCTCTTCCTAGCTGGTCGTCCGTAGCTTAGTGCTTAGGGAGCTAGCCACATGCTCCAGGGATGGTGGGTTCGAATTGGCATAGGCCTTTTAAACAAACAAACAGACAAACAACCAGGCATTGTGGTGGGCGCCTGTAGTCCCAGCTACTAGGGAGACTAAGGCAAAAGAATAACTTGAGCCCAAAAGTTTGAGGTTGCTGTAAGCTATGATGCCACAGCACTCTAGAGAGTGTGACAAAGTGAGACTGTCTCAATAATAAAATAAAAATTAAAAATAATAAAAATTAAAAAATAAAAAACATCTCCTTATGTCCACAACCAAAACAAATGAATCAGAATCTCCAGGGATGAGACCCAGGCACCATTATTTTCGATGAGTTCCTCAGGTAGACCCAGGGCCAAGACTCACTGGTCTAGACCTCATGGCTTCTATGAGGACAAAGCAATGATCACTGTTTAAGGAAGTCTTTTTTCTGAACAAAGGTTAGAAGATAATCTGGGATCACTGAATCTTTCAGAATCTTAGTTTTCTCATCTGTAAAATGAGGTAAGTGTACTGACCACACAGGGCAGTGCAGTAATTTTATACAATAGGGAATATACTGGGTACCTGATAGTTATTCCCTTCCTATTCTATCACTTTAAGTCTTCATTTACTCAACTGAATACCCAGGAAGGAGCTGGGAACATTTTGCTCCAATGACTAAGGTCCAAAAAGCTAGGATACCTTAGTGCAAGGGTCATGGGCCAAATGTGGCCTACCACCTATTTTCATAGTTTTATTGGAACACACCCATGCTCACAGTTTATATATGCTCTATGGCTGCTTTGGGATAATAACAGAGTAATTGCAATAGGATCTGTAAATCTCATGTACCTTTTTTGTGGTAGACCACAGTATAAAGGGACACTGCTATAAAACCAAACACAACATGGCCCTGATCTCACCTCCAGAAATGGTGGAATAAGGCCAGATATAGTGGTTCATACCTGTAATCCTAGTTATTTGGGAGGCTGAACTGGAAGATCACTTGAGGCCAGGAGTTTGAGGTTGCAGCAAACTATGATGACACCACTGCATTCTAGCCCAGACAACAGAGCAAGATCTCATCTTTAAAAAAAAGAGAGAGAGAAACAGAGGAATAAGGTTGGGGTATTCATACCTAAAATCCTGAGTTTCATAGTTCAGCAGTCTTCACATCAGTCACATACAGCCACACCAAGAATTTTATAGTCATATAATCATAGCTACATTCAGATGCAAGCAAATCACACAACCACACACTCAAACCACCACATATACAGTCTCTCTCAGTAACACAAGCCCCAAACACGTCACACCTAACCACAGGCAAAACATACACACTCACACATGTGCAACAGTGTTTGGATTGTAGCAGATTCCTTTGCACACAACTTTGAAGCAACTGCCACACCCAGTCCTACCTACCCTGGGGTCTCTTGATTTCCCATCTTCCCCAACCCCTAGAGCTTATAGATGAATTCCTTGGGAAGTATGTTCTCAGACAGCAAATGTTGGTTTCAGGACATCACCAGAGGTCATGGAGGTTGGAGAGGGTCTGATCAAATCTAAGGCCAGGCCTCAGTTTTGAACCTGGCTCCAAGACAAACTCGGTGCTTTAGAAGGCTCATGGGGATCTTGGGAGAAGATGAGTGATTCTCACACAGAGAATGGGCAAAACAGGGCCTGATCAAGATCTGAGACATCTGATCCTCAGCACTCTGGAGTCTCTGCACTAGGCCATGTGGTTCCTAGATGCATAAATCTTTTCCCTGAACTTAGGGCTCCCCAAACTTTCCCACCAAAGTCCCCTTAAGCAGCAGAAAGACTCACATTCACTCTTGGGAGGGAGTTTAAGGAAAACAACAAAAAAAAACTGCCAAGTAGGTTTATTCTGAGGTTTCTTAAATATTTTGGCCACAACAAAAAAACTGCCAGAGGTTTATTCTGAGGTTTCTTAAATATTTTGGCCACACCCCTTGTTCTAGTACTACTCAGAATAATCTCCCACTCCACAAAAAAACTTGCTCCTAGGAACACACCCTAGGTAGAATGAGCAGGTGCTTTGGAGCCAGAAAGAGTTAGATTCAAAATCAGCCTTAACCCTTTCTAGCTATGTTATGTTAGGTGTGAACATTTCTACACCTCAGTCACACTTGAAAACTGGAGATTATTGTTGAAACAACTTTGACTAGAGTCAGCAATCAGGTATTACTACTAGTCATAGTGGTGATGACAGTAATAATAGTGAAATCCCTAAATACCTGAGAGCTGATGTTTTTCTTACTACCACCTAATCACAGAAATAGGAACTAAAACTTATTCCTCACACATTCAGCCTAATACTTTGTCCCCAACTTGCTCACTCACTGAGTCACAGGGGTAAAACTATAGGCCCTGGATTTCTCTCACACACACACAACTATACAACCAGAAAAACTGGGTCTCCACACACAGGCAGGTACACACATAACACAGCAGCTTCCCATACACAACTACAATAACTGAGCCTTATACACACAAACACACACACATTACACAGCCACCAAAACGGAGCTCCAAAGAGTCAGATAATATTTTAGGTTTTGTGGGTCATAAGATCTCTGTTAAAACTACTGAATTCTGCCATTGCAATGACACTGCCATGGGCTAAACATACACCAGCATTCATCAGTGGTTTCCCACACAGGTGTACACATCACAAAAACGGGGTGTCACACACATACACGAGCACACACATTCACTAATAGTGGTTACACATACATATGTAAAAGACAGAACCACAAAACCTGGGCCTTAATGCGTTAAGTAGTGGACATTTTAGGCTTTGTGGGGTTGTACCATCTCTGTTGCAACAACTCAACTCTACCCTCATGGAAAAGCGGGTGCAGAAACTAAGCAAATATTTTTGACTATACACATTCAAGATCTGTGCCCCTTCCCACGGACACAACGAGAAAAGTGGGGTCTTTCACTCTCTCTCTCTTTCTCTCACACACACACACACACACACAGGCGCACAACTACAAAAACTGGGTGACACATGCACTTACATGGAAAACGCATTACAACCACACAAATCCACAGTAACATAATCTGGGTCTCACACACACAAACGCACGATCGAAACCCCGCACGCCCAGAGGGCCTGGGCGAGACCACACCTCACACCTTTCCTCAGACTCACAATCCTGCAGTGGTCACCTCACGCGCCGCCATGGCGGGCACCCCTGAACCTTCCACTCCCTGCCCCTCGGTCATCTTCTAGGGCCCCGCCTCATTCCTTGTGCAGCTGAAGCATTCCCAGGCCCGCCGCCTCATCCCGGGCAGTGACCGAGTCGCCTGGGTCACACCCTCAGCGCTACTTCCACTCCCGCGTTGCCTCAGAGCCCACCCAACCCCCTACCGCGCAGGCTCAACACCACAAGGAGAGGAACCGGGCCACCGAGGCCCCTAAAAAGTGTAGTTTTGTCGCTTCGCAACGGACTCTGGGCCTCCTCGCAGAAAGCGCAGATGAGAGTACCACTCCTGGCCAAAGTAAACATCCCTCCACCTTCTTCCAAATCATTCTGTCCCCAGACCACACAGATGGCAGCCAGTGAAGTTCAAAGTCTTTCCCCCTCAGGTTCAGATACGGAAGTCCCTACAACTGCGCCGCGAAGAATTCTGGGAATTAAAGGCTAATTTTACACTGGGCACGCGCAAGTGCGCGCGCTCGTGTCCGTGTGAGAAGCCGGCCCCAAGCCGGCTGAGGTCGGGGTCGAAGTTTGGGGTTACCGATGGGGACGTGCCGGCGTGGAAACCAGGGAGGGCGGCGAAGTGGGGAGGTTGGGTTTGGTGAAAGAGCTCAAGGAAGGGCTTCAGTGCCTGAGTAAGCACACGTGACTTTGTGAACACGCGCGAAATGGGGCCCATCCGAAGGAGGCCCTATGTGAGCGCGTGACTGCGGGTTTCTGGCTTGGGGCTTGCGCGGGGGCTGTGCAGCCTCCCAAGGATGGCTCTGATTGAGTGAACTCACTGCACGTAACACGCACCGCGAAAGGGGCGGGGCCTCGAGCCTGGCCCGCAGTCCCCGGCGAGCGAGAGGACCGCGGGGCCTTGTTTGGGGGCGGGCCTCGCGCTCCCGGGACGCCCTGGGGGCGGGGCCCGCGGGGCACAACTCGCGGGGCTCCGGCGCTGCTGTCCTGGGGGGAATGCTGTTGGGGTCAGACCTTGAGTACGTGGGTGCGTGTCCCAGAAGGCGTGGGCTGCTGTGTCCGGGATTGCGTGGGGATCTGCGTGGGTTGTGCACCTGCGTCAAGTGATGCGCGTGTGCTGTGGAGCTCTCACTGCTTGTCCAGTTGCTTACTGGACGCTCCAGGGCTCTGCACCGTGGCCGGGCACTATGCAGTGTGTGCGCCCGTGCCTCTGCGGCCGCGTGTGGGTTGCGTATCCGTGATGGTGTGGGGGACCCCAAGTTGAGGGAAGTGGTGGTGTCGCTGTCTGCGTGTGTGTTACAGAGTGACCTGTGCGGCGAAGGGAGGTGTGTGTCAGACCACGTATGCACGTCTCACTGCGCAAAGAGTAAGGGGGTGTGTCAAAAGGAGACCGCAGAGTCCGCTGGGAGCCGGGGTGGGGCAGGAGTGTGGCTGCAGAGACTGCAGTTGTCGGGAGGGAGTGCGTGGGCGTGTGTGTGAGTAATGTGTGTTGCAGAATGACGTGGCTGTTTGTCGTAGTCTGGGGTGACTGTGTCGTTTGGATGTCTGCCACCAATTGTCAGTGGCTTTGTGGTGTTAAGCATGTGGCAGTGTGTGACTGTGCCATCCTGGTGTGTGTCTATCTGCAACTGTGGAAATGAGGGTCCTCGTGGGGAGAATTCTGAGTGGCTATACCGGTGTGGTGGACTACTCTGGTAATGTCATTTGTGCCAGACTTTCCTCCTGGGTAAAACAGGAAAATAATGGCACCTGCCTGGGTGTTACTGGGAAGATTAAATGTAACAGCTGCAACACGCCATACAACGTGGCAAACACGGAACACTCTGTAGGTATCAGCTGAAGAGCTGTTGGTCACTTTTCTTTGACATGGTACAGAGGTAGTGTGTAGTGGTGAATCCTGGAGGAGTTTGCATCTCTGAACTTGGGACTGGGCATTCTTCAACTTTGTTACAGGGACTGTGACCGTCTCCCAGTTGAGCAGTGGTGCCCCTGGTTGGTTCTGCCTCCATACATGTGACTCTTGGTTGCACTACTCAGTAGTGGTGTAACTTTGGGTGTGCTCACAGAGTACTCACAGCTACACACCTCATTTCACAGGCAAACAGAACCAGCCTGAGACATATGATGAGCGTTAAGTAGAACAGTGCCTGGAACAAGGAAGCAACATGTACCTAGTCATTGTTTTATTATTAGCATCATGACTGTAGGGGGTCCCATGTTCAGAAAATAAAATCCACAGGTAGAAAATAAAAAAATATAAGTGCCAAAGGTTTCGGGTCCAGATGTCAGATAACTCTAAAGTGTAGATTGGTGCTTGGATTTAGAATTTTCTGGGGAGGACTTAGAGAGGCATTGGCAGGACAGAGGAGGTAGGGCCAGGAGCAGAGGGTCTTTCTGGGTGAAGATGGCTCTGGGGACCCTGTAGGGTCAAGACCAGAAGTGGGAAGTGGCAATGACTAAGGAATGTTTCCATATAACACAAGATCTGGGAACATCTCTTTGCAGGCCAGGGCTTCTAAACTTAGCACTCTGGGCATTTTAGGCCAGATAATTATTTGTTAGGGATTGAGAAGGGAGCTAGCCTTTGTGTCACATGATGTTGAGCAGTATCTGTATGATCTGCTCACCAGATACCAGTAGAACACCACCACCACTCCTGGATGTAGTGAGCAAAAATATGTCCAGACACTGTGAAGCGTACCTGGGGGCAAAATGACCCTGGTTGAGAATCTCTGGTATGGAGAACCATGATGTGAGCACACTGCAGACAGACCCTAGGTATAAAATTAGGGAAGAGAGGATAAAGGGAAGGCATGTGAGATAAGAAGAAAGGTGTCCATGGCCTGTGGCCTGGGTAAGCTCTGAAAGTCACTTTGCTTAGCTGTTAAGTGCCAACCTTGGGCACTGTCCAATCTCTCAGCAAAACATGCAAGGTTCCTAATCACCCAAGCTTGCATTTAGTAGGAGAGATGACAGTAAAATCTACAACAGGTAGGTGATAAATATTTTGAAAAATATAGCAGGGTGAGAGGATTACAGGGTGATGGCAGGTGCTGTTTTCAGAACCAACATCCAGACTTCTCACGGGCATCTTGGTCAACTCCTGAGCCAGGAGTGGCTGCCTTTGGTGACTTCTTTGGACTCCCTTAATCAGAGAATCTAACAGTTTGGCTTTGAATTTATTAAAGACTTTTCATTTCCCACACTGAGGTCTGGGCCTCAAAAGAGAGAGGTCTGATCTCCAGCCCTGCCCCTGAGACAGTGGTTCTATACTATAGCTTTGTGTTGATATCAGCTTGAAAAGCTTTAACAAACAAACCATACTGATTTCCCAGAAATTCTGATTTAATTGATCTGGCCTGGTGCATGGCCATTGCTATTTATTGGAAAGCTCCCAAGAGACTCTACTGGACACTCGGGGTTGAAAACTACAGCTCTGAGTGCCCTTGGTGCCCCTGGCTGCTTTGGAGCTTGTAGAGTTGACAGTTGGTACAGCAAAAGCAGATGGGCCATTTAGTAGCTGGTTTACCAATCCCCAACTCAACTCTGAGGGGTGGCACAGCCACTATCCAGGGACTCAATGACATGCGCCCACCCAGGTTCCAGCCATCCTCACCTTGGGAGGATGCAACTACTTGCCTTTCAAAGCCCTTTCCGGCTCAGCGCCTGTGGCTCAAGTGGCTAAGGCGCCAGCCACATACACCTAAGGTGG
>NW_003852486.1:7789494-7796150 GCF_000181295.1 Otolemur garnettii | reverse complement strand
GCCCTTTCCCATCTATCACCTGGGATTCAGAGACAGACCGAGTTCCCAGCCCTGCCCTTACGTGTTGTGTGGGATTCAGCATTATTTTATTCTTTCTTATTGTGTTTTGTTTGATGTTTTGAAGCGGTGGTATATGTACTTGATATAAGATGCCAAAGTATACAAAGGGAAAAGTGAGTTGAGTTTCCTTTCCCATACCATGTGACCTAGTTCCTTTCTTCAGGGAATGGTCACTGTTACCAACTTTTTATTTATCCTTCCAGAGCCTTTTCAGACTCATTTACAGATATGTAAACTAAGGCTTTGTGTACTTTTCTCACAGCCAGTAATTGGCAGAGGCAAGTTTTGAACCCAGAATTACCATGTTTCCCCAAGAATAAGACACTGTCTTATATTTATTTTTTCTCAAGAAGACACACTAGGGCTTGTTTTCAGGGGATGTCTTATTTTTATTAAGTATAATACAACAGTTACATTTATTCAAATGCAGTTAAGTCATCTTCTTCTGGAACCTGACAAGCCAACCTTGTTGGTGGGGCTGGCACTAGTGATGTGTGACCTCCTTTCCCCTAGCCATTTGCACTTACACAATAGGATGCCTGCGACTGGTTACCACACATGCACCCACGCAAGTGCAAACAGCTTGGAGAAAGGAGCTGTGGCAGATGAAAAAGTATTCCAGTCTTCCTTACCACTCTGCCCCAAAATGCACGCCCATCACTAGGTCTTATCATCAGGGTAGGGCTTGTATTTAACAAATGCGTAGAAATTCTCCTAGGGCTTATTTTTTAGGTAGATCTTATTTTCAGGGAAACATGGTATCTAATACCAAACTGCTGTTCTTTCCTCTCCAGCAGTGTTGAATTCCTTGGAGAAAATTATTTTGTGGATAAGAATCATACTTCTCAAATTTGGGTTTCGTGGCTGAGTGCAAATAGTTGTGACAACTGCAGGGCGAACACCTTACAGCTTCCTGGACCAATCCTTTTTACCTGAGTAAGTAACTAGAGGAGGAAAACCAATGACAGACTTACCTGGTAAATCATTTATAACATTATAATATTGTTTTTGTTTGAGATGAGCTCATTCTGTTCCCCAGGCTAGAGCACTGTGGTGTCAGCCTATCTTACAACAACCTCAAACTCCTGGGCTCAAATGATCCTGCTGCCTCAGCCTCCCGAGTAGCTGGGACTACAGGTGTCTGCCACAATACCAGGCTAGTTTTTCTATTTTTAGTAGAGACAAGGTCTCACTCTTATTCAGGCTGGTCTTGAACTCTTGACTTCAAGGAATCCTCCCACCTCAGCCTCCCAGAGTGTTGGGATTATAGGCAGGAGCCACTGGACCCAGCCCAAAGCATGGTTTTTATATTAACACAAGCTCAGATTTATTATGAAATGATATGCAAAAGTTCACATTGATCATCAAAACAAGAGTCATTATGGGTAAGCTGCTTTGGGGTACATCTCAGACCAGAGACAGGCATTAGCTCTCCTCCAATATCCGGGGATATTGGTCAAATTAAACAGTGCTTCAGTCTCAGAGGCCTTGTGGCTGTTGTGTTGGAGGTAGCTCACACAAGCCCATTGCACACATCCCTCTCCAGCCCACATTGGTAGCTCCCAATCAGCTATGGTGGGAGTACTTACACCAGGGAATTGGCAAATGGCACAAATCATCTCCCACCATTCCCCATCCAAGCTGCTTGTTGAATATTCACATATTCTGCATCTAACACAGAGCACCCAGAATTTGGGGGCCCAGGGTTCTAGGCCAAGCCCTTTGGTCCCAATCTCCACATGAGGGAGGCCTTGCTCAGAGCAGTTAGAGAAAACTGAGACCAGGCCACTAAAGTTCTCAATGACCCACAACTCTGCACCCTAAACACAGTAAAATCTAACTTTCCTTATGTCCTGGGTACTCTGCTATAACAAAGAGAAGCTGCAGGGATGTTCTCAGGAAGCTGCTGACCACACTGATACTTCTTGGACTCTGCCAGGGAGGACAGAGAAGGGCAGAATGTGCCAGTTGTAGATAGGGGCTCAAATCCAGGTTCCATCAGTCAAAGCTCTGTCACAACAGGCAGGTCATCTCCCTCATTCTCAAGATGGAAAATGAACCCTGTATGGTTGGTTTTCTCTAAAGATTAAAGAATTGTATATCACACATAAAAGATCCAGCATATTATTATTGTTTTGGTTTTTGGGACAGGGTCTCACTGTATTGCCCAAGTTGGAGTGCAGTGTTGCAATCATAACTCACTGCAGCTTCAAACTACTGGGCTCAAGCGATCTTCCTGTCTCAAACTCCCAGGTAACTGGGACTACAGGTGCTTGCCACCAAACTCAGCTAATTTTAGAATTTTTTGTAGAGATGGGGTATCACTATGTTGCCCAGGCTGGTCTTTGAACTCCTAGCCTCAAGTGATCCTCCCACCTCGGCCTTCCAAAGTGCTGTTATTACAGACATGAACCACAGTGCTTAGTCCATCATTATTATAACTGAGTAGGTGATGTTGTCCCCTGGGGATCCAGCACATTCACACATGTACCTTTGTACTTACATATAACTCAGGACAGAAAGATAGCAAACATCATCTTTTTATAAACTTTGCACACAGAACTAGCCCCAGGTAGCACTTTAGTAACTTTCACAAGGTCACATAGTGACACACAGGAGAATGTTGGTCAAAGTGCAGTGTCTAGTCAAGGACAAGAGGTGAAGCCAGAGGCAAATGTACTTTCCTACTTAGAGAAATGGCACCTGCCCTGGCCTGGGAGTGGAAAAGAAAGTTAACTCCTACCAGGAGAACTTCCATCCCTCAGTCAGTAACAGCTAACAGACTGCTCCCCCAGGGCTGGTTACTGGTGTAAGGCACATGGGATACACAGTCCTGGGGCTGTGCACTTGGTGGCTGGAGACAGAAGTCAGACAGTGATTGCTACACAGAATAAGTGAGCAACCTCTGTAGTATGTTAGACCATGATAAGAAGAAATAAGTCTGGTGGGGGTGAGGGTGATCACTGGTGATGTATAGGTGAGTTGTCTTGTTAGCCAGAATGGCCAGGGTGAGGCTTGCTGAGGTGAGGTTTGAGCAAAGGCTGAAGCAAGTGAGGGACTGTAGTGGGGTGTGCCAGCCCACACAGAGTCCAGAAAGGAAGCCCAAGGAGTGAGAGGGTCATAGGACCTAAAGTTGACTCATCATCCCCAAGACCCGAAAAGTAAGTTCTGTATTGTACCTATTTAACAGTTGAGGCAACTGCAGCAGAAAGAGGTTGAGTAACTAGCCCAAGATGACAGAGCTAATAAGAACAGTTGTCACTTCTGTGTGTGGTCTGACTCCAGTTACCTGTTAACAACCCCTCAGGGCTGCCCAGCCCCTCCCACCAACCCTGGCTAAAACAAGGCAGGGTTGTGAGCCTGTGCAGTGTCTAGACCAAAGGCAAAGCTGGTGTCCAGGGCTCCAGCCAACCTCTTTATCTCTCCCCAGTTGCCCTGAATTGCACTGGTTTTTCAGCACCAGGTCAGTGACAGGGCAAAAGAAGCCCATTTATTGGGTATGAGGACTGGGAAGAAATGATGGAATGGTATCTGCCTTCATTTCTCATTGTCTTATTCATTTGTGACAAATTATCACAAACTTCATATTTTCAAATGACATTCATATATTCTCTTACAGCCTTGAGAGGCAGAAGTATGAGGTGGTGTCAGCAGGGACCCGCGTTCCATTCCTCCATCTTCCCAGCCCGCAGGGCAGCATCCTCTACCCTCCCTCTGACCTTCCCTCCTTCAGGAAAGAAGCCCACCTGAACAACCCGAGACCCCGGTGATGTGAAATAATGCACTTGGCCCTGTTTCCCCATGTACAACCCCTGAAATCCTTGAATCTCCAAAGTGGCGTCTGTTCGTATGCTAATGAGTAGACTGCGGCATAGCCTGGGAAGCTTCGGGAAGGGGCCGGTCACCGGAACAGGAGGCAAGAGGGTGGGGACTTCCAGCCTCTTGGGAGGGCGGGGCGGAGGTGGGGTCCACCGCAGTGGCGGAGAGTTCCCGGGCTGTCCAGCCGTGGTAGTGGTCGTGGTCGTGGTCGTGACCGGCTGCAAATGCTTGTCTGAGAGTAGACTGGGGCCACATTAAACACACACGTACTAACAAGAGCTTATGGGCGAGAAATAGGTCCATGCGTAATGTTGGCGCAGATCCGTCACCGCAGATGAGCGCGCACGGCCAGGCTCACCGCGGTTGGACGCCCCTGGATCAATCATGTCTACGTAACAGAGCCTCCATAAAAACCCCAAAAAGCCGCGCTGAGAGAGCTTCCGGACCGCAGAGCGGAGCGGACTCCCGGAGGGTGGGAGCCACCTCCACCACGCATCGCCCTGCGCATCTTGTCTGATCCTCCGTAATATCCTTTGTAATACCCCGGTAAGCATCCGTATTTCCCCGAGGTCCGTGAGCCATTTTAGCAAATTAGTGGAACCTGAAGAGGGGATTTGGGGATACCTACTTTGAAGCCAGATCAGAAATTCTGGAGGCCTGGACTTGGCTGGCACCTGGGGATGGGGAGGCAGGGTGAGGGTGGGAGGCCACCCCGGGACCCTCCGGGTAGTGTCAGGATGAAGAAGAGGACATCCAGCTGGTCTCCACTGCAGAAGTGATGGCGCGTCCAGTGTGCGGGGAGAGATCCTTAGACACCTGTTCACATAAGTCCTTTGTGTGGCTGGTGGCTGTGGTATGAAAAGAGGAAAAACCGATTTCCTGACCCCGAGATCCTTAACCCACGAATCAAATCTCTAAGTCCCTTTTGCCGCATAAGGTGCCACCTTCGTGGGTATTGGGATCTGGATGTGACTATGCTTCACTGGGACAGGGGGGATGAGGGGTGGGCAGTGACTCTGGTCTGCGGCGATCACTAATTCCCCTGCGCACCTGGCCCCCCACTCAGGTCCCAGGCGGGCTCAACCGGGATTGGAGTGGCGCAGGGCGGTATGCATGGCGCAGTGTTATTTAAGTACCTTCCTGGTGTGGCTGCTTGGCACAGTCTTATTTAAGGGTCCTTCTGGACCACGGTTCAAGCGCAGGGGAGCCCACCCTCCTTCCTGTGACAGCCACAGAGGAGAGGGTGTGTGGCGCAAGGTGCCGCCTAGGGGTTGGGGAGCACCCCCCACGTCCCCAAGCCCGCAGCTGCTCCCGCTAGGACCCGGACCTCCGCCCCACCTGTAGTAGAACCAGCTGCTCATTGGTTCTGCTGTGTGAGGCTGATGCAGCCCCCTCCTGGGGCCAGCCTGGGACTCAGCCTGTGGCCATACTCATAGCCACGCTTTGCTGCAGCGGAAGGACGCACATCGTTACTGGCGAAGAGTAAAAATGCTGAAGGATTCAGGGATGAGCTGGCCTCATACAGCCTTCAACCAGTTCCATTTTTTAAAACATGTTACAAAGTTTTGTTAAATCAGGAGTTTGTTGTGCTATTCTTTTACTCAACATTTCAAGGTTTCCATCATGAGGAAAATAAAAAGTATGTCCCCCTTCCTGCCCTTCTCCAAAAGACAGGTGTAAGAGCGCTGTGGAGTAGCCACCAGGAGGTTGGGGGGCGGGGGAGGTATTCAGCGGAGGGTGGGTGAACTCCCCCTCATGGATGACGTGGCCACTAAATCTGTTCATACATGTGGTGGACAGGTCTCAGTCCTGGGTCCCTCAGGTCCCTGCTCTTATCAAGCCCCAATTGTGTGGGAGGTGTGGGGGGTACTAACCACATAAATACACATCAGCAAGCTGTTCTCAGGAAGCAACAAGTGCTGTGAAGAAAATGAAGTGAAAGGACAACAGACGTCATGGTGTGGAGTGGCAGGGTCCCAAAGGGGCATAGTGCATGATGTCTAATTTTAAATTTGCCAATAGCCCCATTGAAAATGGGGTTGGGGGCAGAAGTTAATCATTAAGTTAATTTTAATAACACATTTTATTTAAATTACTTCATCTAAAATATTACCATGTCAATATGTAATCAATATAAACAGTCATCAATGAGATATTCTACACTCCCTTTTTAGGCTAATTCTTTAAAATCCTATGTAAGTTTTATATACACGGGCCATCTCAAGCGGGACCCTTAATTTTCATCAGTGCTATCTGATCTGTGCTTAAATTTGATAAAATTTGCCATTGGAAAACTAGAATCACATACTCCAGTTGTTCCAAACACACTTAAAGTTTTATAGTCACTGATTTCGGTGTCAGTTTTGCATTTTAAATTCATAATATTTTTACTTCTCTTTTTTTTTCTTTTTTTGCAGTTTTTGGCCAGGGCTGGGTTTGAACCCACCACCTACAGCATATGGGACTGGCGCCCTACTCCTTTCAGCCACAGGCGCTACCCAAAATTCATAATATTTTCAATTTTTTTTTTTTAAAAAGAGACAGAGTCTCACTTTATTGCCCTTGGTAGAATGCTGTGGAGTCACAGCTCACAGCAACCTCCAACTCCTGGGCTTAGGCGATTCTCCTGCCTCAACCTCTCAAGTAGCTGGGACTACAGGTGTCCACCACAACGCCTGGCTATTTTTTTGTTGCAGTTTGGCTGGGGCCGGGTTTGAACCCACCACCCTCGGTATATGGGGCCGGACCCTACTCACTGAGCCACAGGCGCTGCTTTT
>NW_003852486.1:7785111-7788908 GCF_000181295.1 Otolemur garnettii | reverse complement strand
TTTTGTAGAGACAGAGTCTCACTTTATCACCCTTGGTAGAGTGCCATGGCATCACACTGCTCACAGCAACCTCCAACTCCTGGGCTTAGACAATTCTGCCCCAGCCTCTTGAGTAGCTGGGACTACAGCTGCCCGCTGTAATGCCCCACTATTTTTTTGTTGCAGTTTGGCCAGGGGTGGGCTTGAACCCACTACCCTTGGTATATGGGGCTGGTGCCCTACCCACTGAGCTACAGGCACTGCCCCTAATTTTTGCTTTTTTTATTAGAGATGGGGGTCTCATTTTTGCTCAGGCTGGTCTTGAACTCCTGAACTCAAGTGATCTACCTACCTCAGCCTCCCAGAGTGCTAGGATTACAGGTGTGTGCCACCTCCCCTGGCCTTAATTTAATAATTTTAACAATAACTAACTTTTATTAATTATTGCTTAAATAATACATTGCTTGAGACTAAATTCACATGAGTGCTTCAGTTGCACTGGTCTTATTTCCAGAGCTCAGTTGTTGCATGTGGCTAGTGGCATTCACCTTGGACAGCACAGGTGTAGACTGATTCAGGGTGGAGACACTTTTGGACAGGTGGATAGAGGGGCCTCTGCAAGGAGGTGAAATCTGACCACATCTTACCTCTCCCACTCTGCCCACCCTCATCCACACTGCCATCATCTCCCCCTAGATATTTGCACAACTGTCCAAAAAAATTCCCTCTCCAGCCCTTGCTTTCTCCCCAACACACATAGTTTATTTGCCACATAGCCACTCCCCAAATTTTTGTTGAATTTTAAGTCAAATTATGTTACTCCTGCTCAGCTCCCCCTTCTGTCCCTGGATGTCTTGTCATACATGGGATCAGAACCAAGCCGCTCATCACCCACTTCCTAATCTGGCCCCTCCACACTCCAAGCCTGTGCCTGCCCCCAGGGCCTTTACACTTTTGCCTCAACCCAGACTGCTCTTCTTCTGACACCTATGTGCCTCAAACTTGCTACATTCAGACCTCAGCTAGATATTGCCTCAACAGAGAGGCCTTCCCCAACCACTCTATCACTATCTCCTGCCCTGCCTTTTTGTCCTTTTATAGCAATGACCTTGGCCATTATTGTGTTTTATGTAGTATATGGACTTGTTTTCCCTTCCACAATATAAGGTTCCTGGAAGCTGGCACTTTTGCCCTCTAACCTGCTGCTCAATTCCCTCCACCTGGGCCTGCCTCTTGACACCTCCTGGGCACTCAGTACTTGCCAAATGGATGACCAGGGCTGGGCAAAGTGGTCCATACCTGTAATTCCAGCACTTTGGGAAGGCAAGGCAGAAGGACTGCTTGAGCCCAGGAGTTTACAATCAGCCTAGGCAAACTGCAAGACCCAGTCCCTACAAATTTTTTTTTCCCATCAGCCAGATTTGGTGGTATGCACTAGTACTCCCAGCTACTCAGGAAGCTGAAGGAGGAAGATTGCCTGAGCCTAGGAGTTTGAGGTTCCAGTGAGCTGTGATCACGCCATTGCACTCCAGCTTGGGTTAACAGAGACTGTCTCTAAAAAAAAAATTTTTTTTAAATGGATGACCGGGTGTCTGCACAGCTCTCATTTGCCCCCTGACTGAAAGCCTGCTGTGGTCTCAGGATCAGTGTTGGTGATACCATTCCTTGACCCTGTGAGGTGACATGAATGCTCCAGATGTCCTGAGTGTGTGTGTGTGTGTATCTAGGGCCTGTGGGCTCTGAGACCATCCAAAATGCCCAGTCAGCCTCATGACCTCTTTTCCCCTCCATCCCTGCCTTCCCCCTACTCTGTCCCTCTCAGAAAGAGGACCCTGAAGAGAGATAAAAGGATGCCCACCACACGAGGAAAATCCAAACCCAAGGTAAGTGATGAAGCAGCTTCCTTCAGGAATCATCTATCTTGTCTTGTAAGATATGGACCACTTGCTTCCCTTCCATGGAGACTTCCAGGATGTCAGAAACCCATCTAGGACCTGGCCCCTGGTTTATTCCCATCCCTACAGAGGGCAGGAGCCTAAGAAGGGCCCATTGTCTCTCTCACTATGCACACGAGTGCTCACCTGTCCATTCAGCACCTCCTAGGGCTCTGCCAGTGCTAGGTGAGATGTCCTTCCTACAGGGAAGATGAGAGCCACTGTAGCTTCTCAGGGTAGAGATGAATGCCCGCTGGGGACCTGCCAAGGCAGAGGGGGATTCAATACATACTTCAGAGTTAATCGCATTGTGACACTTGGTTTCTCCTTATAAAACCTGTGTTTATATGGAGGATATCTCTCTAACTCAGTCTCAAGTCTCAGAGGCATCCCGTAGCTCTTTTATTCTGTTGAATATGTTGGTACCAGGTAGTGAGGCAGTTCACTCGTCTCCTGTGGTCGGCATACTTCACTACGACAGATTACCCCGTGGTGTCTACAACAGCATCACAAGTGCAGTGTTTTGCCCTCGGAGTTATGTGCATTAGCTCCATCTTGCCGCTGTTAACAAATTGGCCACAAATTTGACAGCTTAAAACAGGACACATTTATTATCATGCTAGTCCATGGCTTGGCTAGGTCCTCTGCATGGCTGAAATCCAGGTGTCAGATGGCTACATTCTCATTTGGGGCTCAAGTCCTCTTCCAGGCTCACTGGTCACTCACTGACCAGACTAAGTTCCTTCTCATGCTTTCAACGCAGCCCTCTTTTCCAACTTCAGGCCAACAACAAAAAGTAACCAAGCCAGATAGGTCAAGAGCAGGCTAATTTCCCTGTTTTAAGGTTTTCCTGTCTTAAGATCAACTGGTTACCTTGATGACACCCTCAAAGAACCTCTTGCCATGTATAATATAATCACATACCCTTCTGAGAGTGCATGGGCCTTGGTGCTTCAATCATGAGTGGAGTTAAGCCCCAGTGTTCCTATTGGCAGGTTATGACACCTGCAGTAATTACCACGCCTTCACTGGGCCTCAGTTTCCTCCTATGTCACATACTCTGTTTCCACTGGCAGTGCCTCTGTCAACTAGTTCGCATGAGTGCTAAGTGAGCCACGCAGTCACGCACTTATAAAAGTGTCTCAGCCTTGCAAATGCCTGGTAGTCCCGAGTTATGGTCTTTAACAAACAGCTCTGTCACGTTGCATTTTGTTGTATTTAATTTATTTACTACACCTGCTCTTTTTGGCCTCAGAAGCCCAAATATTTCCCAAATAATTCCTGGCACCCTGTGTTTCTTCCCACTTCCCCCCTGTGTGGTCAGAGTCCACTGTTTCCTCCAGCCTAGTGGAAGCACAAATGAGCCCATGGTAAATAGACCTGTGATTTTCCATTTCAGCCACCGGTGACATTTGGGGATGTGGCCATCCACTTCTCCAAGGAAGAATGGGAATGTCTGAACCCCACCCAGAAAGATTTGTACCAAGAGGTCATGTTGGAGAACTATCAGAACCTGGTCTCCCTTGGTAAGGCCCTCCCTCCCCCACAATCTTGAACCATCTTGCTAATGTCAGGAAAACGGAGGTCACTCCAATTTTTTATTTATAATTTTTTAAAGTATTTATAATAGTGTTATTGCAATATAATTCACATAGTATACGATTCACCCATATAAAGTGTATAATTTAATGATTTTTAGCATGTTCACAGTGTTATATACCTATCACCATAAATAATTTTAGATCATTTTTATCACCCCCCAAAAAACCCATTAGAAATCAGTCTTTACCTAGGCTCAGAGCCTGTGGCTCAAGCGGCTAAGGCGTCAGCCACATATACCTGACCTGGCAGGTTTGAATCCAGCCCAGGCCTGCCAAACAACAA
>NW_003852486.1:7773328-7784886 GCF_000181295.1 Otolemur garnettii | reverse complement strand
ACTTTCTAGGGATTCACCTATTCTGAGCCTCCTACAAAAGCAGTCACAATTATGTGGTCACTTCCTTTGGCTGTTAGGCTATATTGCTAAGAATATTCATGTACAGGGTCCTGCGTGGACTTATGTTTTCACTTCTCTGGGGTGTATACCTGAAGTGGAATTGCTGGGTTATATGGAAACTCTGTGTATGACCTTTTGAGGACAACCTAGTTGTTTTAAAAAATTTTAATACATATATTTAACAGGTGCTATGTGTTAATAGCTGTAAAATAATTTAAACTCTGTAAAATAATTTAAAGATGTTTATTCTGAGCCAAGTGTATGTGACTTATGGCCCAGAGCACATATGTTTTTAAGAGGTTCTGAGGAAATGTGCCCATGGGAGCCTGGTCACAGTTTGCTTTTGTACATTCATGGAAACAGAAATTACATGTAAGATCACAAGTCACTATGTAAAGGGCACACATTGCTTTGACCCAAAAAAGCTTACAGGTTGTAAGTGAGTTTAAAGATTCTTTGATTTGGGCGGCACCAGTGGCTCAGTGAATAGGGACCCGGCCCCATATACCCAGGGTGGCAGGTTTGAACCCGGTCCCAGCCAAACTGTAACAGGCCAGGCACTGTGGCGGGTGCCTGTAGTCCCAGCTACTCCAGAGACTGAGGCAAGAGAGTAGCCTAAGCCCAGGAGTTGGAGGTTACTGTGAGCTGTGACATAACAGCATTCTACTGAGGGTGGCAAAGTGAGACTCTTGTCTCAAAAAAAATTTTTTTTCTTTCATTTTTAATTGTTTAAAGAAATGATGCTTTGTCTGCTCGGAATGTTTTAAATTGTCTGTTAATCAGAGATAACCCACCAGACATTTGCCAAAATTCAAATGATTTAAGTAAATCAATGGCCTGCAGGTGTGGCTAAGCTTCACCTTGCATGGGGTTAATGATTTATTATCTTATTGCTGTCAAGGGAGGGGGCATGACCAAGTGTGCCTGACCTCCCTTTGACGTTGTTCTGGAGTCCCCTTAGCCAAGAGGAAGCCCTTCAGTTGACTGGGGGCTTAAGATTTTTAGTTTAGTTCACAGACATAGTGCAGAGATAGTAACTGCTGGAGGCTGCCATCATCCCTGGGGCTGGGGGGGACAAAGGGATGGATTTGGGCATTTTAGGACTCAGAAGAAAGTCCCCATAGAGCTGAGAGTCAGATTGCTGGGTTCCCATGATCCTGTCCTCTGATACAGTCATTTGCTACAACTGCTCACAGAACTCAGGGACGTGTTAGCTGTTGTTTTGAAACAGTCTCACTATGTCGCCCTTAGATTGCTGTAGCGTCATAGCTTACAGCAACCTCAAAACAAGTGGGCTTAAGCGATTCTTTTGCCTCAGCCTCCCAAGGAGCTGGGACCACAGGCGCCCGCCACAACGCCCCGCTATTTTTTGTTACTGTTGTCGTCGTTTAGCAAGCCGTGGCGGGTTCGAACCCACCAGCCCCGGTGCGTGTGGCTGGCGCCCTAACCACTAAGCAACCGGCACCGAGCCAGGGACCTGTTACTTACATTTACCAGTTCAGTGTGAAGGATGAGCAGCCAACTGGGGGATGTACAGAGGACAAGGTAGGGGGAGGGGTGCGGGGTGTCCATACCCTGGCTGCAAGTACTGCATTGCGGGTACTGCATTGCGGATACTGCATTGCGTTCCACTTGCGCAGCAACCCGGAAGTTCTCCCTACGCAGCGCTTGCGGGGTTTTATGAAGGCTCCATCACATGGGCAAAGCGGATTAAATCATTGGCCATCAGTTATCAACTCAACCTCCAGCCCCTCCTTCCACCCCCGGATCTCAGGAGGTGGAGCTGAAGTGCCAACCCTCTGATCACAGGGTTGGTTCCTTCAGCAACCAGCCCAGTCCGCCACCAGCCCAGTCCGGAGTCCTTGGGTACAGGAGCCCCCAGACCCTAGTCGCCTCTTTATCATACATAAAGACTCATCTGTGTGGAGATGTCAAAGGTTTTAGGAGATGAGTGCCAGGAAAAAGGGATGGAGCCCACAGGTACGTCACAGCACACACTCCCCAGCCTCTAGCGGCCCTTCGCATACTGCGTGCTCCCTTTCTGCTAATAAACCCTCACTCCTGTTTACACAGGGTGTGGCTTTGAATTCTGCAGTCTCCGCGTTGTGCTCAATTCCCACTTTTGTCTCTTGTGCAGGTCTCTCTAGTCGGAGGCCAAATGTGATCACCTTATTGGAGAAAGGGAAAGCGCCCTGGACAGCAGAGCCAGCAAAGCCAGCGAAGCCAGCCGCAAAGACAGCGGCGAAGACCGCAGCGAAGCCCGCGGCAAAGCCCGCAGCAAAGCCCGCAGCGAAGCCCGCAGCAAAGCCCGCAGCAAAGCCCGCAGCGAAGCCCGCAGTGAAGCCCGCAGCTAAGCCGATAGCAAAGCCTGCAGCGAAGCCCGCAGCGAAGCCCACAGCGAAGCCCGCAGCAAAGCCAGCAGCAAAGCCAGCGAGAAGACCTGGGGAGCCAGGTAAGTCTCAGTCCACAGGACGCCACACAGCAGGTGGCTGGTGAACAACCCAAACCATAGCTTATCTGAGACTGGAGGTCCCAGATCAAAGCACAACCAGAGGCCAGGCACAGGGGCTCACACCTTTAATCCTGGCACTCTGACAAGCCGAGGCAGATGGATTGCCTTAGCCTGAGTCAAAGCAAGACCTCGTCTCAAAAAAAAAATAGCCGGGCGTTGTGGCCGATGCCAGTAGTCCCAGCTAGTAGTGAGGCTGACGCAAGAGAATCGCTTAAGCCCTAGAGGCTGAGGTTGCTGTGAGCTATGACGTCATAGCATTCTACCGAGGGTGACAAAGTGAGACTCTGTCTCAAAAACCAAAAACAAACCAACAAACAAACAACAAAGCACAGCCAGACTCTGTGTCTGATGAGAGCCCACCTCCCGGTTTACAGATAGCACCTTCATGCTATGTCCTCGGGTGGGGGAAGGGGCAGGAGAGCTCCCTGGTGATCTCTAAATGAGGTCCCATATATGAGGGCTTCACCTTCAAGACCTAATCACCTCCCAAAGGCCCCACCTTCTAGAGCCATCACACTGGGGGGGTGGGGGTGGTGGTAAAGATTTTAGTATTCAAATTTGGGGGGACACAAAGGTTCACTCTATTACCGTGTAGAAGTGGGCATTGTACACAAAAGTCCACATGGTTGTGAGGGGGGCAGCCTCTGTAAGGTGTTATTTTAGAGCCTTCTCCCTCCCAGACCTGTGCACAGAAGTCTGGTCTCTCTAGTATGAGTCCTGAGGGACAATGACTAGCATTTAGAAGCCTTTGCTAGGTCGAAGGCAGTCTTCTCAATACAGGGACTTCCCTGCAATCCTATAAAGTGGGTGCTATTTTACTCCTAGGTTACAGATAAATAAACTGAGGCCTAGAGAAGTTCCATTACTTGACCAAAGTCACCCAGTGAGAATATGGCAGAAGACCAGGGTCTGAAGCCCAGCCTCCACTCATATCTGGAGTTTCACTCCCACTGCCCCACTTGCTGCTGCACCCTCAGGGAAGGTGTATGCCAACCTGATGATAACACTTATTATAATAATGTTCAGATTTGTACTAATTTCATCATTTTTTAAGAAAATATTTTGGGCTCAGCACCTATAGCTCAGTGGCTAGGGCACTGACCACATACACTGGCGCTGGCAGGTTCGAACCTGCCTAGGCCTGCCAAACAACAATGAAAACAAGTCCCAGCTACTTGGGAGACTGAGGCAAGAGAATCACTTAAGCCCAAGAGTTTGAGGTTCCTGTGAGCTGTGATGCCACAGCACTTTACCAAGGGCCACATAGTGAGACTGTCTCAAAAAAAAAAGAAAATATTTTGAAATCTTTTCTATAACTGTCCTTTTTTGGCTACTCTTTAAGAACTCATTTCCTTTACAAATAGATTCCTCTTTGGTTGGCCAAGATGTATATTTTCATATGTTTGTTTCTTTAAGTAGAATTCATTGAATTTCTGCTTACACAGAACTGCTTGTGCAGGGGCTGTGAGTCAGCAGGGGGATATGAGCCACGAGAAAAGGGGACCAACCCCAGCACCTGACTTTGGTGACTTTCAAAGTGTGGGGTAAGCAGCAGGTGGATGGCAGCCCAGTGCAAACACAAGGACCTATTTTCATTCTGCATGAAAAGGGAAGAAATGTCCTTTATTAAAACACTGTTACAGAAGAAACTTAGCCACATTACACAAAATTTAGAAAAAGGAAAATATTAAAGTAGTTAGCAGCTCTACTTGTTTATTTCCTGAGATTGACTGTCATGCCTATTTTCATGTATTTTTACTTCTTTCACATTTTGTCTTATTGGAAATGTTCTGCATTAGTAGTCTCTCACATCCTATTTCCATTTAGGTTCTAATTTCTTATTAATACCAGCACATCTCTGTCAGTGACTGGCTTCACCTTTTCTCTGTAGCATCAAATCACACAAGTGGGATTGCCATGTCACAGGGTAGGACCACTTTTCAGACTGCACGTGCTACTGAGTTGCTTTTCAAAAGAACTGTCAAATCCCCGGCCCCCAGAAGAAGCCAAGCACTGGGCCATTTCAGTTGTGAAACCTCACAAAGTACATGCGTTGTCAGTTTGTCCCTGGAGGAAGAAAGCATGCTCTGAGTATCTCTGCAAGGACACATGTCCTGATACCTGCGCCTGGTCTCCCCATGTCTTTTCCCTGTAACCTTTTTCCCTTTGCTCATTTTGGTTTGTATCCTTTACTGTAATAAACACAGTCATCGGCTCGGCACCTATAGCTCAACCGGCTAAGGCGCCAGCCATGTACACCTAAGGTGGCGGGTTCGAATCCCCAGCCCGGACCCGCCAAACAACAATGACGGCTGCAACCAAAAAATAGCCGGGCGTTGTGGCGGGCGCCTGTGGTCCCAGCTACTTGGGAGGTGGAGGCAGGAGACTCGCTTGAGCCCAGGAGTTGGAGGTTGCTATGAGCTGTAATGCCATGGCACTCTACCCAGGGGGACAGCTTGAGGCTCTGTCTCAAAAAAAAAAAAAATAAAATAAAAATAAACACAGTCATCAGTAGACCTTGACAAGAAACATTATCAAGTCAGTGCTATCAGCAGCAATGAGGGAGGTGTCAGTTTAATTTTCTTACTCTCTCCTATTGAGTATTTTCATCAAAATGTATCTCTTAGCAGGGTAATCCTACCACTCTGGGAGTCTGAGGCAGGTGGATCTTTTGAGCTCAGGAATTCAAGACCAGCCTGAGCAAGAGAGAAACTCCATCTCTAAAAACTAGTCAGGGCTCAGTGCCCATAGCTCAGTGGTTAGGGCACCAGCCACATACACTGGGGCTGGCACATTCAAACCTGGCCTGGGCCTGCTAGAAACAATAAGAACAACAAAATAGACAGGTATTGTGTCAGGTGCCTATAGTCCCAGCTACTTAAGAGGCCGAAGCAAGAGAATTGCTTAAGCTCCAGAATTTGAGGTTGCTGTGAGCTGTGACATCAGAGCACTCTACTGAGGGGGACACTGACTATTTCTAAATAAATAAATACTAGTTGGGCCATTGTGGTTGGTACCTATAGTCCTAGCTACTTGGGAGGCTAAAACAAGAGTATCTCTTGAGCCCAAGAATTTGAGGTTGCTGTGAGCTGTGATGCCATAGCACTCTACTGAGGGTGACAAAGTGAGACAATCTCAAAAAGGGGGGGTGCCTTTGGCTCAGTGAGTAGGGCACCGGCCCCATATACTGAGGGTGGCAGGTTCAAACCCGGCCCCAGCCAAACTGCAAGAAAAAAATAGCTGGGCTTTGTGGTGGGCGCCTGTAGTCCCAGCTACTCAGGAGGCTGAGGCAAGAGAATCACCAAAGCCCAGGAGTTGGAGCTTGCTTTGAGCTGTGACTCCACGCAGTCTACCAAGGGCCACATAGTGAGACTCTGTCTCTAAAAAAAAAAAAAAAAGTTTCTCTTAACTTAGTAAGAGAAGAGCATTCAGCATTTATTGAGAAATTACTATGAGCAGGTTCAATGCTAAGGCCTGTGAGTTCATTCTCACTGAATCCCTACATCACTTTCAGGAACCTGTCGTTCCCCTGGGTCACATGAGGTTAGAGTCTCAGGTAAAATTACCTGTGGGGGTCTCCTGTGCAGGGCCTGCTGCAGTGAGGATCTTACTGGCAGTTTCCCTCTTGAGGCCTATGGATGTGCAGATCTGTCCAGACCATATAGTTGTGTGTGTGTCTAGTGTGTACATTTAGATATTTTATTTTGGGATAAAGTCTCCCTCTGTTGACCTGGGTTGACTATCATGGTGTCATCACAGCTCACAGAGTTGCAGGAAGACGAGGCCCAATGGAGAGAAAGAGCACCCAAACACCATATTTAAGAGGAAAAAGGCTTTTATTCAGCCAGCAGAGCAAACAGCATAGAATTCAAAATGGCCGTGCTCCCTGACTGGCTTGATCTTTCCCTTTTTATCTCCAGTCAAAAAGTTCCAGCTCATGGGTACCTTTCTCACTGGTCAGTTTGAATCAAGCAGGAGAAGCTGATCCAGGCCCCACAAAACTACAGGATTTCACTGAAGTGGAAATTTCCAGGTCTCAGGAAGTTAAGTCTATAAATTCCTAACAGCTGAGTCACCAGCAGCCCCTGCAGGTGTATCCTTGGGGTCTCCTTAAGAAGACCTCTGTTCTCCTAGACCTCACCCTTCCTGGGTATCCTCTCTCATTCCCCCCTTTTGAGACTCCATATATATTTTAATTGGGGTCCCAATATCAGCTTGCTTGACTGGCTTCAGGGGTTACACTGATTCTGTGGAGCAATTTGTCTTCACTACTTTTGAGTAGTGAAAACAGATTTTTTTCTGCTGCAGTCCTCACTGTCTCAAGTGCTCTCTATTATACATTTTCACTTTTCACATTTGACTTTACATCACTTTTCTACAAAGTCTAAGGCATAGAGGTATTTCTGATCTGTCCTATAGTTTCTTTCCCAGCTCCTTCTGCTGCAGCATGTTTGCACGGTGTTGCAGGCATCAAATTCAGAGTCACCTGGCTGGACTTTCCTAGTTCACTGGTCTGGACCTGTATTCAGATTTCAGGAACTGTGACTCCTCTCAGTTCTCAGCCCAGGCCTTAATTGTACCATCATGGGGAGCTAACATACATATGGGTCATCACTTTTTCCTGTGTCACATATTGAGTACTGTGTTTGATTATAAGTGCAGGCTCCCATATGGGTGCCTCATAACAGCTATAAAGGAGTCACCTTTTGTCCTAGTTTAGTCATGTGGGTCTATAGATCACATCCCTTCTCCCCTTTTCCCAAAGTCCAATTAAGACAAGTCCTACGAGGAGCTTCCTTAGGCTTCATCTGTGCATTGATGAGCCAGCTCCCAACATGTGGCTGGAGCAGGGCATGTTGACCGTTTTAAAAGTTAGTTTTGCTTCCCATGAGGCAGTGAAGCTCTCTTCAGCCAGCTGTGATGAATTCAGATGAGGATCCCATCCACCTTTGCTGCTGTACATGTGGTCAGGATGATAGTGTAGGGTCCCTTCTACCTTGGTTTGAGGGAGTCTGGGTTCAATCCTTGACCTAGACTTGATCCCCTTGATCCCCTAGAGAGAAAAAGATGTACAGACACAAAAGACTAAACAGGATACAGGGCTTGGCACCTGTGGTTCAAGGGGCTAAGGCATCAGCCACCTACACCTGAGCTGGAAGGTTCGAATCCAGCCCAGGCCTGCCAAACAACAATGATGGCTACAACCAAAAAATAGCCAGGCATTGTGGCAGGCACCTGTAGTCCCAGCTACTCAGGAGGCTGAGGCAAGAGAATCACCTAAGCCCAAGAGCTGGAGGTTGCTATGAGCTGTGATGCCAAAAATAAATAAATAAATAAACAGAACACGGTTAATTACCCAAGTGGAGATTTTCCTTGCTACTCTTCCTATGACTTCTAATTGCCTGTTCAATTCAGTCTTTCCCAGTTCTTTTTGGAGTCCCTGCTAAATTGCAGAGGATTGATGGATGCCTATATCCAATTGAGCTTTGCTTCTTGGCAGAGTTTACTGATTCCTCCTCTTATGGCCCTGTTCATGCACTCTACCTTGCCCGAGCTTTGAGGCCTATATATCACATATAGTTTCCATTTGAATATAGTGATATTCAAAGCTTTAGCTAGCTATCATTTGCACTATTTCTATTATAAAGGCTAACTCATTGTCAAATTTAAGCCAGAGTGGCAACCTGAACCATGGGATGATTCCTCTGAGCAACACTTTTACTGTTTCAGGAGCCCTGTTCATCCTCGTGAGGAAGGCTTCCACCTATTCCAAGTATGTGCAGACCAGAACTAGTAAGCACCAGTTTCCTCCACATCTGGACATCTCAGTATACTCCATTTGTACATCTTTATTTTTACTTATTTTTAGAGACAGAGTTCCACTTTGTTGCCCTTGGTAGAGTGCAATGGCATCACAGCTCACAGCGACCTCCACCTCTTGGGCTCAGGTGATTCTCTTGCCTCGGCCTCCCAAGTAGCTGGGACTACAGTTACCCACCACAATACCCGGCTATTTTCTGTTGGAGTTGTCATTGTTGTTTAGCAGGCCCAGGCTGGGCTCAAACCCGCCAGCTTCAGTGTATGTGGCTGGCACCATAACCACTGCACTATGGGTGCTGAGCCCATTTATACATCTTTAAAAGGGACTTCCCTGTAAGACTGAATTTCAGGTGGCAGAGATAGTCCCTGTCTAGCATTGTGTTGGTTGCATGCCACACAATGCTGGCTGACTTTCTTGCCAAGTTTGGCCAGCAGGGGAATGTAAAAGTATCTCCCCAGAAGCCTCTTAATTTTCTTTTTTTTTAAATTTTTAAATTTTATTTTTGTAGAGACAGAGTGTCACTTTATCGCCCTCAGTAGAGTGCTGTGGCATCACACAGCTCGCAGCAACCTCCAACTCCTGGGTTTAGGTGATTCTCTTGCCTCAGCCTCCCAAATAGCTGGGACTCCAGGCGCCCACCACAATGCCCAGCTAATTTTTTTTGTTGCAGTTCAGCAGGGGCCGGGTTTGAACCTGCCACCCTGGGTATATGGGGCCAGCGCCCTACTCACTGAGCCACAGGCACCACCCAGCCTCTTAATTTTCTTTTGCCTTTGTCCTAAGTGCATGGCCTCATGCATATGACCTCTGTAACCAATCTCAGATTTTTACACAGTAAGCTTTGATATTTGGTGAGGCATGAGTTGGTCAACAAATAGTATCCCTTTTGGTGTTCATAAGTGTGACCACTGCTGGCTTGGCACCTGTAGCTCAAGTGGCTGAGGCGCCAGCCACATACACCAGAGCTGGCAGGTTCAAATCCAAATTGGGCCTGCCAAACGACAATGACAACTGCAACCAAGAAATAGCCGGGCGTTGTGGTGGGCACCTGTGATCCCAGCTAGTTGGGAGACTGAGGCAAGAGAATCACTTAAGCCCAGGAGTTGGAGGTTGCTGTGGGCTGTGATGTCAAGGCACTCTGCCCAGGGTGACAGCTTGAGGCTCTGTCTCAAAAAAAAAAAAGTGACCACTGCATATGGTACCTAGACTCTTAAATTTTGTCCCAAAGTCCACTTATCAGCCTCTTGCATTAGCATGGCAGTGGTTTCAAGTGTTATTAGGCATGGGGGCCACCCTTTTGAGACCCCATCAAGTTGCTTAGAGAGATAAGCAAGTGGTCTTACCCAGGATGCTACATTCTGGGTGAGCACTCCCCAAGCTGTGTTTTTTCTTTTTTTCTTTTTTTCTTTTTTTCCTGATATGTACAGTTCAAAAGGCTTGGCCAGGTCAGCAAGGCTTAGCACTAGGGCCTGCCTGCACTTTTTCCTTTAGCCTCTTGAAGGCTTTTGGCTGGCCAGATTTTTACTCAAATAGCCCATTCTCTTCCCTCTTTGTAACTTCATACAGTGGTTTGGCCAGTCTGTATGTTTCATACAGTCTTTCACAGAAAATCCCAGGGCTTTCATCTGGCTTCTGCATGACCTTACGTACCTTACATATGTTTGTGGCTTTCTGGCTCCCTTACACTGATAGGACAAAGTCAAGGTTGGGTTCAGTGTAGGAGAATGAAACCATTTAGAAATCCACCTTCATTACTTACCACAGATCAGGAAACGTTATTGATGGGTATCTGGCCAGTTTTCCAAAGGGATTTTTTATTGGCCTTATAAAGTCAACCTTAATTCCTTAACATAGTCTGGACACCTCTGACCATGCTATTCCAGTCAAAGCCTTGGTAAAATAACCAGTGCCTTCATCATGTCCTATAGAACGAAACAGATTCTTATTGAACTTATGCAAATAACTATATTGTCAGAAATTAAGAATACTTACAAATGGTTTTCAAATTAAAATCAAGGAGAGAGAAAAAAATAAATGTTTCAAATTCTGCCTATAAGTATATACATTGCTGAAAGCAACAAATAGCTCAAAAGACAGAAAATGGTTTTCTTGACTTCTGGAAAACAGAACACAGAAAGAATCAGCAATGTTTCAAACAAAAAGCCATAAGAAACCAGCCCAGTTCCAGGTAACTGATTTCTGTTCTGTTTGAAGTTAGGTTAGCAATACTCGTGGACATGTTAGCTTTCTGATTAAAGTTCTAGAAGTTTGCTTTTAGCCCAAGGGTATTTAATTTCTAAAGACATCAAAAATTTGAATTCAAGAGAATTCACCAGCCTTTCCTAATATTTCTCTTGAAGGAAAACTTTGGACTCAGCCAATTACAAAAAATACTTTCTGAGATAAATTAAATTTATTACTGGCAATATACACTAAGACCAATATTTAATAATATTGGAACATAGATATAAACATAAGCCACACAAAATTAACCACCCTCTCATATTTGACAATATTTCCTATACATTTTTAACTTACCAATTAAGCCTAATATGTCTTTTTCAGATTTTCAGTGGTCTTGATATTTCAAAAAGACCAAATTTGGCAGTACCTATAGTTTAGTTGGCAGGGCACCAGCCACATACACCTAGGGTGGCAGGTTTGAACCTGGCTTAGGCCAGCTTAAGCAACAATGACAATTGCAACCCAAAAATAGCCAGATGTTGTGGTGGGTGCCTGTAGTCCCAGCTATTTGGGAGGCTGAGGCAAGAGAATCACTTAAGCCCGAGAGTTTGAGGTTGCTGTGAGCTATGATGCCACAGCTCTCTACCAAGAGTGACAGCTTGAGACTATCTCAAAAAAAAAAATAAAAAGACCAAATTTAGAGTTTTGATTTTGGAAGGTTTGTCAAATATCAAACGCTTAAAACGTTTGTTTAAATGAGATTATAAGCCAAAAGATTCTAAAGGAAATACATAGTCAACTGGATCATGTGCATATTCCTTCACAAATTTCCCTTTTATGAGCCTTGAGCTTTATTCGATCCTGCACAGACAATTGACAAACATTCTAAACCTTCTAGATTGCCCTATCACTTTCATAAATAACCATTCTGTTTCAGGACAAAATTTACTACACAAGATCCTTTTCTTACATAATCCTGTT
>NW_003852486.1:7766892-7772357 GCF_000181295.1 Otolemur garnettii | reverse complement strand
CTGGGGATTCGAACCCGCCACCTTAGGTGTACGTGGCTGGCGCCTTAGCCGGTTGAGCTATAGGCGCCGAGCCAGTTTCCCAAACAATTTAAACAACCAAATTGTTACATTTTACAAATGAGAGACATTTTGTGGAATATAACATTGATACAGGATTTTCCCACTCAGGGCTAGACAGGGAATCCCCATTTTTAAGGCTCAAGTGAGCTCAGAAATCAGACTCCCATCTCTAGGCACAAACAGGCTGCACCCTCAAGGCCACATCCTCTGAACTCCAGCAAGGCCACAAACAAAGCAGCCTGAAACATTTGGGCTGGCTCCACCCTGATTAGGGAGCACACATACTAATCTCCTCCCTAGACAAAAACTACAAGACCTAATAATCTTGCCCCAGAGGAGGGACTGCATTCATTTATTTCTTAAAATACTCACTTATAAAGGTGCTTTTCAACATACCAAATCCTGGCCAAAATTTCTCTTAGGGCCACTATTTACCCCTAGACAAAGGACCCATGCAGGAGACCTCCAACTTGGGCCTCCTTTCCCCTGCCAGAAGCTCTGGAACTGTCCACTCCCTCTGCATGCCCCTCTGTCCAACAAAATTCCATTTTATCACTGATCTGTGATGGGGATCCAAGACGAAGGAGTCATTGAAGAAAGAAATTCTGGTAACATTGCTTCTCGGCCTTTTGGCTAAGATCAAGTGTAGAAATCCTGGTAACAAAACCACAACATAGGCATCCTTTCTGATGTCTTTTCATTGTCTCCTAAGTCTTTCTTTGTCCCCCTAAGTCTCACATGGCCATATCACAACAAAGAGAGCCACCAAGGACCAGATCTGTGTCGGAGACAGTAGAAAACCTGAACTCAGTTTCTCTCAGAATAGCCAAGGGGCAAAGTCGAGCAGAGAAGGAGGGGCCATGTGGGCTAGACTGTGCCCTACAGCTGCTGACCGAAGTATGGGGAACATGCCCTTAGTCCTCACAGAATTCAGAGGCTTAAAATCAAGAACATAAACTCAGTCTAATCTAGCAAACTTAGAAATATTACAGAGGTGGGGTGGCACCTGTAGCTCAGTGAGTGGGGCACCAGCCCCATATACTGAGGGTGGCAGGTTCAAACCCAGCCCTGGCCAAACTGCAACCAAAAAACAAAAAGAAAGAAAAGAAATATTACAGAGGTGGCAGTTTTATAATCTTCAAACATTTGAACTTTAATAACAGGTTTAAAACTAATTTTATCTTAAGGGATACTACAATCACTTGAACAATAAGGCATTTGAGTCATTTCTATTCACACAAAGTTCTCAATCTTCCCAGAGATGTAACTGGCACATAGTCTTCTATAAATTCTTTTTCAAAATGCTTCAGCACATTCCCAACGAGGTGGGCTCTCCTGTGTTTCCCATTTCCTTCCCTCAGACAAACCACAAACATGCTACAGATAGGATTTAAAAAATAATAATAATAGGGATACAGACAGGGGCCAGTCACACAGTCAGTTCACCCTGTAAAAAAGGGGGGTGAGAAACCCCACCTATTATTACCTGTCTCAGTTTCCAAGCACTCGTGTGCATAAAATTCCAACCCATTTCTTAACCTAGGCAGCCACAATTTCCCACTCGAACTGCCACTTAGCCAAAGGAGGTGAATCAACACTCCCCTAGGCCCTGTGAGGGGAAGGCAGAACCCCACCCTTGGTGTTCTCAGTCACACCACACCCACACTCATACACCTCTCAACAGGCCTGCCGGCAATCTAATGCCCAGGGGTTAATCGGAACCCACTTCCACTCAAATAGCGGGAACCCCAGATGGATCTTGCCTTAGATGTCTCCCAGTGCAGGTACCAGTTCCTGTGTGTCACTTCCTCCTGGTGTTTGACTCCTTGAAGACCTGCAAGGAGGTCCTTTCTCTGCAGGACCCAGTTGAGGCATCCACACGGGGAGGCCAAGGTACCTCCCTGGCACACTCAGTGGTTCATGTAGCCCAGGCTGATCAGGGCCCTCAACTGGGTGTCCAGAGGGTTGGCAGCAACTACCACATGCGTCTGAGCCTGCTCTCTCCTTGTGGCTGGTCTCTCTTCCCGGTCAGGGAACCAAAAATGTTTTGGTTGCAGGAAGACGAGGCCGAGTGGACAGAAAGAGCACCCAAACACCACATTTAAGAGGAAAAAGGATTTTTTTCAGCCAGCAGAGCAAACGGCATAGAAGAATTCAAAATGGCCATGCTCCCCGATTGACTTGATCTTTCCCTTTTTATCTCCAGTCAAAACATTCCAACCCATAGGTACCTTTCTTATTGGTCAGTTTGTATCAAGCAGGAGAAGCTGTTCCAGGACCCACAGAACTATAGGATTTCACTGAAGCAGAAATTTCCAGGTCCCAGGAAGTTAAGTCTACAAATTCCTAACAGCTGATTCACCAGGGTGAGGACCCTGCAGTTGTATCCTTGAGAAGACCTCTTTTCTCCTATACCTCCCCCTTCCTGAGTATCCTTTCTCAATAGCAACCTTAGACTCCCGGGCGCAAGCAATCATCCTGCCTCAGCTTCCCAAGTAGCTGAGACTACAGGTGCCCACCAAAACACCCACTAGTTTTTCTATTTTTAATATTGCTCAGGCTGGTCTTGAACTCCCAGGCTTAAGCAGTCTACCTGCCTCAGCCTCCCAGAGTGCTAGGATTACAGGCGTACAGCCCAAGCGCCTGTCCTAAAAATGGTATATATACCACAATTATAGCAATAGAGTATTCTGTATTTGAACTCTTACTGTTGCTAGTGAGTTAATACCTTCCAATGATTTTTTATTGTTCATTAATTTTCTTTCATCTTGAAGAACTCCTTTTAATATGTCTTCTAGGACATCTCTGGTGTTGATGAAACCCTTCTGCCTTTATTTGTCTAGGAAAGTCTATTTCTCCTTCATATTTTTGCAGGATACAGTATTCTAGGGCAGCAGTTCTCAGCCTATGGGTTGTGACCTCTTTGGGAGTCAAATGACCCTTTCACAGAGGTTGCCTAAGACCATTCTGTTTATCAGATAGTTATATTACTATTCATAACAGTAGCAAAATTACAGTTATGAAGTAGCAACAAAAATAACTTTATGGTTGGGTGTCACCACAACATAAGGAACTGTATTAAAGGGTCGCAGCATTAGGAAGGTTGAGAACCACTGCTCTAGGGTCAGCCAGGCTCACGCCTGTAATCATAGCACTCTGGAAGGCCAAGGTGGGTGGATTGCCTGAGTTCACAGATTTGAGACAGCCTGAGCCAGAACAAGACCTTGTCTGTAAAAAAAATAGCCAGGAGTTGTGATGGACGCCTCTAATCCCAGCTACTTGGGAGGCTGAGGCAAGAGAATCACTTAAGCCCAAGAGTTTGAAGTTGCTGTTAGCTATGACACCATGACACTCCACCAAGGGTGACAAAGTAAAACTCTGTCTCAAAAAAACAAACGGGTGGCACCTGTGGCACCAGGAGTGGTGGGTAGGGTGCCAGCCCGATATACCGAGGGTGGCGGGTGGTCCCAGCCAAACTGCAACAAAAATATAGCCAGGCATTGTGGCGGGTGCCTGTAGTCCCAGCTACTCGGAAGACTGAGGCAAAGAGAATTGCCTAAGCCAAGGAGTTGGAGGTTGCTGTGAGTTGTGTGACACTACGGCACTCCACCAAGGTCGATAAAGTAAGACTGTCTCTACAAAAAAGAAAAAATAAAACCAATATTCTAGGGTCAAGGTCTTTTTCCTTCACCACTTTTTTCTTTTCTTTTCTTTTTTTCTTTTTTTGGGGGGGGACAGAGTCTCACTATGTCATCCTCAGTAGAGTGCTGTAGTATCATAGCTCACAGCAACCTCAAACTCTTAGGTTTAAGCAGTTCTCTTACCTCAGCCTCTTGAGTAGCTGGGACTATAGGCGCCCTCCACAATGCCTGGCTATTTTGTTGTTGTTGTAGTTATCATTGTTTAGCAGGCCCTGGCTGGGTTCAAACCAGCCAGCCCTGGTGTATGTGGCTGGTGCCCTAGCCACTGGGCTACAGGGGCCGAGCCTCTTCCTGTTTTGAACCAGTGTGGCAGGGGAGCAAACCAGAGTAGAATTGGTGGGGAATGAAGAAAATACAGTATAAGAGAAGACATGGAACAAAAGATGGGATTGGGAGGACTGACTAAGCTGATGGTTGCAGCCAGCACCAAAGCATAACAAAGCACCAAAGCTTTATTTTATAGTATCTATACAGGGTTGTCCAGGGAGAAGTAGCATAGACAATATGGGGAAATAGCATAAACAAAAGACATGTTTTTGGTCTTACAATATGATAAGAAGATTAAATGACTTAAATAAAGACAAAATCTTGTGAATTGTTTCTACTCAACTTCATAAACATATGACAAGAAGTAAGAAAGGCAAGATCACGAGGATCTCAGCATAGATGACAAAACAAAGGAAGAATTATGTGACTTAGTGGTTTCTGCTTAACTTCATTGGTACATGACAAGTAAGAATGCAGAGATCACAAGGATCTCTGCATAGTTAATTAGACAAAGAAAGAGCTACGTGACTTTTGGCAGAAGGAGCATGAAGAAAGGGATATGGCTGTTTCAGGAACAGAGGATAAGCAGTTCCTGGGGATTCGTTCTCTGAATGCTCCCCAGGCTGTGAGGGCTCTGTAGTCTCACAGCCTGCTCTCCACATCTTTCACCACTTTAATACATCACACCTCTCTCTCCTGGCTGTTAATGTTTCCACTGAATAGTCTGCTACCAGATGTACTGGAGGTCCTTTTCATGGCAACTTTATTCTTTTTTTTTTATTCTTTTTTTAAGATCTTTTCTTTATCTGTGACCTTTGTGAGCTTGATTATTAAGTGCCCTGACGTAATCTTGTCTGGGTTAAATCTGCTTGGTGTGTGTGACCTTTTTGGACCTGAATGTTGATATCTTTCTCTAGGTTTGGAAAGTTCTCTATTATTCTTTCTTTGAATAAACTTTCTAGCTTCATCTCTCTCTCTACCTTCTCTTTAAGGCCAATAACTCCTAGATTTGTGTTTTTGAGGTTATTTTCTAAATCTTGTAGGCATGCTTTGTTGGGTCCGAAAAAGCCTCCCGAAGTAGCCCCCAATCGGACAAACTCGAGACTCGCTCCGATGTAAAGGGCATAAGGTGAGATTTTATTACAGACTGGTCTGGACCCGCCCAGCATGCAAGCCTGGGACGAGCCCCGAACTCGGGGTGAAGGCAGTTTTTATGGGGTACAGAAAGCAAGAGGAGTAGGGTCTGGGTACGGGTACACTCCTGATTGGTGGTTGATGATTTCACTAGTAAAGGAGGATTTTCATTGGTGGTTGATGATTTCACTAGTAAAGGAGGATTTGGATTGGTACAGGTGAAGGGTAGGGGATTTCTTAACTGGGGCTAGAGGTGGTGTAGCCTAATTAGGAAGGAGAATACCTGAATTTCAAGGAAGTAGA
>NW_003852486.1:7760959-7765638 GCF_000181295.1 Otolemur garnettii | reverse complement strand
ATTTTTTGGTTGCAGCCATCATTGTTGTTTGGCAGGCCCAGGCTGGGGATTCAAACTGGTCACGTTAGGTGTATGTGGCTGGCACCTTAGCCGCTTGAGCCACAGGCGCCGAGCCCCAAATGCCCATTCTTAAAGCTCACTAACTCTTTCTTTTGCTTGGTTAATTCTCCTGTTAAAAGACTCTGGTGAATTTCTCAATTTGTGAATTCTTTTCTTTTGGAGACAGAGTCTCATCACTCTATAGCCCTGGATAGAGTGCTATGCCCTCTTAGCTCACAACAACCTCAAACTCTTTGGCTCATGTGATCCTTTTGTCTCAGCCTTCCAAGTAGCTGGGTCTAGAGGTGCATACCACAACACCCGGCTAGTTTTTTATTTTTAGTAGAGATGAGGTCTTGCTCTCGCTCAGGCTGATTTCTAACTCCGGAGCTCAGACAATCCATTCATCACAGCCTCCCAAAGTGCTGGGATTGCAGGCATGAGCTGCCATGCCCAGCATTGTCAAGTTAATTCTTAAGTCCTAGAATTTCAGCTTGATTTTTTGTATTATTTTAATCTCTTCATTAAATTTCCCTGATAGGCTTCTGAATTCCTTCTTTGCAGTGTGTTGAAGTTCATCAATTATCCAGGACAGCATGACCTTTTTCTCAAAGTTCACCTGTCTTTTACTCTAGGATTGGTCACTTGGACCTTTATTTAAGTTCATTGGTGAGGTTATGTTCCTCAAGAACATCCAGGAACTCTTTCTTGTTTCAACCTGTTCTTCTTAAGGCTTTCCAGTTTCTTAAATGGAATTGAGTGATATCATCTAAGTCTCTAGACACTGCAGCTGTGTCAGCATTGGTGGTGCCCCAAGCCAGGTAATAACTCTTTCAGACTTAGACTCCTGGTGGCTTTGTTTTTGTTGACTTGGGTAAGATACAGGAGAATTCCCTGGATCATCAGGCAAAGTCTCTCACTTTCTCTGCTAGACTGCAGAAGTTTGGGGAGGAGTGAAATGGGGACTTCCTTGTGGCACTAGCACCAAGTCACATCTGAGCCAACCTGATCTCACCTGAAGCCTGTTGCCGTGCTATCTGTGATGTTTATTCAAAGCCCAAAGTCTCTTTAGTCAGCAGCTGGTGAATCCTGCCATGACTAGGTCCTTCTCTTCAAAGCAGCAGATTGCCTGCTGGCCTTGGGTGGGTCCAGAAAGGCCTTTCGGGAACTAAGGCCTGGACTCCAGGGCCTCAGGAGTCTGCTTGGTACTTTGTTTAACTGTGGCTGAGCTGGTACCAAATATGCAAAACAAAGTCCTCTGAACTCTTCCCTTTCCTTTCCCTAAGTTGAGGGGGTGGGGGAGAGGTAACACAGGCATTGGTTTGCCTGCAGCAGCTGGTATCTCTCTGGGTCATGTGTACCCCAAGTCAGCTGACAAGCCAGCACAGCCAAGGAGTTGACCAAGGACTGAAGCTTTTGTGGCCTGACTGCCTTATGAATTTAGTCTAAGCCCTAGCCTGCTTTTTCTCAACCAGTCATGGGGTTAGTAAGAATTCAGATTTTAGACAGAGGATTTCCCTCTGACAAGGCTGTTCTAAATGCTCTCTTTGTGGGCACTAGCAGAATTCTGCCTGTGCTGTGTTCCCCTGTGCAAGGGCTGCCCTCAGTTTCAATGCAAAGTCCCAGAATCACTTAACTTTCTCTCCCCTAGGCCCACAGATTCTTTCTCCACTTGGCATGCTAGTATGGCACTACCGAGAGATGAGGACGGGTGGCATAGGCAATGTGAGATGGTCTTTTCAGTCCTTTTCATTTCTCTTTCCTTGATCCAGATAATATGATCACTTGGTTATGTGGATAGTTGTTGAATTTGGTGTTTGGGGGGAGGCACAGTGGCTGGAAGTTTCTATTCTAGTATCTTACTCTGCTTACCCTCACAGTGCATTTCTAAGAATGTATCCCTGTGAATAAGCAATACATGACTGTACTCAATTCTAATTGCTACTAGGTTTATTTTTGTACAATTTGATTTTAAGAATATTTTTTAAACTTACAATTTTATTGAGGTACACATATAATCTACATGTCATAAAATTCACCTGTATCTGGCATACAATTCAATGATTTTTGATCAGTTTATCAAATTTGTAGCCAATCATCATAATCTACTTTCCTTGTCATTGTTCTTTTCTGATTCTATTTTCAAATGCCCATTCTTTTTTTTTTTTTTTTTTTTTGTAGAGACACAGTTTCACTTTATTGCCCTCAGTAGAGTGCCGTGGCATCACACAGCTCACAGCAACCTCAAACTCCTGAGCTTAGGCAATTCTCTTGCCTCAGCCTCCCAAGTAGCTGGGACTACAAGCACCTGCCACAATGCCTGGCTGTTTTGTTGTTGTTGTTTCAGTTTGGTCAGGGCCGGGTTTGAACCTGCCACCCTTGGTATATGGGGCCGGCGCCCTGCCCACTGAGCCACAGGTGCTGCCCAACTTTAAGAAAATTTTCATCACCACAGTATGATCCCTCTTACTTATTCACAATTAATCCAACCTTGAGCTCTGTGCAGCCACTAATCTTCTTTTTCTGGATATTTCATATAATAAAAATACATTTATCTAATGAACCACCTAAGGAGTTTAGTACATGATATATGATATAAAATTTTTCATGCCTATAGTCCCAGCTACTTGGGAGACTGAGGCAAGGTAATCCCTTAAGCCCAAGAGTTTGAGGTTGCTGTTAGCTGTGATGCAGCAGCACTCTACTGAGGGCGACATAATTAGACTGTCTCAAAAAATTTTTTTTCCTATAAATAAAATCTTTTTTTTGTATAAATAGAATCTTAATATATTCATTTTCAAATTATAGACTTTTCTGAATTCCAGTTATTACTGTGCCTATATAACCTTTGGTATGATAATTGAAACCATAATAAGACATTAAAAAGTTATTATTTTGATTATCATGATTGTTCTTATGATTAATAATGATAATGCCTAAATTTTTATCATAAATAAGCACAGGAGAACATAAACATTTAATTTCTTGATGTCTTTCAGACTCAGGGCCTAAATGTGACACCAGGAAGTTACCTCCAAATGAATTCGACAAACCTGGGCCAAGCACCTCTCAGAAACCAGTTTCTGCACAACAGAAAGTTCCTACAGGAAAGAAGAGCGCTAATAAAAATTCAGTCCTAAAAAAACCCAAGAAAGGGCATGCAGGGAAGAAATCATTCAAGTGCAAAGACTGTGGGAAAACTTATAATCATAGCATCTCTCTCAAACTTCATCAAAACACTCACACTGCAGAGCGGCCTTATGAATGCAGTCATTGCAGAAAAGTTTTCAGGCAGGTCTCCTCTCTCATTCTTCATCAGAGAATGCATGATGGAAAGAAAAGCCATGAATGTGATAAATGTGGAGAAAGCTTCAAACAAAGAACAACTTTTCTTCTACATAAGAGAATTCATGACGAGAAGAAAACCTTTGACCGTCCAACAACTTCAACTCAATACGTCTGTATCACTCTAAATGAGAAATTTCGCATTATTGAGACTGTCCACAAGTGTAAAAAATGCGGGAAAGGCTTTGGTCGGTTGTCATCCCTTTTACTTCACAAGAAAATTCACAATGAAAAGAAGCAGTATGAAAGCAAGCAGTGTGGGAAAAGCTTCAAGAAGAAATCAGTCTTTGTTACACATAAAAAAATTCATTCTGGAGAGAAAACCCTTGCAAGTGAGAAGGCTTTAAGTCAGAATCTACAGCAGAAACATGAGCATCCACACAATCCTTATAAATGCAAAAAATGTGGGAAATCCTTTAATAGGATTTCACCCCTTATGCTTCATCAGAGAATTCACACTTCAAAGAAACCCTACAAATGTGATAAATGTGAGAAGACCTTCAGGCGATTTTCAACCCTTGTTCTGCATCGAAGAGTTCATAAGGGAGAGAAAGTACACCGGTGCAAGAAGTGTGACAAGGTCTACAATCGGCATTCAGCCTTGATTCAACACCAGAAGACTCATCTGAGGAAAAAGAAAGTGTTTGAGTGTAAAGAATGTGGGAAGAAGTTTTGTGGAATTGCAAACCTTAAAGTGCATCAGAACATTCATTCTGAAGACAAACCTTTCAAGTGCAACAAATGCAGTAAAGTTTTTGGCCGCCAGTCATTTCTTATTGAACATCAGAGAATTCATACAGGAGAAAAACCCTACCAGTGTGAGGAATGTGGGAAAGCCTTCAGTCACCGAATATCACTAACTCGACATAAGAGAATTCACACTGAAGACAGACCCTATGAATGTGATGAGTGTGGGAAGGCCTTCAGCCAGAGTGCACACCTTGCCCAACATGAGAGAATTCACACTGGAGAGAAGCCATATACATGCAAAACATGCGGAAAATCCTTCAGTCAGCGCACATCCCTTATACTACATGAAAGAAGTCACACTGGAGAGAAACCCTATGAATGTAACGAGTGTGGGAAGGCATTTTGCAGTGGCTCCGACCTCATTCGACATCAGAGAAGTCATTCTTCAGAGAAACCCTACGAGTGCAGTAAATGTGGGAAAGCATATAGCCGGAGCTCTTCCCTGCTTCGTCACCAGAATACCCATTCTGAAGAAAAAAAGTAAAGTCATTTTAAATCTAGAAAAGTGAAGACTGAAGCTATCAAAGGAGCAGAGTGAGAGGTAT
>NW_003852486.1:7744452-7760778 GCF_000181295.1 Otolemur garnettii | reverse complement strand
AAGAAAAAAAGTAAAGTCATTTTAAATCTAGAAAAGTGAAGACTGAAGCTATCAAAGGAGCAGAGTGAGAGGTATCAGGAAAGTATATTTTCACATTAACATTAATTTTGTATATATTTATGGGACCATTTGATGGAGTGTTCCACTGTGACAGCCAAAGAGCAGAAGTCATTGAAGAGTTTTGACCTCAGGATTTGAAATTGTCTACGTTAAGTGTAGAATATTGGATTAGTCATTGTAAAAAAAAGACCATTTTCATTTCATAAGAATGACTCATATTTTATTTCCTGTTTAGTTTTAAAGATACTTCAGGCCAGGCGTGGTGGCTCATGCCTGTAGTCCTAGCACTATGGGAGGCCAAAGCGGGAAGATCACTTAAACTCAGGATTTCAAGACCAGCCTGAGGAAGAGTGAGACCACCCCGTCTCTACAAAAAAATGAAAAAATTAGCCGGGCATTGTGGCGGTTGCCTTTAGTCCCAGCTACTTGGGAGGCTGAGGCAGGAGGATCACCTGAGCCCAGGGGTTTGATGTTGCTGTGCTCTATGACACCATGGCACTCTAGCCTAGGCAACAAGGTGAGACTCTGTCTCAAAAAAAAAAATTGTATTTGGCTGGGCGTGGTGGCTCACACCTGTAATCCTAGCACTCTAGGAGGCCAAGGCAGGAGGATTGCTTAAGCTTAGGAGTTCAATCAAGACCATCCTGAGCAAGAGTGAGACCCTGTCTCTATAAAGAAGTAGAAAAATTAGCCAGGCATTGTGGTGGACACTGTAGTTTCAGCTACTTGGTAGGCTGAGGCAGAAGGATCATGTAAGCCCAGGATTCTGAGGTTGTTGTGAGCTAGGCTGACACCACAGCCCTCTAGCCTAGGCAACAGAGTGAGACTTGGTCTCAGAAAGACAAAAAAATAAAAAGAAAGAAACAATTGCATTTGGCTGGGCGTAGTGGCTCACGCCTGTAATCCTAGCTAGCACTCTGGGAAGCCAAACAGGAAGATTGCTTGAGCTCAAGAGTTCAAGACCAGCCTGAGCAAGAGTGAGACCCCCCCCTACAAAAAGATAGAAAAATTAGCTGGGCACTGTGGTGGACACCTGTAGTCCCAGCTACTCGGGAGGCTGAGGCAGGAGGATCACTTGAGCCTAGGAGTTTGAGGTTGTCATCAGCTGGGCTGATGCCACAGCACTCTTCCCAGGGCAACAGAGTGAGACTCAGTCTCCAAAAAAAAAAAAAAAAAAAAAATTGCATTTGGCTGGGAGTGGTGGCTCACACCTGTAATCCTAGCACTCTGGGAGGCTGAGACAGGAGGATTGCTTAAGCTTAGGAGCTCAAGACCAGTTTGAGCAAGAGCGAGACCTGTCTCTACAAAAAAAAAAAAAAAAAATAGAAAAATTAAAAAGAAAAAACAAAAAAAAATAGAAAAATTAGCCGGGCATTGTGGCGGTTGCCTTTAGTCCCAGCTACTTGGGAGGCTGAGGCAGGAGGATCACTTGAGCCCAGGGGTTTGAGGTTGCTGTGAGCTATGAAGGCACAGCACTCTAGCCTGGGCAACAGAGTGAGACTCTGTCTCCAAAACAGGAAAAAAAAAAAAAAAAACCAAAAAACCAAACCAAAAAAAAAACTTTATTCGTCACCATAACAAGTAAAGTAAAATAGTGAAGTCCATTTTTATAGATGGGGCTTTGAGTCTCATTTGAGGTTACTTGAAGAAATTTTTGAGTCTGTTTCTCAGAACAGAATAGAAATATTAAATATAAGCAACTTCTTGGGAAAACAGGGTGCCACTTTCAGATGACAGAAACTGTGCATGAGAATAAATAAGTGTGAGTCTTTAGGTAGATGAAGATATCATGCACAGTCGTATGTAGCAATAGAGTTCACTGTCTCCACATTTATGAGGATATATAATCTTCATGGTGTGAAAATCTTAACATGGCTGAGACAGGCTAACAGAAAAAGAACCAGTATATACTGGAGAACAAGGAACTTCAAAGCCGGCAGAAATAGTGAATGTTTTATTTGAAAGTACATTATCTATATTTATATGAATAAACATCAGTATTTTCGTGTAATAATAGTGTTGTGCAATAATAAGTGATTGGTGGAATGTACATTGTTATGGACTAAATGTTTGTGTCCCCAAAAATTTGTATTGTGAAGCCCTAACCGCTAATGTGATCTTATTTAGAAGTCAGGCATATGGGAGGCAATTAGAGTTCAATGATGTCATGAGGGGAGGGGGTCCCCTCATGATGGGATTAGTGCCTTTATAAGAAGAGACATTGGAGAGTTTGCTTTCTCTGCACCATGTGAAGACACAGCAAGAGGACAACTCTCTGCAAATCAGGAAGACAGCCCTCACCAGAACCTGACCATCTTGGACTTTTGTGCTCCAGAGCTGTGAGAAGTATATCCCTATTGTTTACATAACCCAGCCTATTGTATTGTGTTATGGCAGGCAGAGCTGACTGATACATGGGGGAAACCCTAGGTTTATACAGTGAGCTCTTTTCCTGTCTGTTCACCATGTGTGGTAGCTTTCAGTCCCTCTTTATGACTTGTGCCAAATGTGTAAGAAATAAAATCAGAGTTCTGTTTTGTAATTCATCATAAACAGTTAGACTCTTCTCTCTTCATTTCTTTCCTCAAGAATGACTTTTGAGAACACCTGTATGTTGTTAATAGAACTTCATGGAGAAATGGGTTAAGACATTCTACATTTGACTACAACTGAGGAAACAACAACCAAAATGGTGAGGTGTGAGCATGCATGCAGTATACTGAAACAATTAACTTCCCATTTAAACTCATCTTTTCAGATCTGTAAAATAAGCATTAAAGAATTCCTCACCACCTGGAGCAAATAGGTAAGCACATGGTACAAAGAAGGCTCATGGAGAAGCATGTCTTTTCTCCCTCCCCTTCTACACACATTCTCTATCTTGTTAATTCCTCTGCCAACCTGCCATAGAGGTTGGTTCCAGATCAGTGGTGACACATCTGAAGGTGGGGGGGGGGGAGCAGAGGGTGCCCAGCTAACAGCCACATATTTCCTCAGTCTAATTGCATATTGCATTTCTTGCCCCCCTTGGGGGATTTCAAGAGTGCATGGGAATGGTAATACATTGTAACATAAAACCTAATACAGAATTGTGAGAATGGCCTGTCCTTACTGCTTTATTTCTGATCTAGTCAAAAATCCTCACTTAATCTCATTTGCCTTTTCCCTCACAACTCCTCTTCAGCTCTTAGAGACATCTCTGTGAGGGTTGTAAAGGTAAGCAACTCCAGGCTATTGTGTGTTCCCAGCTACTAGTAACTGGGAACATGAGTTTTAAAAGTACATCCAACCTAAGAAGAAAGTCAAGTGTGTTGTTTTTAAAATCCTAAAAACTCACATTAAACAATGTTTCTTCACTAGATCGTGAAGGAGAGAACATTGTGGCAATTTTTTTTTTTAGAGATGGAGTCTCACTTTATTGCCTTCGGTATAGTGCATGGCATCACAGCTCACAGCAACCTCCAACTCCTGGGCTAGTGCATGGTGTCACAGCTCACAGTAACCTTTAACTCTTGGGTTTAGGTGATTCTCTTGCCTCAGCCTCCTGAGTAGCTAGAACTACAGGTGCCTGCCAGAATGCCTGGCTATTTTTTTGTTGCAGTTTGACCAGGCCCAGTTTGAACCCACCACCCCCTGCTTATGGGGCTGGTGCCCTACCCACTGAGCCACAGGTGCCACCCAGCAATATTTTTCTATTAAGAGATATCTATGGGGCCAGGTGCAGTGTTTTATGCCTGTAATTTTAGCACTCTGAGAGGCCGACATAGGTGGATTCCTTCAGCTTAGGTGTTGCAGACAAGCCTGAGCAAGAGTACAAGAATGAGACCCATCTCTAAAACAAAACAAAACAAACAAAAAAAAGCAGGCTTTGTGGCACGCACCTTAGTCCTAGCTACTGGAGAGGTTGCTGTGAGGTATGATGCCATGGCACTCTGATGAGCATGACAGAGTAAGACTCTTGTCTCAAAAAAAAAAAAAAAAAGAGATGCCTATGCATTTCCAGCTTTCCTTTAGCAAACATTTCACCCTTGCATTTAATTTTTTTTTTTTTTTAATTTTACAGACAGGGTCTCACCAGGCTGGTTGTGAACTCTTAGCTTCCCAAAGTGCTGAGATTACAGGCATGAGCCACTGTGCCTGGCCTCATGTGCACATTTTTTTAGGGACCAGCCCCTGACCAGGATCATGGGGTACCTGCTAAAATAGAATGGACAGAATGGGGAAAATAAAGACACAGACAGAAAGTTTATTTATTTTTTAGAGACGTAGTTTCACTTTGTTGCCCTCAGTAGAGTGCTGTAGCATCACCACTCACAGCAACCTTCAGCTTATGGGCTTAGGCGATTCTCCTGCCTCAGCCTCCCAAGTAGCTAGGACTACAGGCACCCACCACAACGCCCAGGGCTATTTTTTGGTTGCCATTTGGCCGGGGCTGGGTTTGAACCCTCCACCCTTGGTATAAGGGGCCGGCACCCTACTCAATGAGCCACAAGGTGCCACCTGAGACAGAAAGTTTAAAGGTGGGTCCAGGGGTCCCCATTAACCTTGGTGAGACAATGGAGGTTCCTTGGGCTTTGACCACTCAGCTTTTATTGAGTTCTCACAATGTTCATTTTAGGTGGAGAACTGAGCAAAAATCAGCCTGTGGGCTATTCGTGTCATACATTAGCAATTGTATGAATACATAAACATATATCTTTTCTTCCTTAATTGATAGTTAACTATACTTTGCCCATGCATTCTTGAGAAACAAGGAACATAACCTTAAGGCAAACAGGATGTGCCCATATCTACCTCACTCTTTAGGGGTCCAAAGGGGCTGGTAGACCGTTTGCTCCCTTGTGGGGCAAACAGGTTGATGCCAATGCCCACATTGGAAGCTGGGAGAGAAAGAAGTCCTTCTCATCCCTGCTCCAGAAGTGCTCCCTCTGTTTGTGTGGGTTTGGGTCATGCACACTATTCCCAGTGACTTTTGACACCCACCTCTCACACAGGGTTTCTGCATTCCAGCCCCCTTCAGGGCTGGAGCATTAACCCTTTAAAGGGAGAGCTGTGGCCTCCAGGCTTGATGGATTACCTATCAGGCTTTGCACTGTTATACCTGCACACAGCCATTTGGATTCCAATGCTCCTGAGTCATTTAACCTTTAAGCAGGCAAGGTTGCACTTGCTATTTCCTTCCTCAAACTTTTTTTCTGCAAGAATTATACAGACTTGTTATTAGTCAGCAAAGTTACTGTTAAAAACCAATTGAAATACCAAGCTAAGCTGCTGTTTCTTGGCTCAAACTCCTAAGCTCTATTTTTCTCTTGGGGGGCTCAGGGTCCCCGATCTCTAATTTCCCCACACATTTCTTGAGTATGTAGTGTTATGCCCAAAATTCTCTCAAGTGGCCCCAACAAACAGTCCGAGACACAGTCCGATGTAAAAAGCAAGAGGTGAGTTTTATTCAGGCCCAGGCCTGGACTCTCCTGGCATGCAAGCTGAGGATGAGCCCCAAACCTGGGGTGGAGAGGGTTTTTATGGGGTACAGAAAGCAAGAAGGGTAGGGTCCGATACGGGTACACTCTTGATTGGTGGTTGATGATTTCATTAGTAAGGGAGGATTTGCATTGGTGGGTGATGATTTCATTAGTAAAGGAGGATCTGGATTGGTATGGGTGAGTGGTGGGGGATTTCTTAACCGGGGGCTAGCTGGAGGGAAATACCTGTATTTCAAGGAAATAGAAACTTATTGTTTATTACAGCAGCTGTTTGCCTAAGGTGACTCAATCAATGGCTCAGTGGCTGTGCAAGCAGGTGTGGGGGAGGCAGCAGGGAGTAGCCCTGCAGGCTAGGAGTTAGGAACAGAACTTATGCAGTAAACAGTATGTGCAAGGTATGCAGTAAACAGTATGTGCAACCAGGGGTGGAGGAAGGTTATAGCAGGGGGGTTGGAGTGGAATAGATCTTATGCAGTAAACAACAAAATGGCGTTGGTCTGGCCCTTTCATTCCCCCCTTTCTCTTGTGACTGATGCTCAATCTTGAGCTTCATTTCCTACTGTTTGCAGTGGGACATATTGTGAGTGGAGGACTGACAGCTGCACAGTATTAATTCTAGCCTGCACAAACCTAATAAGACAGTTAATGATACAAGGCCCCAGGGTCAGTAACAGGAGCAGGATTAGGAGGGGGCCAGCAATTGCTGATAGGAGGGCGGTGAGCTAAGGGAACATGCTGAATAATGACTTGTACATTAGTATTTTAAATATTTGTACAAATTAAAGTCCACTTAGCTCTCATGAGTTCACTAAAATACAGTCCTACAATGAAGTAGATTTTTATGCTTCGGCCATGCGTGGACCAGTCAGCTCCCGGGATGTGACTGGAGCAGGGCTTGCCATTCTCTGCAACACCAGCTTGAGGGGGTTGTTAGGATCTCAGGTAGCTTTCCAAGGTTCAGGAGTTGTTGAGGTGCGGAGTCCACGCCGTGGGAACTTAGGATCAGCTGCCATTGTTCACATTCTGCTCAGTCTGGCTCCTCTTACGCAGGAGTAGATTCTCTGGTTTCATGGTAGGCTTCACTCTGCTGTAATGGATCTAGACAGGAATTTCTGTTACTCTCACGGCTGTAGGTGTGGTCAGGAGAACGTTGTAAGGGCTTTTCTACCTCGCCCTCAGGGGAGACACACTCCAGTCTTTGACCCACACCACAGTTTCTGGAGAGAAAGGCTGGACAGGGGAAAATAAACTAACAGGACACCTTTTATTTACCCATTTCGACACTGCCTCTGTCACTTTACCACGTGTCTGTAACTGTTTTTCTAATTCTACCTCCCCTAATTCCCAGGGGGGATCCTGGCAAGTTTCGTAGTAAGGGGGTGGTCTGTGATATAAAACCTCATATGGTGAAAATCCTGTCCTCTTACATCTAATCTTAAATAACACCAAAGGCAGGGCACTTACCCACTGTAAGTTTGTCTTCTGGTATACTTTCCCTAAACTGGTTTTGATAGTTCTATTCATGCGTTCTACCTTCCCCGAGCTTTGTGGGCAGTAGGTTGCATAGTTTCCAGGTAATGCCAGGATGTTAGCCATCTTCTGGATCAATTTGGAGATGAATGCTGGCCCGTTGTCTGACCCAATCCTCAGCCGGAGCCCAAACTGTGGTATAATGTCTCTCAAGAGTCCCCAGGTGACTTCTTGTGCCTTTTTGATGAGGGTAGGATATGCTTCTACCCATCCGGAGTAGGTGCACATCATCACTAGCAAGTATTTGTTCCCTCTACATCTGGGCATTTCAGTGAAGTCTACCTGAAAGTCTTCGAAGGGCGTTGCTCCATATGATTTGATTCCTTGGCAGGCGTTGAACTGGCTGCAGGTGACACATTGCTGACTGACAGCTTTTTGCCAGGGCTTGCGCCATCCCATAACTGTTTCCATTAACATACAAGTCCAAGTCTGCATCTGTCCAAGGCTGGTCATGTAAGTCAGGTCTGTTAGAGTACATATTATTTATGAATTTTACACAGTCATGCTCAGTTTTTCTTCTATTGGCTGGAAGGAGTGTGGCTGGGTTAAAAATGTCCGTCAGTGTCCATTAAAGTAACCACAGAGTGGGGTACTTCTACTCTGAGATCCTGCCCTAGAGTCAGCTTATCAGTTTCTTGTACAAGGAGAGCAATAGCAGCTAGAGCCCGTAAGCAGGGTAGCCATCCTTTTTTTATTCTATTTAACTGCTTAGAGAGGTAGGCTACAGGCCTTGGTCCAGACCTAACCAGCTGGGTTAACATACCCACAGCCATCTTGGTAAGTCCGGCAGTCCCAGTGCAGGGGCAGTCATTAGCCCCATCTTTAGCTGGGAGAGGGCACGATCTCGTTCTCTTCTCCACTCTAAGGGCTTTCCTTCCTCTCCTTTAGTTGCCTCATACAGAGGTCTAGCCAAGATGGCAAAGTTGGGGATCCAAAGATGACAGAAACTGACTGTACCTAAGAATTCCCAAACTTGCCTTCGGCTTGTGGAGGTGGGGAGGCGACTAATGACTTGTTGCCTCTCCATGTCTAGATTTCTCCCTGCCTGCTGGATAATAAATCCTAGATAAGGTACTCACCGCTGGCAGATCTGAGTCTTTCCCTTAGAAACTTTATAGCCACATACCTCTAGATGTTGCAATAGGCAGTCTGTACCTTGAGCACAGCCCTGGGGAGTCATCTTTTGCCCAGACCCGTGGCCATCGCTGGGCCAGTTCGGGCCTCAGTCCTTCCTCTGGCTGAATCACAAACAGCCTCTACTCCAAGGCAGACATCAGATCTGGTTTGGGCAGTTATAGCTGCATATTTCTTCGTGGCCTTTTATGGAACACTTCCGAAGGAGAGAAAAGGCTTGTTCAGTAGTGGCTCCATTGCTCTTATGTCAATCCTGTGGTCTGAGAGAGGGGCTATTGGCTGGGTGACCACCAAGTATTCACCCCCAGTATTAATTAGAAAGTCAATGTCCTTACCCCCAATTCTCACTCGGACCATGGACTTTCTGGGGGCGGCTGAGTCCAGTCCCCTTCAGTCTTAGCAAGGCCTCTCCCACTAAGTTATAGAGGGCTCCCTGCTCTTCCAGTTCTGTGACTTCTTTCCCAGGATTTTTCACACTTCCTTGCCTCTGGGGACATTTATTCTTTCAATGCCCTTTCTTTTGGCCAGTCATACACTGATCCCTTTGTAACCTTTTATAAAACTGGCCTGGACTCTCAGTCTTTCTTTGGAGAACCTCATTTACTTGAGCTAAATTGGTAGTTTTCTGTGTCCCTTTCTCAGTCTTTGCAGTAATGTTTTTCAGTACCAGATCTGCCAATATTTTCAGCACCACTACTCTAGGTCAGGTGGAAAGCACTTTCTCTTCCTGTCCCTGTGTTACTAGCACTGTCGTGATCTCCCCTCTCAACCAAGGTGGTTGGCTCACTACTAGCTGTAGCCAGCTGTATCTTGTATGGAAACTGCTCAGTGTGAATCCCCTTTCCAGTAACTCTGTGCCATACCTCAGACACTAGGGATCTCTTTAAACTTCTCTCTGACGGCCATCCATTTCCAAAGAGGGGCCATTCCTGCTCACAAAGACTCCTTAGCTTTCCTGGTGTCATAGTCACCTATAAATCCCTTCTTAAAGTGCTTTAACATGGTAGTTAATGGGGTGGGCTTCCCTTGCTTGTTCCCCATTTCTACCCAAGGTTTCTTTTCTGAGACACACACTCACACCACACTTAGCTAGTCTCTAAGTTCCATTTAACAGTTCAATGACTTATTTTATGAGTTGACAGTACAGATAAGGCTGGGATCTAATACAGGTGGGCCACAACCTTTTTTCCTTTTTTTTTCCTTTGAATTATTTTTCTCTCTCTCTAATTTCTCTCTTAACTAAAGACAAATTACAGTAGAACTAACCCCATTGTCAAAATAAACTGTATCTTCAGTATACTGATTATTTGCATAAAGTGCAGTAAGAATAATTATTAGCCATCTAGACTCTTTGGCTTTGCTGGAAACTTTTATAAGGAATTTTCAGGCCGGACTTTTTTAAGAGCCTTTCATGAGCCCAGGTTTCATCTGTGCCATAAGATACCTGTATGCATTGGGTAAATTCCTCTTCTTTTGAGGTCTCCAAACACCTTTCAATTTCTCAGATCCGACAGTAAGCGACCTTCGTTACTTACCACAGATCAAGAAAGGTTACTGATGGGTATCTGGCTAGTTTTCCAAATGGCTTTCTTATTGGCCTTATAAAGTCAACTTTAATTCCTCAACACAGTCTGGACACTTCTGGAAATGCTATTCCAGCCAAAGCCTTGGTAAAATAAGCAGTGTCTTCATCATGTTCTATAGAACAAAACAGATTCTTACTGAACTTATGCAAATAACTGTATTGTCAGAAACTAATAATACTTACTAATGACTTTCAAATTCCGGAGAAATCAAGGAGAGAGAAAAATACATGTTTCAAACTCTGCTCATAAGTACATACATTGCTTGAAAAGCTACAAATAGCTCAAAAGGCAGAGAACTATTTTCTTGACTTCTGGAAAACAGAACACAGAAAGAACTGACAATATTTCAAATAAAAAGCCATAACAAACAAACTAAATTTCACATAACTGATTTTTGTTCTGTTTGAAGTTAGGTTAGCAATACTCATAGACATGTTTCTAATAAAAGTTCTAAAAGTCTGCTTTTAGTCCAAAGGTACTCAATTTCCAAAGACATTAGGAATTTGAATTTGAGAGAATTCGTCAGCCTCTCTTAATATTTCTTCTTCTTTTTTTTTAGATGAATTAAAATTACTACTGACAATATATGTTAGAACAGACCAATATTTTACAATGTTGGAACATATATATATATATACCCATAATCTACATAAAATTAATCACCATTTCATATTTGACAATGTTTCCTATACATTTTCAATAAATTAAATGAGTTCAATTTGTTTTTCTATGCCTCTCTGTGGTCTTAATATTTCAAAAAGACCAAATTTAGAGTTGTGCTTTTTGTTTTCTGGACCAAGTTCAAACCTGCCAACCTCAGTGCATGTGGCCAGCACTGCAACCACTGTACTATGGGCGTCAGGCCCAAATTTAGACTTTTGATTTTGGAAGGTTTGTCAAATATCAAAAGGCCTAAAACCTTGGTTTAAATAAGATTACATGTCAAAAGATTTTAAAGGAAATACATAGTCAACTGAATCACATGTAAATTCTTTCACAAATCCTTTTCTTCATTTAACCTGCACAATCTTTAAACATTCTAAACCTTCTTTAACTTTTGTCCTGCCTTTCACTTTCTTATACAACCATTCTGTTTCAGGAAAAAATTTATCATGCAAATTCTTTCTTTACATCATGCCATTTTTCTTTCTGTCTAATTTTTTTTACTCTCAAAAACTCTCCACAAAACATAATCTCAGTTCACTATGAAGTCACCCATTCACTCAGCCAAACTGATAATTAGAAGGTTTAAAAAGCAAGAATCTTATCCTTTGACAAAAACTCAGTTTTTCCAACAATTTAAACAACCAAATGATTACATTTTACAAATGAGAGCCTTTTTATGAGCTATAACATTGATACAGGATTTTCCCACTCAGAGCTGGACAGGGAACCCCCATTTTTCAGGCTCAGATAGGCTCAGATATCAGACTCCCATCTCTGGGTACAAACCTCTGAGCCCCAGCCAGGTCATGAATAAAGCAGCCTGAAACCTTTTGGCTGGCTCCACCCAGACTAAGGAGCACACACCCTAATCCTTTCCTCAGACAAAGACCACAGTAAAGACCTAATAACCTTGTCCAAGGTGAGGAGCTGCATTCATCCATTTGCTAGAACATCCATTCAGTTTGTAAAGGCATATAATTTTATCTTTTAAGTTTTGGCTAAAATATCTCTCAGGGCCAATTATTTATTCTTAGACAAGGGACTCATGCAAGAAATCTCTGACCTGGGCCTCCTCCCCCTTTCGGAGGCTATCCACCCAGGAGATCTGTTGCTGATATGGATACAGCATTGTTCCTTATGAGATTTACACTCTCTCCTCCAGATTTTCAAGGGCCATCTAGAGCTCACTAGACTGCCCAGACCACAATACTTTTCAAGGCACGGCTCCTCTGCCTATAGTTCTGGCACTCTCCACTTCATTTGTATGTCCCTCAGTTCAACAAAATGCCATTTTATCACTGATCTGTGGCCCACAGTCTCAATTGTCAAATTTCTGAGACTAAAAACTTTTATTTTCTCCCAAGACGACATGGCCACGAGGCCGCCCAAAGATAGAAAGTAGAAAACCTGGAACTTCCAGTTTCCCTCAGAATAGCCAGGGGGCAAAGTTGGAACAGGGAAGAAGGGCTCATTCACACATTTTTTTACAGGTCGGCTGGCGATCTAGCAGACCTGGTCTTATACACCTGTTAACAGATCTGCTGGCGATCTAACGCCCAGGAGGTGATTAAATTCTTTTCTCACTAAAATTGTAGTGGACTTTATAAGGATCTTACTTTACTTTGGATGTCCTGGTGCCACCTGATCTAACGCCCAGGAGGTGATCAAATTCTTTTTTCACTAAAATTGTAGTGGACTTTATAAGGATCTTACTTTACTTTGGATGTCCCGGTGTCACTGGTTCTTCTCTGGTGCTCAGCCTCTGTAATGACCCACCCCAGGGACATCTCCAGCTGAGTCTCAACCAGACGTTCCTCTGGGAGAATTTGTCCCAAGAGCACTCTGAGGGCCACATGGCCAGACCAGCAGGAGTTCCCCACGGGGGTGATCTGTGGTGCAGGCAGAACCTGACTCATCACACAACATTCAAGGACAGGGCACCTGAGCGCAGCTTTACAGAGACAAGCAGGACACAAGGAACAATAACATCAACAAGAAGCAGGAAGCAGAACAGGAGCCCGGGGCTCTTCCAAACCCTCATATAGCCATTCCTTTCGATCCCTCCCTTTCTGTCCGCGGGCTATCGAAACTGACTATCCAAAGGTCTAGAACTTCCCAGCCAGTCACTCCTTTCGATCCCCCCCCCTTTCTTTCGGTGGGCTATCAAACCTGACTGACTGAGGCCAGAAACAGAAAACCAGAAGTAGGACTGATGTCTCACGCCCTACTGGAGGACGAGCATCCCTGACCACATCCGATCTAGCTCCTTGTCCCCATCCACACCCAGGGGGACTTGAACCCCCCTAAACAAAGGCCAGGGAAACTTTTATACACTTTCTCGCAAGGTACTATGGGTTGCAATAAAATGCTAAAGAAGATAGTTGAGGAAGAAGCTAGTGTCTGGTCACTTATTGGTCACTAAGGAGGTCTTGGGGTTTCTATAGGTTAACTACCTTTCCGTAGTTAGGGTCTTAGCTGGAATGATAGTGTGTGAACTTTTGATTGGTTGCTGCCACCTGGACTGTAGCTGCATACCTTTGTTTAGGGGCCACTCCCCGCTGTTCTGCTTTTCTCTTGGGAGTGACCCAGGCATATGCTTGATAAGAATAAACTTCTTGCTTCTTCCATGTCTGAGACTGGACTCTCAGTGGTAATAATTTTGGCCCTAACAGATATATAAACTTATACTTTTCTTTTTTTTTTTTTCCAGTTTTTGGCTGGCGGTATGGGGCCAGCCCCCTACTCCTTTGAGCCATAGGCACCGCTCAACTTATACTTTTCTTGTCCACCAGCACATATAGTTTATCAGAGAATACAGGAATAAAATATTGAAATATAGTATATATAAGGTACACAGGTAGTAAAAAGAAAACGAAGATAAAGTCCATGGTGATAGAGGGTTGGGGACAGGAGGTGCTTTTTTGGAGGTGGTAATATTATTAAGGGAAGAACAAGAATTTACTAGGCATACAAAGTTGGAAGGCTACTGAAGGCAAAGAGAAATGTACAGATGCATAAAATAATGGCAGAAGGTAGTAGAATATTTAGGAACTGAAAATTTCCATCATTTTTATTTAGTATTGTAGCAGGAAACTGACGCAGACAGAAGACTTCAGGCACCAGTTGATTAGAGGAAGCAGGTTTATTTGGCTGGGGGTACTTGGAACACCAGCGTGTTCCCAAAATCAAGCCCCCCGACTCAATCTCTTGCCTCTTTTTTATCCACCTTTCAGGGTGGGAGTGCACGTGAGGGTCATAAGACAGAGAGACATGACATCATCCTCAAGGTCTGGGGCACAAGGGGGAAGGTCAGATTCGCCCGTGTCCTTGAGACCAGTCGGACCACCTGCCCCAAAGGCAACAGAAACCCAAGGAAGTTACTAGGTTACAATCTAGGCCCCGCGTATGTCAGGGGAGAAACACACAGACAGCAGAAACGCCTGCGGCTTGGCTGAGGCCTACATAGAGCGGCTAGGATAGATTCTTTTAGCTCTGTTTTTACTTTCTTGCCTCAGTATGGTAAATAACACATAGTTAACTGGTTAAGTACTCAATAAATATTTGAGGGAATTAAAATATTTTAATATAGCTGACTAACTCTGAGGCATAATCCAGGGGTAACACTTAAACCTAAAGGTGAGCTAGACATTGAGATTAACCCATACGAAACCAGCCCTGGGTGCCCTAGCTGGTGGTTAGGGGCGCCAGCCACATGCTCTGGGTCTGGTGAGTTCAAACCCGGCCCAAGCCTGTTTAAAAAAAATAAATAGCTGAGCATTGTGGTGGTGCCTATAGTTCCAGCTACTTGGGAGGCTGAGGGAAGAGAATCATTTGAGCCCAAGAGTTTGAGGTTGCTGTGAGCTATGATGCCACAACACAACCAAGGGTGAAAAAGTAAGACTCTGTCAAAAAAGAAAAAAAAAACAGCCCTCACCCTAAAAATAAGGAATGATTTGAATATTTGAATATTTGAAGCCTATGGTGAATTTAGATTATCCATAGAAACCAGAAACTTTAAATCTAGCCCATTTCTTCATGGTATTAGCGCAACCCCCCCCCCCCACAGTAAAGCCCGAATAGAAGGAAAGTTATGTATTTTCCAGGAATTAAATCAACTTACCTCCATTTCTACTACCATACAGAAGCTACCTGGGTTTTGGGAGAAAAAAAATTACAAGACACACAAATGGAAGACAAATTACACCTCCATACCCTAACTACACCAAGAAACAGAAAAACTAGACTCAGAAATGATGTAGCTCTCAGATTGTTCTGACATCAAATTTAAAAAATAAGTAATATGTTAAAAATTGTAATGGAAAAGGTACACAATAGGCAAAATTAGATGGGTAATTTTGTAGGAAGTAGATAGATTGACTTCTCAGCAGGATGCCCTGCCTCAATCCAGGGGTATCCAGGTAAATGGCCACAGACAATCCCTCTAGATTCTTCAAATCCATGGAAGATGAAAAGAACCTGGAGGCACCCTGACAGGGTGTAGGCCTATGCAGTTGGAGAGTCAACAGACAGGAGTGATTGAACTCTTTGAATATGTAGTCAGAGTAGGAAACCTGGTTTATTTCCCCTACATGACAAGAACGAGCTTCTCCATCCCCCTTTATTTAAATACACCACAGGCTGTTTACCAACCCCCTGTTGTTTACCCAGTCTCTCTTTCCCTCCAGTTTTTCTGGGAACTTGGGATTCTTTCCACCCTATCTTTTGGCACCTTTGTTGGAAATCGATGAAAGCCTTCTGAAGAGGCCAGAGAGGGGCTGCATTTTCTGAGTCTTACTACTCAACTTGATGTAAATTAATGTAAGCCTTGTCCAGACACTTTTGTTGCAGGAAGATGAGGCCCAACGGAGAGAAAGAGCACCCAAACACCACATTTATAAGAGGAAGGGCTTTATTCACCAGCCTGGAGCTTACAGCATATAAGAATTCCAAATGGCTGTGTTCCGCAACTGGCTTGGACTTTCCCTTTTTATTAACAGTCAAGAAGTTCCTCCCCACAGGTACCACTCTCATTGGCCAGTTTGAATCAAGTGGGAGATGCTAGTCCAGCTCCTACAGAACTACAGGATTTCACAGAACTTGGAAATTTCCAAGTTACAAATTCCCAAGAGCTGAGTCACCATGGAGAGGACCTTGCAGGTGTATCCTTGTGGTCTCCTTGAGAATACCTTTTCTCCTAGACCTCACTCTTCTTGAATATCCACCCTCATTCCCCTCTTTTGAGACTCCAGTATATTTTAATTTGGAGTCTCAATATCAGCTTGTTTCTGCAGGTGCCAATATTAATTGCTTTATAGCACTGAGATGTTAGGGACTGTGACTCTTCTGTTCTCTACTCAGGCCTTAATAGTACCGTGGTGGTGGGCTAATATACATACAAGTTTTACATTTCCCTGTGACATTTCCCCCTCCTTTTCCCAAAGTCTAAAGTCCAATTAAGACAAGTCCCTCAAGGAGTTTCCTCAGGCTTTAGCCATGCGTTGACCAGTCAGCTCCCAGTATGTGGCTGGAACAGGGCATATTGACTGTCTTAAAAGTTACCTTTACTTCTCAAGGGGCAGTGAAGTTGTATTCAGCCAGCTGTGATGACTCTAGGTGAGGATTCCTTCGACCTTCACTGCTGTGTGTGTGGTCAGGATGATGGTGGAAAGTCATTTTAACCTTGGCTTCAGGGGGACCAGTTTCTGATTCTAAACCTAGACTTGGTCCCCTTGATCCTCTCAGAGAGAAAGGATGTACAGACACAAAAGACTAACCAGAACACGGTTAATTACCCCAGTGGAGATTTTCCTTGTTACTTTTTCTAGGCTTTTTCTTTTTTTTTTTTTTTTTTTTTTTTTTTTTTTTTT
>NW_003852486.1:7741127-7744432 GCF_000181295.1 Otolemur garnettii | reverse complement strand
TCTATTCAGTTCAGTCATTCCCAGTTCTTTTAGGAGTTCCTGCTAAATTGCAGAGAATTGACAGAGGCCTCTTTGAACAACACCAGTGGCAAGGCCTGTATCCAATTAAGCTTTACTTCCTGGCAGAGTTTACCAATTTCTGCTCTTATGGTCCTGTTCATGCACTTTACCCTGTCTAAGCTTTGAGGCCTATAAGTTATTCAAAGCTTTAGCTTATTATTTGCACTACTTTTGTTATGAAGGCTAGCCCATTGTCAAATTTAAACCAGAATGGCAACCTAAACCATGGGACAATTTCTCTGGGCAATTCAGGAGTCCTTTTATCCTGGTGGGGAAGGCTTTTACCTATTCCAAGTCTGATAGATCATTACCAGCAAGTACTTGTTCCCTCTAAACCTGGGCATTTCAGTAAAGTAAGGATCCAGTAATGACTAGATTCCTGGGGATATCATCAGTCCTTGGCGGGCATTGAACTTCTGCAGGTGACTCACTGTAGACTGATAGTTTTGCCCAGGGCTGCCAGGTGGAAGATGTAGAAGTACCGGCCCAGCAACTTCATCAAATACTCCTGTCACCACCGTGGCTCCTAGAATCTTGGGGACTGCTACTTGTCCATCTGGCATCTTTATCCATCCTCCCTCTGCTTCCTGGCTCCCCTCCACTGCCAACCATTCCTTTTCCTCCCAGGAGTAGATAGGTGAGAGGTCCAAAACCCATGGGATGAGGGGAGCTGCTCATGACACCTGGTATGGTTTGGATGAAGCCCTTTTTGCCTTAGTACCAACCCTAGTGTTCCCTTTAGTGATGGTGGAAGCATCTCCTTGATGTCCACGACAGTGCATCACTGCCACCTTCCAAGGTTTCCATACTGCCTCTAGCAACTGAAGTATCCCCTGCTGATACTTAATGTCCTTTCCCCCAGAATTTAATAGTCCCTTCTTTTTCTACAATGCTCCACATACTTGGAGAGTCAGAAAAGCATACACATTTTTCCCTTGACTTAGTTCTAAGGCTTGAGTCAAGGCAATTAACTCAGCCTTCTGAGCCAATGTTCCTTTGGGTAGAGGCTTAGCCTCTACAATCTCTTTTAAGGTAATCACTGCATACCCAGCCCGCCACTCACCTTGCATTGTCATTTAACTGCTTCAGTCTACGTACAAGTCCCAGTTTGCAACTGTCCAAGGCTGGTCACACAAGTCAGGTCAGCTAGAATACACATTATCTATAACTTCTATACAGTCATGTTCAGTCTCTCTCCCACTGACTGGAAGGAACATGGCTGGGGTCAGGGTGTTCTTGCATTACAGAGCCAAAAATGTCTGTTAGTGTCCATTAAAGTGACCACAGAGTGGGGTACTTTCCCTCTGAGATCCTGCCCTAGACTCAGCTTATCAACTTCTTGCATAAGGAGAGCCATAGCAGCTAGACCCCATAAGAATGGTGGCCATCCATTTGCCACTCCATCCAACTGCTTAGAGAGGTAAGCTACAGGCCTTGGCCAGGAACCAACCAGCTGAGTTAACACACCTACAGACATCTTTCCTCTCTCTGAGATATACAGAGTGAAGGGCTTGGCCAAGTCTGGTAGCCCCAATCAGGTGCATTTATCAGCCTCATCTTTAGCTGGGAGAAGGCATGTTCCTGTTTTCCTCCCCATTCTAAGGGCTCTCCTTCCTCTCTTTTAGTTGTCTCATACAAGAGCTTAGCCAAGATGACAAAATTAGGGATTCAAAGATGACAAAAGCCAAACGCACCTAAGGATTCCCAAACCTGCTTTTGGCTCCTGGGGATGGGGAGGCAATTAATGACCTGCCTCCATTTCATGCCTAGATACCTCTACCCCTGCTGGATAGTAAATCCTAGATAACGTACTTGTCGCTGGCAAATCTGGGCCTTTCATTTGGACAATTTATAGCCACATACCTCTAGATGTCATAAAATATAGTACATGCCTTGGGCTTAGCCCTCCTGGGTAGGATGCCCTGAAAGAAGGTCATCAACATATTGGAGCACCACACATTCTAATTCCTCAGCCAGGAATTTCTAGAAGTCATAAGCCAACACTTCTCCAAAAATCATGGGTGTTTTGAACCTCTGTGGAAACCTGGTCCATGTGTACTGGATCACAGTTTCCGTGTCTGGACTCTTTCACTGTAAAGCAAACAGCTTCTGGCTTCCTGGAGCCAGCCTTATACTGAAAAAGGCATCTTTTAAGTACAGGTAAGTGGGTCACTTGGCTTCTGCTGGCAGCAGACTCAGCAGAGTATAGGGATTAGGCACAGTAGGATGCAGTGTTACAGTTACACCATTTACTGGGAAATTCTCATTTTAGGTTTTAATTTTTCCTGAGGTATCTATATAGACACAGTAGATAACATTTAATACTGCACAAATTTTTCCATTTTAGCCAACAGGCTACCTTTGTTGATTCTTAAGGCTTCAGAGTAAATATAACTACCATATACAGTTCTACACTCTTTGACCAGTCTCTTAGTCCCATTTAACAGGTTAACGTAGTAAAACAGCTATGTCTCATTTTATGAGTTGACAGTACAGACAAGGCTGGGATCTAATACAGGTGGGCCACAGCCTCTTTTCTCTTTGAATTATTTTTCTCTCTCCAATTTCTCTCTTTACTAAAGACAAATCATAGCAGAATTAACTTATTGACCAAAATAAACTGTACCTTCAGTATACTGGGTCTGATTATTTGCATAAAGTGCAATAAGAATAATTATTAGCCATCTAGGCTCTTCTTTCCTTTAAAATTGGCTTTGCTGGAACCTTTTATAAGAAATCTCAGGCTAGACTTTCTTGAAAACCTTTCACAAGCCCAGGTTTCATCTGTGCCATTAGATTCCTGTACGCATTGGGTAAACTCCTCTTCTCTTGAGGTACCCAAGCACATTTCAATTCCCGAACCTGTCAGCAAGTGACCTTCGTTACTTACCACAGATCAGAAATGTTACTGATGGGTATCTGGCTGGTTTTCTGAAGGGCTTTTTTATTGGCCTTATAAAGTCAACCTTAATTCCTTAATGCAGTCTGGACACCTCTGGAAATGTTAGTCCCCCCAAAGCCTTGGTAAAATAACCAATGCCTTCATCATGTCCTATAGAACAAAACAGATTCTTACTGAACTTATGCAAATAACTATATTGTCATAAATTAAGAATACTTACCAATGACTTGCAAATTCTGGAGAAATCAAGGAGAGAGAAAAAAATACATTTTTCAAACTCTGCTCATAAGTACATACATTGCTTGAAAAGCTACAAATAGCTCAAAACACAGAAAATTATTTT
>NW_003852486.1:7726461-7740948 GCF_000181295.1 Otolemur garnettii | reverse complement strand
CTAGTTATTTGCCCATGTTCTGAGTCCTTTTTATTTGGCGGGTCCGGGCTGGGGATTCGAACCCGCCACCTTAGGTGTACGTGGCTGGTGCCTTAGCCGGTTGAGCTATAGGCGCCGAGCCGAAAATTATTTTCTTGACTTCTGGAAAACAGAACACAAAAAGAACCAACAATATTTCAAGCAAAAAGCCATAACAAACTAGCCCAGTTCCACATAACTGATTACTGTTCTGTTTGAAGTTAGGTTAGCAATACTCATAGACATGTTAATTTTCCAATGAAAGTTCTAAAAATCTGCTTTTAGTCTGAAGGTACTCAGTTTCCAAAGACATCAGGAATTGAATTTGAGAGAATTCATCAGCCTCTCTTAATATTTCTCCTTCTTTTTAGGATAAACTTTGGACTCAGCCAGTTACATAAAAAAAACTTTCTTTTTTTAGATGAATTAAAATTATTACTAACAATGTACGTTAGGACAGACCAAAGTCTTATATGTTAGGACAGACTGATGCTTTAGAGGTGAGGACAGACCAATGCTTTATAATATTGGAACATGTATATAACCATAACCCATACAAAATTAATCACCATTTCATATTTGACAATGTTTCCTATACATTTTCAATAAATTGAATAAGTTTAATTTGTTTTCCTATGCCTTTCAGTGGTCTTAATATTTCAAGAAGACCAAATTTAGAGTTGTGCTTTTTTTGTTGACCTGGGCCGAGTTAGAACCTGCCAACCTCGGTGTATGTGGCCAGAGCTGCAACCACTGCACTACAGGCACCAAGCCCCAAATTTAAAGTTTTGGTTTTGGAAGGTGTGTCAAATATCAAATAAGATTACAAGCCAAAAGGTTTTAAAGGAAATACATAGTCAACTTGATCACATATAAATTCATTCACAAATTCTCTTTTATGAGCTTCATTTAACCTGCACAGACAATCTACAAACATTCTAAACTTTCTTTAAGTTTTTCCCTGCCTTTCACTTTCTTTCACAACCATTCTATTTCGGGACAAAATTTATCACACAAGATTCTTTCTTTAGGCTCGGTGCCTGTGGCTCAAATGGCTAAGGTGCCAGCCACATACACCTAAGGTGGTGGGTTCGAATCCAGCCTGGGCCCGCCAAACAACAATGATGGCTGCAATCAAAAAATACCCTGGCATTGTGGCGGGCACCTGTGGTCCCAGTTACTTGGGAGGCTGAGGCAGGAGACTCACTTGAGCCCAGGAGTTGGAGGTTGCTGTGAGCTATGATGCCACGACACTCTACCCAGGGGAATAGCTTGAGGCTCTGTCTCAAAAAAAAAACAAAAAGATTCTTTCTTTACACAATGCCATTCTCCTTTCTGTCTAATTTCTCTTACTCTCAAAAACTCACTTCCCATAAAACAGAATTTCAGTTTACTATGAAGTCACCCGTTTACTCAGCCAAACTCATAATTAGAAGGTTTAAAAAGCAAGAATCTTATCCTTTGACAAAGACTCAGTTTCTCCAACAATTTAAACAACCAAATTATTACATTTTACAAATGAGAGACATTTTATGAGATATAACATTGATACGGGATTTTCTCACTCAGGGATGGACAGGGAACCCCCATTTTTCAGGCTCAGGTGGACTTACACATCCAACTCCCATCTCCAGGCACAAACTCTCTGAGCCCTAGCAAGGTCATGAACAAAACAGTCCCCAAATTTTTGGATGGCTCCACCCTGACTAAGGAGCACACACCCTAATCCTCTCCCCAGACAAAAACCGCTGCAAAGACCTAATAACCTTGTCCAAGTTGAGAATAAGCATTCGTTTGCTAGAACACTCATTCAGTTTGTAAAGGTATTTTTCCATCTACCAAGTCCTGGCCAAAATACCTCTCAATTTTGTGTGCCAATTATTACCCCTAGGAAAGGACTCATGCAGGAAACCTCCGACCTGGGCCTCCTCTTCCCTGTTGCTGATATGGATCAGCCTTATCCAGCATGAGATTTATAGTCTCTCCCCCAGATTTTCAGGAGCCATCCAGAACTCACCAGACTGCCTGAACCGCAACACTTTCCAAGTCACGGCCCCTCTGCCAATAGCTCTGGCACTCTCCACTCCCTATACATGCCCCTGAGTCCAACAAAATCCCATTTTATCACTAATCTGTAGCCTGTGGGCTCAATTCTCAAATTCCTGAGACCAAAGACTCACTGAAGAAATTCCAGTAACAAAACTACAACATCCTTTCTTATGTCTTTTCATTTTCCCCCAAGACCCACATGGCCATGTGGCTGCAGCCAAAGACAGAAAGTGGAAAACCTGGAACTTCCAGTTTCCCTCAGAATAGCCAGGGGGCAATGTTGGATCTGGGAAGAAGGGCACACTCACACATTCATTTCACCCTGTGAATGGGGGGCCAGGCGGATGAAACCCTACCTATTGTTACCTATCTCACTCATTCTCCAAGCACTCAACTGCACACAATTCCAACCCATTTCTTAACTTGGGCAGCCTCAATTTCCACTCAAGCTGCCACTTAGCCATAGGAGGCAAACCAACACTCCCCTAGGCCCTGTGAAGGGAGATCCAACTCCACCCTTGGAGTTTTCTCAGTCACACCACATCCACACACTTACACACCTCTCAAAAGACTTGCCAGCAACCTAACACCCAAGGAGTTGATCAGGCTTCTTCTTCCACTAAAACTGTAGTGGGATCCCCAGATCGATCATACCTTAAAAGTCTCCCTGTGTAGGTACCTGTTCCTGCATGCCAGTTCCTACCAGTGTTTGACTCCTTGAAGATCTGCAATGGGGTCATTTTTCAGCCCAGTGGAGGCGTCCACACAGGGAGGCCAAAGTACCTCCCTGGTGTGCTCAGTGGTTCATGTCACCTAGGCTGATCAGGGGCCCCCATGTGGGTGTCCAGAGGATTGGCAGCAACTACCAGGTGCATAGTCTCTCCAAGGGTGATCTAGCTTCCTGGTCAGGGAACCAAAAAATGTTGCAGGAAGACAAGGCCCAATGGAGAGAAAAAGCACCCAAACACCATGTTTATAAGAGGAAGGGCTTTATTCGCCAGTCTGGAGCTTACAGCATAGAAGAATTCCAAATGGCCATGCTCCCCAAATGGCTTGGACTTTCCCTTTTTATTGACAGTCAAAAAGTTCCTCCCCATAGGTACCACTCTCATTGGCCAGTTTGAATCAAGCAGGAGATGCTATTCCAGCCCCTACAGAACTACAGGATTTCACAGAAGTTGGAAATTTCCAAGTTACAAATTCCCAAGAGCTGAGTCACAATGGAGAGGACCTTGCAGGTATATTCTTGTGGTCTCCTTGAGAAGACCTGTTCTAGACCTCACCCTTCTTGGATATCCTCTCTCACTTTCAGACTGTTTTATGGATTTTGTTTGTTTGTTTTTTGTCACTCTTGGTAGAGTACTGTGCCATCACACCTCACAGCAACCTCAAACTCTTGGGCTTAAGCAATTCTCTTGGCTCAGTCTCATGAGTAGCTGGGACTACAGGCACCCATCACAAAGCCCAGCTATTTTTTTTTAGCTCAGGCTTGTTGCAAACCCATGAGCTCTGGCAATCCACCTGCCTCCTCCTGCTGGAGCCTGCCTTTTACCAGACCAGATGGTCAAAAGTCATCTCTAAAACCTTTTACTATGAATATTCCCCACACTTTGTGGGACGGAGCTCTCTTGTCCCAATGGAAAGTAGAATTCTCTACCAAACCAAATTTATCTTAATGGCCACTGATGTCCATCAACCACTCAAACTCACCTAGAAATCTAACTCCCCAGTTTAGATGGCTCAATGGCTGATAAAGGGAGAAATTGAAACAAATAAAAATTTTTGTTCTAGCTGGTCACCTTAAACATTCCACTAGTCTCTGGAACATATTCATTTTGTGTTCCCCCAAAATCTGGCAAATGGAGACTCATTCATGATTTAAGAGCAATTAATGCCCAAATTGTCCCTTTGGGAGCTCTACAACCTGGAACTCCCAAACCTCCTCTCATTCCCCAATAGTATAAATTAGCTATCATTGATTTTTTTTTTTTTTACTAAGAGCCTCAAGTTATTCCCCTGGGTAGAGTGCTGTGGCATCACAGCTCACAGCAACCTCCAACTCCTAGGCTCAAGAGAGTCTCCTGCCTCTGCCTCCCAAGTAGCTGGGACCACAGGTGCCCACCACAATGTCTGGCTATTTTTTGATTGCAGCCATCATTGTTATTTTGGTGGGCCTGGGCTGGATTCGAGCCCACCACCTTAGGTGTATGTGGCTGGTGCCTTAGCCACTTGAGCCACAGGCACCAAGCCAGCTATCATTGATTTAAAAGATTGTTTTTTCACTATCCTCTTTCATTCCTCAAATAGACACAAACTTGCCTTTTCTGTTGCCTGTCTAAACCACTCTGTACCATATGAACGTTTTGAATGGAAGATTTTACCCCAAGGCATGGTGAACAGTCTGACACTATGTCAATCTTTCATAGCCTCTACTTTATCTCCCATGAGAAAACAATTTCCAACCATATTAATATATCATTGTATGGATGATATTTTGATTGCCTACCCAGACCAAAACACGCTTAACCCACTTTTACAACACCTTCTTACTTCCATGAATTTGGCACACCTTATGGTAGCTCCTAACAAAATTCAGCTTCAGGCACTCTGGCAGTATTTAGTTTCTATCTTGTCTGAAAGAACTATCAAAACCTAAAAAGTCATTCTGCATGTTCCTGACCAACTCTCTTTAAATTACTTGTAAAAATTATTCAGGCATATAAATTGGTTTCAACCTTAAGTCATTTATTCAATACCCTAAAAGGAGACCCATCACTTGATTCCCCTCGAATTTTATTGCCCCAGGCAAGAAAGGATTTAACTTATATTGAACAACTCATTGATACTAGACAATTAACCAGAAGCCATGGAAATTTGTCCATTACACTTTAAATTTTAAACACACTTCATACACACTGGACTCCTGTGCCAATTATCACCTAGCTTAGGTATACTTGAATGCTTATTTCTTCCTCATCATTCTTCTTAAAAAATATTCACTACAGGCTCGATGCCTGTAGCACAGTGGTTATGGTACCAGCCACATACACCAAGGCTGGAGGGTTCTAACCCAGCAGGGACCTGCTAAACAACAATGACAACTGCAAACAAAAAAAATAGCCGGATGTTGTGGTGGGTCCCTGTAGTCCCAGCTACTCGGGAGGCTGAGGCAAGAGAATCACTTAGGCCCAGGAGTTTGAGGTTGCTGTGAACTGTGACACCACAGTACTCTACTGAGGGCAATAGAGTGAGACTCTGTCTCAAAAACAAACAAAAAAAGGGGGCAGCACCTGTGGCTCAGTTGGTAGGGTGCCAGCCCCATATAGGGTGGCAGGTTCAAACCCAGCCCTGGCCAAACTGCAACAAAAAATAGCTGAGCATTGTGGTGGGCACCTGTAGTCCCAGCTACTCAGGAGGCTGAGGCAGGAGAATCACCTAAGCCCAGCAGTTGGAGGTTGCTGTGAGCTGTGTGATGCCATGGCACTCTACCGAGGGCAATAAAGTGAGACTCTGTCTCTTAAAAAAAAAAAAAAATATATATATATTTTATATATGTGTATATGTATATACATATACACACACATACACTACACTAGATCAGAGATTTTATCTAATCTTTCAAGGAAGAATAAGATGTCAACATAATAGGTCATGACCCTCATATCCTTATTCCAGGCTTAGATAAAAAAATCTTTTCAAAGTGCATAGATTCAAAAGAAAAGCTACAGATCTCCTCAGCAGACTTCTTCTCTGGTGACATACAATTCACATTGCCACATCTAAAAGACCAAGTCATTCTACAACTTTTACCCCTAAAATTTTTAACCCCATTTAACCAATCCCCTTTAAAAAAAATGCCCTCACAATATTTATTGATGGCTCCAGAAGAACCAGCAAGGAACCAATAGCTTGGAAAGGAAACAATGAATGGAAACATTCTATTACTTCTAACCATATTCTCACAGAAAGAGATTGTAGAGATCACAGCGAAACCTGCCCTTTTCCTTTGGTTGGTTCACTGAAAGATCAACTCACAATTATGGTAGATTAATAAGACAAAGGCTTATTTCCAAATACCATGTCAATGGGGGGAACCACAAGAATGATTACCCAAAATCTCAGTGATGGTCAGAGACTTTTATAGATGCCTTTTGGAAGGGAGGGGGAGATTTCCCAAAGTCTAAAGATGAATTAAGACAAGTCCCATGAGGAATTTCCTCAGTCTTCAGCTGTGCCTTGACCAGCCAACTCCCAGTATGTGGCTGGAGCAGGGCATGTTGACCACCTCAAAAGTTACTTTGCAAGGGTTGGCTGTATCTGTTTTTGCTTCCCACAGGGAGCAGGGGGCAGTGAAGCTCTCTTTAGCCTGCTGTGATGGATCCAGGTGAGGATCCCTTCAACTTTTGCTGCTGTGGGTGTGGTCAGGATGACGATGTACATTTTCTTCTATCTTGGTTTGAGGGGTACTGGGTTCTGATCATTGACCTAGACTTGATCCCTTGGACAGAAAGGGTGTACAGACACAAAAGACTAAACAGAACACAGTTAATTCCCCAAGTGGAGATCTTTGCTGCTCTTCCTAGGACTTCTAACTGTAGAGATAAGCACCCCATGCTCAGACATGGCAGTTCGCTTCTATGTGCTCCCCCCAGGAGATTGATTCTGAGAAAGATGTCTTCAAAGATCGAGCTTCTGCACCTGCCTATAGATATGCAGAAATATGCAGAAAAACTCTCTTAAGAAGAGATCAGGAGAATCAGGCCAAGGTCGCAGCTGGAAGCTCGAAGACATGTCCTGGAGCGTTGGGTTCTGTTGTCTTCTTCCTTCATTAACATTATAATCTAGTTTTGGTTTGGGCAAGCAAGAACAGACAGTCAGTCTCCTTTATGTTTTTACTCTAAACAAAATCAATTGTATATGTGTTCCTCAGCCTTCACACTGAATTGTAAACTTAATGGTAGCTTCCTAATGTTACGTCACTTCTTTGTATTTGTGTTAAATTCTTCCTGAATGTTTGAAAGTATAGAAGATAATCAGTAAAGTCAAGCCTGGTCACTGACCTGAGCGAGTCTCGACCTCCCTTCAAATCAATCATCTCATCTGCAGTTCCTTTTCCCTGCATCTCCGATCAGAGGCTCTGAGAACACTTTCATCTAACTGCCTCTTCAATTCAGTCTCTCCCAGTTCTTTTAGGAGTCTCTGCTAAATTGCAGAGGATTGGTGGAGGTCTGTTACACATTATTTCATAAGGGAAATACTCTGATTTCTTAGAAGGGGTATATTTAATATTGAACAAGACCATTGGCTAAGCCTATACTCAACTAAGCTTTGCTTCCTGGCAGAGTTTACCAATTTCTCCTTTTATGGCTCTGTTCATGTGCTCTACTTTGCCTAAGCTTTGAGACCTATATGCCACATGTACTTTTCAAGTGATATTCAAGGCTTTAGCTGACATTTGCACTATTTCTGTTATGGAGGCCAGTCCATTATCAGATCTAACCTGAAGTGACAACCTAAACCATGGGATGATTTCTCTGGGCAATGCTTTTACTAAGGCCTGATAGGGAAGGCTTCCACCTATCCTGAGTATGTGCAGACCAAAACTAGCAAGTACTGGTTTCCTCCATATCTGGACAACTCAGTATAGTGTATTTGTACATCTTAAACAGGGATCATCCCTGCCACATGAAATTCAGTCCATGTAGTCCCTGTAGGACTGAAATTCAGGTGGCAGGGATGGTCCCTGTTTAGCATTGTGTTGGTTGCATGCCATACAATGCTGGCTGACTTTCTTGGCAAGAGTAGCCACAAGGGGAATGTAAAAGTATATCCCCAGAAGCTTCTTAATTTTCTTTTTTCTTCTATCTTAAGTGCATACTTCATGCATACAACTCCTGTAACCAACCTCAAATTTTTACACAGTAAGTTTTGCTATTCAATGAGTCATGAGTTGATCAACCAATTAGGGCTGGGCATGGCTCATGCCTGTAATCCCAGAACTTAGGATGGGTAGATTGCCTGAGCTCATGAGTTCGAGACCAGACAGAGTGTGACCCCATCTCTAAAAAATAGCTGGGCATTGTGGCAGGTGCTTGTAGTCCCAGCTACTTGAGAGGCTGAAGTAAGAGAATCACTTAAGCCAAGAGTTGAGGTTGCTCTGAGCTGTGACACCACAGCACTCTACCAAGGGTGACAAAGTGAGACTCCGTCCCAACAATAACAAAAAGGCTTGGCACCCATAGCATAGTGGTTATGGCACTGGGCACATTCAACAAGGGTGGCAGGTTCAGACACAGCTAAACAACATTCCTGCTAAACAACAATGACAACTGCAACAACAACAACAAAAACTAGCCAGGCATTATGGCAGGTGCCTGTAGTTCCAGCTACTTGGGAGGCTGAAGCAAGAAAATTGCTTAAGCCCAAGAGTTTGAGGTTGCTGTGAGCTGTGACACCATGGCACTCTACCAAATGTGATGTAGTGAGACTCTGTCTCAAGAAAAAAAAAAGCAAGCAAACACAGAGTTGGTCAACCAATGGTGCCCTTTGGTGTTTGTTTATGTAAGTGACCACTGTATATGATACCCAGACTGTTGAGTTTTGTCCCAAAGTCAACTTATCAGCCTCTTGCACCAGAATGGCAGTGTCTGCCAGCGTTGTTAGGCACAGGAGCCATCATTTCAAGACCCCGTCAAGTTGCTTAGAGAGATAAGTAACTGGTCTTGCTTAGGATTCTACATTTTGGGTGAGCATTCCCTCAGCTGTTCTATTTCTTTCTGATACATACAGTTCAAAAGGCTTGGCCATGTCAAGGAGGTCTAGCACCAGGGTTGCCTGCAGTTTTTCCTTCAGCCTCTTGAAGGCTTTTGGTTGGTCAGATTTCTACTCAATTGGCCCTTTTTCTTTCCCCTTTGTGGCTTCTTTCCTTTTAAGCTATTTATAGCTTTCACCAATGTATGTACTTAAGAGTTAAAATTTGAAACATTTATTTTTTCCTAGAAAACAGAACATAGAAAGAATCAGCAATATTTCCCAAAAAAAGCAATAACAAATCAGCTTGGTTCCATGTAACAGATTGTTCTGTTCTGCTTGAAGTTAGGTTAGAAATACCTAACATGAACATGTTAGCCTTCTCCTTAAAGTCCTGGAAGTTTGCTTTTAGTCCAGTGGTATTTAATCTCCAAAGTCACCAGAAATTTGAGAGCACTTTCCAGGCTTTTCTACTACTTTCCTTGAAGGACAAACTTTGGATTTAGTCAGTTACAAAAACACTTTCTGAGATGAATTAAAATTATTACTGACGGCTCAGCGCTTGTGGCTCAAGTGACTAAGGCGCCAGCCACATATATCTAAGGTGGCGGGTTCAAATCCAGGCCCGCCAAAACAACAATGATGGCTGCAACCAAAAAATAGCCAGGCATTGTGGTGGATGCCTGTGGTCTCAGCTACTTGGGAGGCTGAGGCGGGAGAGATTCAAGAGAATTGCTTGATCCCAGGAGTTGGAGGTTGCTGTGAGCTGTGACGCCACGGCACTCTACCCAGGGGGACAGCTTGAGGCTCTGTCTCAAAAAAAAAAAAAAAAGAAAGAAAGAAAGAAAGAAGAGAAAAGAAAATTATTACTGACAACAAAAATTAAGACAGACTAATATTTTATAATATTAGAACATATATAAACATAATTCACAACAAATTAGCCTCCATTTTATATTTTGATGATTTTTTTTTTTTTAGAGACAGAGTCTCACTTGTTACCCTTGGTAGAGTGCCATGACATCATAGCTCACAGCCACTTCCAGCTCTTGAGCTTAAGCGATTCTCTTGCCTTAGCCTCCTGAGTAGCTTGGACTACAGGTGTCCACCAGAATACGCGGCTATTTTTTTTGTTGCAGTTTGGCCAGGGCGGGGTTTGAACCTGCCACCCTTGGTATATGGGGCCAGTGCCCTAGTCACTGAGCCACAGGTGCTGCCCTGACAATATTTCCAACATTTTCACATCCCAAATTAGCCTGGCTGGGTGCAATGGTTCACATGTGTAATCCTAGCACTTTGGGAGGTCGAGGTGGGTTTACAGGTTTAAGACCAGCCTGAATAAGAGTGAGACCCCATCTATAAAAATAGCTGGGCATTGTGGTGGGCACCTGTAGTCCCAGCTACTAGTGAGGCTGAGGCAAGAGAATCATTTGAGACCAATAGTTTGAGGTTTCTGTGAGCTATGATGTCACAGCACTCTACTGAGAGCGACAAAGTGAGACTCTATCTCAAAAAAAAAAAATGAAAAAAAATATAAATAAGCCTAATATGTCTTTCTCAGACTTTCAATGGTCTTAATATTTCAAAAAGACCAAATTTAGAGTTTCGATTTTGGAAGGTTTATCAAATAGCAAAGAGTTAAAAAAAAAAATTTTTTTTTTTTTTTGCAGTTTTTGGCCAGGGCTGGGTTTGAACCCTCCACTTCCAGCATATGGGGTTGGCACCCTACTCCTCTGAGCCACAGGCACCGCCCAAAGACTTAAAGCATTTGTTTAAACAGGATTACAAGCCAAAAGATTCTAAAGGCAATACATAGTCAACTTGATCACATGAAATTCCTTTATAAATTCCTTTTTATGAGCTTTATTCAACCAGGGCACATAATTTACAAACATTCTAAACCTTCTGGTTTGCACCACCTTTCATTTTCTTAAATAATTATTCTGTTTCAGGACAAAATTTACCACACAAGATCTTTTCTTACACAATGTTATTTTCCTTTCTGTCTAACTTTTCTTACTCTCAAAAAACCACTTTTCACAAAACAGGATCACAGTTTACTATGAAGTTAATTATTCACTTGATTAAATAGATAATTAGAAAGTTTAAAAAGCAAGAATTTTATTCTTTGACAAAGACTCAGTTTCCCAAACAATACATTTTAGAGACTCTAATGTTGAGAAGATGTATGGACAGAAAAAGAGAAAGTGAGGTATAAAAACAATTGGATTGGCTACAGCTTAGTATTTGCCTTATTTAAATATAGTTTTAACTGCTGGCCATTTTTGACTGGCCAGATCTCTATGATCCACAAAGACAAAAAATGAATGGAGTAAACTTTACTGAGGACAAACAGCTTAACTTTTATCTTGTAAGTAAAGCTGATAATCTTTAAGGTTATTACATAATTAAAGATGCAAGAAGTATTTTAAGAGGTGGAGAACAGTTTTTACAAGATCTACAAAAGTCATGAACAAGATATAACTTATAATTTTGTTCTTATGTAACTGATAATATTTTCTAGGATCTTAGCTTTTCAGTTGATCATTTATACATAAATATTTAAAAGTTTCATATATCTCTATAGAATATAGGAAAGCAAAAGTTGTGCACAGAATGGAAAAGAACATGAATGGCATAGGTTATAAATGTTAAACTAGAACAGGTTCATTCTGTGTTTGAGAATTGAACTTAAGGCTGCTGGGATGAAAATATAGAATTTTAACCATTCAACCATGAAACAAACTGGCCCATCATTTTTCTTACAGGGCAGTGTTCAAAATATTTTTGTTTGTTTGTTTGTTTTAAATCAGATATTCTTTAATTTTTTCAGGAGAATTTTTAGGGCTAGTCATAACATTATGTGTTTTTCTTTTAATCTAATTTCTATATTAATATAATGTAATTATTTCAAATACGAGATCTCTGAAAGTTTTAAGAAAATTTAGAAGTCTTTCAATTTATAAAATCCACCTTTGGCCATTAATCATAATGGCATAGTTGTTCCAAAAGTGATTCAATCCAATGCCTGTTTATAAAGCCAATGCCTCTTCATAGAAAAGGCTATTTCCAAGATTCCCAAAAATTCACTCTCAGAAATAGACTTATGATAGAATAGACAATGACAAAATCTCACTCCTCAGAGTTTGACACATTCAGTACACACAGTGTGCTGCTTAGAATCTTATGTGTCCCACATTCCCAGTCCTGTCGGGCTGGTGGGGAGCTAGACCAGAGTTCTGCCCTATGGTAACCCTCTTCAGACAAAACAACACAGAATGACAAGCAATAAAACCAAAATAAGCAATAACAACAACAGTGATTAGAATCTATTTCTGTGAAGAGATGGAATCAAACAATATGAATATTCATACACCACAAAGTACCTAAAAATATACCAATACCAAAGTCACTTACAAGACTAGTCACCAACAAAAATGTTTCTCTCATTAATCTTTAATATGGAAAGGACAAAGATCTTTTACCATCTGGTTAACCAGAGCTCACAAAGAGGAAGACTGGGAGACTGATTGGTAAGTAAAATATCTTACCAAGTGCCAGTTGGGGTCAGGGTTCTGATCTTCCAGCTGAGGCTTTCAGGAGACCAGATTGGCTTTGAGATCCTGTTGACTGTGTCAAACTGTAGAAATCATGGCAAAACCTGCCTTGTCCCTTGGTTGGTTTACTGAAAGATCAATTCACAATTATGATAGATTAATAAGAAAAAGGTTTATTTCCCAATACCACACGCATGGGGGTAGCCACAAGAATGATTACCCAATGTCCCAGTGATGGCCAGAGAATTTTATAGATGTTTTTTGGAAGGAAGAGGGGAGAATGTGGAAAGTATATGTGCAGTAAGTTGTTGCTAGGAGGGATGTGTGTAGATGGGTGGAAACAGATTGATTTGTAGATTAACCTAAGAGACAGGTCTCCTGCTTCAAATGACCCTGGGGCCACGTCTATTAGCATGTAACAAGAAAGTCAGCAGCCCATTTTTGATTCTCAATAAGTTTGTTTAGGTTTTATGTAGATAGAGGAAAGGCCTCTTTCAATGCTTTCTCATCATGAGTGGCCTTTAATTCTTTATACCAAAGAGTCATATTTGGGGCAAATTTTACTTAGCTCCTTCAAGCTAAACAGGCTGCTGCTATTTTTGATTTACAATCATTCCCTACCCCTTAACCCACTAATTTAATCAGTGATTTTGGGTACATTTTGTACACAGCACAACATATACACCATAGCTTACTTTACTATTTTGATGACCAACAGTTATATATATATATACATACCCTGGGCCTTTCATTTCTTAGGATACATATACATATATATATCCTAAAAAATGAATGGATACAATCCTTTCAGCTCATGGTAAAATGTCAGTGGTTCCCAGGCCTAGGAAACTTACATGAAATTGACCAGGCTGGGTGGCACCTATGGCTCAGTGGGTAGGGCACAGGCCCCATATACCAACGGTGGCAGGTTCAAACCCAGCTCCAGCCAAACTGCAACAAAAAAATAGCTGGGTGTTGTGGCGGGTGCCTGTAGTCACAGTTATTTGGGAGGTTGAGGCAAGAGAATAGCTTAAGCCCAGGAGTGGGAGGTTGCTGTGAGTTGTGATGCCACAGCACTCTACTGAGGGCAATAAAGTGAGACTCTGTCTCAAAAAAAAAAAAGAAAGAAAGAAAGAAAGAAAGAAATTGACAAGGCCTTGTAAATGGAGGGGGGGGGGGATGTTCCCTGTTCAGTTGCAAGTGTAAGGGGAGGGAGACAGAGGCCAGGGTAGAAACACTATGGAGCTCCAGGATCTGGCAACCTGGTAGTGTCACCCAACAGTTGTCTGGCCCCTCCAGCTACTGGAGCCTCCTGCAGCCCCTTCTTTCTGCCCTCCAACCCACTGGCTACTCTGCCAGCTTTTGCATTAATACCCCCAGGGCAGAGACACAGAAGGCATGACAGGTTCTCCCCTCAGCTCCGGCCCTGGCCAGGACATCATCTACCCTTTATCAATTCTCCCTCTCTGAGTAGAAGTCTAACTGCTATTAGGTAAAAAGGGAAAGATTTGGTCTAACTGGTTCCTGCTGAATCCAGAAACGACAGAAGGGGGCAGTTTGGGTTTCTCCAGCTGGTAGACATTCCAGGGGTCCACAATAGAAGGAGGTCTTGAACTGGAACCATCTTTACTGTTTATGGCCTGATGACATAATTTCTGGAAAACACAAATTTGATGAGCATATTAAAAGGCAAGGGTAGAACAGTGAGAGAAAGGGGGTTAATTACAGTATCAGTGGTGTCAGATTGGGAATAAAGTCAGTGATATTAACAGTAAATTATATTTATACTTTCCTTGATGGCTTCTAAATAAAAACTTCAAATTTTCTTTAGGCTCACAAGTGTTAAGTAGACTGTGGTTGATTCTCTTCATGATCTGCTTCTATAGGAAATGGTGGGTTCAGGATTTAACTTAGGAATGATGTATCCTGGAATCTATTCCTATAACTTTAACAGCTATAGAAGAAGATAAGAAAAGGAACCCTCGGCTCGGCGCCTGTGGCTCAAGCAGCTAAGGCGCCAGTCACATACACCTAAGGTGGCGGGTTCAAATCCCCAGCCTGGGCCCGCCAAACAACAATGATGGCTGCAACCAAAAAATGGCCAGGCATTGTG
>NW_003852486.1:7721661-7726311 GCF_000181295.1 Otolemur garnettii | reverse complement strand
AGAAAGAAAGAAAGAAAAGGAACCCTCCCAACTTGGGGTTAGGGAAGATGAGTTGGTGGGAACGGTTTTGATCATAACTAGATCTTCAGGAGAGAAAAGCTCATCTAGCATTGAATGTGAAAATGTAGCTGGGAGGTTTTTAATGATTTGTTGAAAATTAGCTAAAGAAGTAATATGTTTTACTAATTCTGTGGTTTCTTGATTAAATAATAAATTGTTACTTAAAAAGGGCCTTCTAAACAATAATTCAAATGGGCTACAACAGAGTCTCTGAGGTAAATTTCTTATTCTAAGGAGAACAATGGAAAGCATTGTAGTCCAAGAGAGATGAGTCTCTTGAGTTAGCTTTCATAACTGTCCTTTGATTTTATCATTCATCTTTTCTACCTTTCCAGAGGATTGGGGCATCCAAGAACAGTGTAGATGATATTTTATGCCCAGGACTTTACATATTCCTTGTGTAACAGTTGCTTTGAAGGCAGACCCATTATCACTTTGAAAACTCTGAGGAAGTCCAAACCTGGGAATAATTTCATGTACTAAAATTATTATCCTGGGCCTTTTCTGTCCTGCAAAGGAACTCTTCAATCCAATTAGTAAAAGTATCCATAAATCCCAGCACATATTGTACACCAGGTACCTTAGGGAGATGAGTGAAATCTATTTGCCAATCTTCACCTGAATATTTGTCTTGTTTTTGTATACCTTGGGGGGCTCGATGGTGATTTAAAGGATTGTTTCTCTGATATACCTCACAAGTCCTTGTTATCTGTTTTATAGTTTTAAATAAGTCTTCCCATTAAAGAAAGCTTACTTTCATTGCCAAAATGAAAAGACTGATGTAAAGTTTTAAGTATCTTCCATTAACTTGCAGTAAGTAACAGCAAAACTCTACTTCTATTTTGCAGCCATCCTGAAGGAAGTCATAAATAGTTTCTCGGTAAAGCCCATTTCTTTTCTTTTTGGGTATACTGATGTGCATGATTCTCAAGTGATCCCTCCGAAATGAGGGGAGTCACAAGGGGAAGTTTCCTCTTTTGTGCTGCAATTTTACCTTCTTTTTTTTTGAGACAGAGTCTCACTATGTTGCCCTCAGTAGAGTGCTGTAGCATCACAGCTCACAGCAACCTCCAAACTTTGGGCTTAAGAGATTCTCTTGCCTCAGCCTCCCAAGTGGCTGGGACTACAGGTGCCCATCCCAACACCTGGCTATTTTTTGTTGCAGTTCTCATTGTTGTTTAGCAGTTTCAGGATGGGCTTGAACCTGCCACCCTTGGTGCATGTGGCTAGCACCCTATGCACTGAGCTATGGATGCTGCCCAATTTTAGCCTCTTTATTGGCAAATCAGTTACCTTCAGAAATATCATCTAAGGTTTTTTTTGGTGTCCCTTACAATGAATAACTGGTACTTCTTGTGGAGCATGAACAGGTTGTAATAACCTATCTATTTCATGATGATATTTTATAGGGAAGTATATAAATATATATACTATATATATACGAACATATAAACATATTCAGTATATCATATATATAGTCAGTATATAATCAGTCAGGGGTCTTCATATGTCTCTCCCAATTTTTAAAGCATGGGTTGAAGCTATTAGCTCAGCTAATTGCATGCTGGTTCCTGAAAATAGACACCAACTCTCAATTACAGCATAGCCTGCTTTGTGAGTTCCTTGTTCTATGAAAAAACTTTCATCTGTGTACAAAACCATGTCTGGATTGGGTAGGGAAGTTTCTTATAAGTCTTCTCTAGCTGCATAGGTCTGTGCTATAATTTGTTGGCAATTATGCCCTATTTTCTCTTTGGATTCAGGGAGGAAAGTGGCAGGATTCAAAGTGGCTCAGGTGGCCAGGTGCAGTGGATCATATCTATAATCCTAGCACTCTGGGAGTTCAAGGTGGATGGACAGCTTGAGCTGATGGGTTAGAGACCATCTGAGCAAAAAAGTGAAATCCTTTCTCTACTAAAAGTAGAAAAACTGAGGTAAGAAGATAGCTTGATCCCAAGAATTGGAGGCTGTTGTGAGTCATGATGCCATGGCACTCTAACCAGGGTGGGCGACAGCTTGAGACTGTGTCTCCAAAAAAAAAAAAAAAAAAAAAAGTGGCACAGGTGCATAATTGTAGCACCAGTCCTTTTGGTTATAAGGTTTGATATTTAAAAAGGAATTTATCTGATAGCCAAAGATTACCTTTTTGATTTAAAAGTCCAGTAACATCATGAGAAGTGTAAATAATTAGGCCTCTTCCCAAAGTTAGCTTAGTTGTTTCTATAGTTAAGAGGGCTATAGTTGCTACAACCCATAGACAGTATGGCCATCCCTTGGCCACAGTGTCAATTTCTTTAGTAAGATAAGCTACAAGTTGTAAAGCCGGACCCTGGTGTTGGGTCAAGACTCCTAGGGCAATTCCAGTCCACTCTATCATATACAGATTAAGTTGTCCAGTAGGAAGACTTAAAGTATGGGCCTATAAAAGGGCATTTTTCAACTGTTGGAATGCCTTATCTGCTTCTGGTTCCCATTCTAGAGTGACTAGGCACTCTTTCTGAGCATTTTAAATTAAAAAATAGAGTGGTTGAGGCAGAGCCAAGATGATGGACTGCAGCAAGCTTTTTACAGAAGCTCCCATCCAGAAGGAGGCTTAAAGGACAGAAGTTTAGCAAGGGAGCTGATAGTTTGGAGCAGAGCCAAGAGAGAAGATTGAAGAGCGCACTTCAACCTTTCTGAGACAAGCTATGACCCCCAAAATACAATCAAAAGTTACAAAATCCACCACCAAGTGGACGGGAGTCCCTTCCCCCACAAGAAGGCTCACAGTTTACTCCATGCAAACAAGTGAGCAGAGTTCAAACATCCTCCCACTCTATCCCATGGGAGATCCCCTACCCCTGCTGGCATGCCATAGCACCCTCCTGCCAGGCATAAAACTGTAAAACTGTATAAAACTGTATATATTCCTCACCTGCAACATTGAACTCCAAGGATTCCCCACCACCACCCTGAGGTCTGGAGATTTGTTACCTGTGGAGTCCAGATTCTTGGGCATCTCCTTGAGAGAAGTTGAGGGGGAAAGGGCTGGTGCTGCTCTGTGCTGACTGTGGCACAGGAGTGAGGAGAAGAAAGTTGGCTCGGAGGAAGCCATACAGCAACAGTGGCATCCTGAGCTGTGAACTGATGCCCATTCCAGATAGATGAGCCCCGTCTCTCTGGGCAACCAGAGGTTCTGGACAGCAGCCACAGGCGGAATGAACTTGGTAACTTTCATAAGTAAAGAGACGATTAGCACCAGCCCTTGGGGGAATAGCTGAGACAAAGGCAGTGGGCGGGCAGAGGCTCAAATTGACACCTGAGTGTAAACTCTAATTGCTTGCTGCCCAGAGCTGAGTTCCTCACCAGCTCTAGCAGCCTCTGACTTGAAGAAGAATTTAGATGGGACAGAAGGTGTGAGGTTGGAATGGCAAGAACTTGCAAAGCCTAAATTCTCCCCCTGCCGTACTGGACTCAGATTTCCCAGCGAACACCTCACCCTCAGGGTAATGCTGAGACAAAAGCAGTGGGCGGGCAGAGGGAGGGGTACATTCTAAATGTTTCCTGCCCAGGGTTGAGTTCCTCATCAGCTCTAGCAGCCTCTGACTTGCAGAGGAATCTGGCCAGGACAGAAGGTGAGGGTCTGGAATTAAGAGAACGTTCACAGCCTAATTTAAACATGTAAGGCCCCCTTGCTGGACTCAGATTTCCAGGTGACTTTGGCAGTCATAAACCCCAGGAGCAGTTGCCTACTGGAGTGAACAGGGTCACAGACCTGGGGGATTCTGAGTGACTGGGTGCAAGGTGGGGAAGCAGGTATTAAACTTCCCAGACTAACCCATTTGCTGGGTGGGTCCTTTTGCCCTCATGGAGCACTGGAGCAAGTTATATCTGAGCTGCGAGCAGACCCCTCTTATCTAGCTGCCAGAAACACTTGAACTTTTCCACCTGAAACTGGTGCTGACTGGAACAACTGATTTGGACCCCTTAAACTGGGCAGACCACCCAGGGACTATTCAAAGGGGCACCCTGGGTGTATGGTTGAGGGAAGTTTTGATTTTCCTTGCCCAATTGTTGTTTGTGGGGGGTGGGGCGACTTAATTGCTGGTATTTCTCCACAGCACAGACTTCAACCAAGAGTAACTGAATCACTAGGGTAGGACAGAGACCAGCTGAAAATAAGACAGAGCCACTTAGCCCCACCACACCAAGCAGGACCCCAGTCTCTCAGGCCGTAACACCATATGGGTTCTTGACAAACCTCAAGGGGAAAAGCCAAATGGGGTAAAATAATCATGGGGCAGAATCAGCAGAAAAGCTCTGGTAATATGAATAACCAGAGTAGATCAACTCCCTCAAGAAAGGATGTGGCTGGTAATATGAATAATCAGAGTAGGTCAACCCCACAAGAAAGGATGTGGCAGACAGAATTGAAGATCCCCTTTATAAAAAGATGGCTGAGATGTCAGAAATTGAATTCAGAATTTGGATTGCAAATAAGATTAATAGAATAGAGGCAAAGATAGAAATAGAAATTCAAGGAGCATTCCAAAAGTTCACTCAAGAATTCAATGAATTTGGCTCGGCGCCTATAGCTCGACCGGCTGGGGC
>NW_003852486.1:7712065-7719963 GCF_000181295.1 Otolemur garnettii | reverse complement strand
CAGCTCCATCATAGTTGAAGATTTTAACACTCCTTTGGCAGTGTTGGATAGATCCTCCAATAAGAAGCTGAGCAAAGAAATCTTAGATTTAAATTTAACTATTCAAAATTCTGGATTTATCAGACATCTACAGGACATTTCATCCTAACAAAACTGAATATATGTTTTTCTCATTAGTACATGGAACGAACATACTCCAAAATCGATCTCATCTTAGGCCACAAATCTAACTTCAGCAAATGTAAAGGAATAGAAATTATTCCATGCATCTTCTCGGACCATCATGGAATAAAAGTTGAACTCAGCAACAACAGGAATCTGCAGACTCGTACAAAAACATGGAAGCTAAATAACCTTATGCTGAATGATAGATGAGTTAGAGACAAGATCAAGAAGGAAATTACCAAATTTTTAGAACAAAATGATAATGAAGATATGAGTTATCAGAACCTCTGGGATACCGCAAAGGCAGTCCTAAGAGGGAATTTATAACACTGCAGGCCTTCCTCAAGAAAACAGAAAGAGAGGAAGTTAACAACTTAATGGGACATCTCAAGCAGCTGGAAAAGGAAGAACATTCCAGTCCCAAACCCAGCAGAAGAAAAGAAATAACCAAAATTAGAGAAGAATTAAATGAGATTGAAAACAAAAGGATTATAGAACAGATCAACAAATCAAAAAGTTGGTTTTTTGAAAAAATCAACAAAATTGACAAACCTTATTTGTATCAGAATGTTTATTGCAGTCCAATACATAATTGCTAGGACATGGAAGAAGCCCAAATGCCCATCGACCCACGAATGGATCAATAAATTGTGGTACATGTACACCATGGAATACTGTGCAGCCCTAAAGAAAGATAGAGACTTCACCTCCTTCATGTTTATATGGATGGAATTAGAAAATGTTCTTAGTAAAGTATCTCAAGAATGGAAGAAAAAGTATCCAAGGTACACAGCCCTATTTTGAAACTAATTCATAACTTTTATAGGAATGTCATAACCTAATTATAGCCTTATAATATGGGAAGGGAGTGGGAGAGGGGAGGTGAGGGGGGTTGATGGGGGAGGGAGAATGATTGGGGGGTCACCTCTATGGTTTATCTTGCAAGGGTACAAGTGAATCTTTCTAAAAGCAGAGTATGAACGTTTTAACTTAATGACTAAGAAAATGACATGAAGATTATGTTAACCACTTTGATGAGAGTATTTCAAAATGTATATGAAAACAGCACACTGTACCTCATGATTGCATTATTGTACACAGTTATTCTATAAGAAATAAAAAAAAAAAAATAGAGTGGTCTAGGCTCAGCTCCTGTAGCTCAGAGGCCAGGGCACAAGCCTCATACACCAGAGCTGGGGGGTTCAAATCCAGCCTGGGCCTCACAAACAAGAATGACAACTGCAACCAAGGGATGGCCGGGTGTTGTGGTGGGTGCCTGTGGTCCCAGCTACTTGGGAGCTGAGGCAAGAGAATCGCTTGAGCCCAGGAGTTTGAGGTTACTGGGAGCTGTGATGCCACAGCACCCTACCCAGGGAAACATAGTTAGACTCTGTCTCAAAAAAAAAATTAATAATAATAAAGTGGTCTCACTATTTCACTATGTCCAGAAATCCAGAGTCTGTAAAAGTCTCTAATTCCTAAGAAGTCTCCAAGTTGTCTGAGATTTCGAAGTTTAGGGTAAACCAATATTGGTTCTGTTCTTTCTTTGCCCAAGGCTCTCTTCCCCTGTGAATGTTGGAGATCCAAATAGTGCACTTCAGGCACACATAATTGGGCTTTAGCCTTGGAAACTTTGTACCCACAATCAGTTAGAAAGTTTAATAGAGGTTGGGTAGCTTTGTGGAATTCCTCTGCATCTAGTGTTCCCCAAAAGAATATCATCTACATACTGAATAAGAGTCACTGCAAGATATGAGAAATGATTCAAGTCTAGGGCTAAGGCTTGTCCAAACAAGTGAGGGCTGTCCTTAAATCTCTGAGGTAACCCATATGAACTGGGTTTTGGAGTCAGGGGTCTTCAAAAACAAAAAGGTATTGGGAATTCTTATGAAAAGGAATGTAGAAAAAGGCATCTTTTAAGTTTAGGACTGTGAAACAGGCAGCTATTTCAGGGATTTGAGATTAAATAAAGTATACAGATTGGGAACTATAGGATGGAGAGGAATGACTGCTTCATTTATAAAGTGAAGGTCTTGTACTAGTCTCCAAGTTCTGTTTGGCTTTGGCACTCTTAGGAGTGTTGCACGGACTATTTCAAGGTATTAATGATTTCTGGGCGACACCTGTGGCTCAGTGAATAGGGCACTGGCCCCATATACTAAGGGTGGCAGGTTCAAGCCTAGCCCCAGCCAAACTGCAACAAAAAAAAAATGGGAGGGGGGTTGTGGTGGGTGCCTGTTGTCCCAGCTGCTTGGAGGCTGTGGCAGAAGAATCACCTAAGCCCAGGAGTTGGAGGTTGCTGTGAGCTGTGGTGCCAGGGCACTGTACCGAGGGCGATAAAGTGAGACTCTGTCTCAAAACAAAACAAAACAAGGTATTAATGATTTCTGTCACTTTAGATTCTGTTTTATGGGCATTAGAACATTCTTAGCTTTTACTTTGGGGATAGACAGTGCGATTTTTATATTTAATTTGGACCAGTTGAGTATATCTTGCTCTTGCCACCTGTCCCTTGGTAGCCCATACTTCTGGGTTAATTTCTGTCTCTAATAAGCAAAGGCATAGTATAGATTCTTGTCCCATATTCGTATAAATTGTTGTTCCTGCTTTAGTTAGTATGTCCATCCCCAAAAGGGGAGCAGGACTTTCAGGCATGATTAGGAAGGCATGAGAAAACAGCCAGTCACCCCAATTGCAGCTTAAAGGCTGAGAGAAGAATTTATTAACCAGCTTTCCAGACATCCCTTGTATAGTTACAGATTGAGGGGGATAGAAGACAGGATAGAGAGGAATATAGAAAAGGTTGCTCCAGTGTCCAGAAGAAATTCTGTCTCCTGGCCCTTCACTATGAGGCAGACCCAGGGCACTTGAGGGGTGATGACACAAACTGGAGCCATAAGAATCTACCCCTGGCATCATCAGTTCAGTTTGGGGGCTGATGGGGGTCACTATCTCAGACCTTTACTTCTGTAACAGGCTGCCCTCCAGTGGTCACCCTTGCACTCTGGACAGGGGTCATGTGCTGCCAGGGGCAATCTCTCTTGAAGTGGCCAGTCTGGCCACATTGGAAGCACTTGTTCTTAGCTCCTCTGGCTTCCCTCTGCCCCTGAATGGTGCCCATTTGTCAGAGTGCCTTTACTAGAGCTGTCATTCTTTCTTTATCCCTTCTTTCTTTTTTCTCCTCTTCCTCCTGATTTTGATCATAAAAGACAGCTGTGGCCATTTTAAGATGATTCTCTAGATTATGATCAAGGCTTAAACTCCAATTTCTAAAGTTTTCTTTTAATATCTGGGGCACCTTGAATGATAAATTTATCTTTTAAAATAATTTGGCTCTCTAAAGAGTCAGGTGTCAACTGGATGTGTGTGTGTGTGTTTTGTTCATTTGTTTTTTTGAGATAGAGTCTCACTATGTCACCCTTCGTAGAGTGCCAAGGCATCACAGCTCACAACAACCTCAAACTCTTGGGCTTAAGTGATTCTTTTGCCTCAGCCTCCCAAGTATCTGGGACTACAGGCACCCTGCACAATGCCTGGCTATGTTTTTTTCCTTTTTTTTTTTTTTTTGCAGTTGTCATTGTTGTTTTAGCTGGCCCAGGCTGGGTTTGAACCTGCCAGCCTCAGTGTATATGGCTGGCATCATAAGCACTATGCTATGGGCACCAAGCCAACTGTGTGTGTTTTCTCATCACTTCCCTAAGCTGCTGGAGGATTTTCTATTTTGCACCAGTGACAACCTAGAATAATTCATAGGCTTTTTCTTAGATCGATGCAAACTTTCCAGGATACATGTTAGAAAATGTTTACACCACCAGTAACTTTCTCAGGGTCCCATTCAGGATCCTCAAAAGGAGCTGCCTGTCTTCCCATTGTGGTATCTGTCCCTTTCCTAAGAGGACATACTGCTATCAGTACTGGACATAAACCAAAAATCTGATCACTTTCTAGCCTCATCTAAGACTTCATTTTTCTCATTTAAAGTTCAAATTTGATCTAGTAGTAGCATTACATCTCTCCAAGAGAGATCAAAGTTTTCTCCTAACCCTTGGAGAACATCCACGTACCTATCTGGGTCATCAGAAAATTTTGCTAAATTAACTTTAATTTGTTTTAAATCTGTCAGAGAAAATGGAATGAATACTTGCACATTTCCCCTTCACCACCCACAGACTCAACCAAGGGACACAAAGAAGGATAAGTTGCTTTCTGGGGGTCCCAATAGGAACAGAAGAAACTCTGGGAATACACTCCTTCTTGGGGTTTTCTAAAGGCATGGAAGAAGGTGAGGGAGAAGTAGATGGTGGGTTTGAATTAGGTGATGACAGTGTCTCTCTCAGGAATCCCTGGCCATTTAGAGAAGTTATTACAGCCAGGAGAGCTGAATCTGATAGGTTTTACACAGTTGGGGGTTGTCTCTGAGTAAAAAAGAAAGCTTGTACATAGGGCCCTTCAGACCACTTTCCTTCTTGTTTAGGCCATTGTTAACCATCGGAGAGTTGATACTGAGGCCAGGCCTGGGTGCAGAAGAAAACCATACATTCTTTCTTCTGTCTGGGAATCAAAAATGTCCCAATGCTGGGAATACATCCCAGTGGGGTGTTATCTTGGCAAGAGAATATGTTACCAATCTGTGGGAAAGAATAAACATTCAGAACTTTTTTTTTTTTTGAGACAGAGCCACAAGCTGTCACCCCGGGTAGAGTGCCATGGCATCACAGCTCACAGCAACCTCCAACTCCTGGGCTCAAGTGATTCTCCTGCCTCTGCCTCCCAAGTAGCTGGGACTATAGGCGCCTGCCACAACGTCCGGCTATTTTTTGGTTGCAGCCATCATTGTTGTTTGGTGAGCCTGAGCTGGATTCAAACCTGCCAGCTCAGGTGTATGTGGCTGGCGCCTTAGCTGCTTGAGCCACAGGCACCGAGACAAACATCCAGCACTTTAATCAATCCCAACCTCTGTGTTCCTGGGCTGTCAAAGCCTCTTCTGACCAACCCTGGAAGACTTCTAGCCAAACAAAAGGAAGTATCCTTTCAACGCTTGGGGAAGAATTCCTGACAAGAGTGGCTTCCCCAGCCCCTACACTTCTCCGGATTTAGCCACAATTACCAGTGTAGCATTTTGTATCCACAGGCTCTACTGTGCTTATTACATACCAGAAGGAACAGCCTGAGAAATCAGGTATCTGGGAGCCTGGTGCTAATGCAAGTTCTACCCCTTTTCTGTACCTGCCATTGAGTACATGCATGTCAATCAAAGTGGGGATGAGCTCCACCTCAGCACAGTGCTTGCCCATGTAACCTTTTATAATTTTTATAAGCTTTTTCTAAATTTTCAGTAACAAAGGAAAATAGACTTTCTAACATGAGCAGGTCTTAAGTGCTGTTTTCCAACATCCTTTTCTTCCTCCAAAGTTAGCAAGATAACAATAATTAAACTCAGTAACAAATCAGGGCTGAGAAACACTTTGAAACTTTTGCATTAGAATTAGTTACAACTAGCAGAAGTCTTAGAGAAATGGGGAATTCTTTTTAACTTTTCCATTTACACCAATAGACCAGAAAAAATCAAATACCTGGGGTCATTTTCATTGCCTTTCTTCATTTTTAAGAGAGTGAACTGTAGCCTAGGGTTTAGGGCCATTTCTGCCTTGGTGGGGGTTGCCCTGGGCTTCCCCATATAGGCTCCTGGTAACCTAGAGAAGCTGTGTAGAAGAGTCATTTTGCCCGTTGTTTGGAGCCAACTTCTAAGCCTCTAACTGTTAACATGGTTCAGCTGTTTTCTCAAACACACAAAAAGCACATTGAATGTAATTGCAGTGAAAGGCAATGGAAAGGACCTTACAACACACCCACAACATCTGACGCACACTTACAACATCTGAAAAATACCAGAACGGGTAGCACCCGTAGCTCAGTGGGGAGGGCTTCAGCCACAGACACTGAGGCTGGTGGGCTTGAACCTGGCCCAGACAAGCTAAAACAATGACAACTACAACAACAAAAAAATAGCTAGGCATTGTGGCGGGCCCCTGTAGTCCCAGCTACTTGGGAGGCTGAGGCAAGAGAATTGCTTAAGCCCAAGAATTTCAGGTTGCCGTGAGCTGTGACACCATGGCACTCTACCCAGGGTGACAACTTGAGACTGTCTCAAAAAAAGAAAGAAAGAAAGAAAAGAAAAATACCAGAATAAGCCAGCACAAACTCAACTAAATATATAACAATCTTTTACCAACATTCAAACACAGCATGCAAAATATAAGCAGAAAGAGGGAGATACTGGCAGAGATATGGAGAGGTAAGTAGACGTTTGGGACCAAGGAAGACAAGAGCAGATAGTAAAAGAGCTGAGAGAGCATGTTTTTCAGAAGGCCCTCCAGTGCCATGGGGTCAGAAACATTGCTGGGAACCCAGGACCTCTGGGTGCTACTTCTTTGCTTGGCTGTCAACCAGAGAAACAGAGTAAATACAGGTTCAGAAGCCTTCTAAAATTCCTTTTGGCTCCCTTCATTAGGAGCCAAGAGGAATTAGAAAGTTCATTCCCGGCTGGGCGCCTGTGGCTCAAGTGGCTAAGGCGCCAGCCACATACACCTAAGGTGGCGGGTTCGAATCCCCAGCCCGGGCCCACCAAACAACAATGATGGCTGCAACCAAAAAATAGCCGGGTGTTGTGGCAGGCGCCTGTAGTCCCAGCTACTTGGGAGGCTGAGGCAGGAGACTCACTTGAGCCCAGGAGTTGGAGGTTGCTGTGAGCGTGATGCCATGGCACTCTACCCAGGGGGATAGCTTGAGGCTCCGTGTCAAAAAAAAAAAAAAAGAAAGAAAGAAAGTTCATTCCCCAAAAGCCTATCACCTGTGGAGGTCAGCAGCTGGAGGTCAACAGTTGAACTATGCAATTTTAAGGGCTGATGAGCATCTGAGTTATTAGTCTCCATTATTACAATTACAGAGAACTACAGGATAGAAGTTGTCCCATTGCTTACCACAGATCTTCACTTCCAGACAACCCCAAAATATTTTTTCCAAATTGCTTCTTCAGTATGTCCTTGGTCTTGGGGATTCCAAGAAGGAATCCACATACCATAGATCTGTGGTAATACAGGATTTATTTTACAGAAAAGAATACAGAAAAAGCACTAGAGCTCTAGAGTAGTGGTTCTCAGCCTGTGGGTTGTGACTCCTTTTCTCCATTTGTAAGAGCAATTAGGAAGGTTGAGAACCACTGCCCTAGAGGGAAAAAAACCCAAGTCAGAAAAAATCTCTACCTGGGTCCTTTGTCTAGGGATATATATATCCCACCCCCAATTGGGGGGGGGGGTGGAGCGGTTGTCCCTGTTCAGCCAGAAGTGTAATGCGAGGGCCAGGGGGAAATACCATGGTGCTCCAGGAGCTGGCAACTTGGAGGCAGCAGTTACCTGGCCCTTCCAGCTACTGGAGCCTCCTGCAGCTCCTTCTGCTGACCCTCCAACCTCCTGGCTTCTCTGCTAGCTGTTGCACCAACACCCCAACTGTGTCTGGGGCTTAGACACAAAAGGTGTGGCAGATCTCTGGTTGACAGCCTGTGGCATTTTTAAAAAGTCCGGATTTTTGGAAAGAATTCACGACAAGCTAGGGAATGGTGGGCGAACAGGAAGGGAATAGATGGTTTTCAGCTGCCATGTGGCTATTTCACCAGGATATGAGTTTTATATTATTTTTGTTAATTTTATAATGTTAAACTTTAATAATAACAAATA
>NW_003852486.1:7696665-7710250 GCF_000181295.1 Otolemur garnettii | reverse complement strand
GAGGCTCTGGCTCAAAAAAAAAAAAAAAAATCCTAGCTACTTGGGAGGCTGAGGCAAGAGAATTGCTTGAGTCCAAGAGTTGGAGGTTGCTGTGAGAAATGATGCCATGGCACTCTACAAAGAGTGACAAAGTGAGACTCTGTCTCATATATATATATATATATATATAATATATATAAAAGAGGGGAGCATGAAAGATCACCTCATACACAAAGCATTGTTCATTTTTAATTTTTAAAAAAGTGTTCTAAAGATAACCTCTCTACCATGAATGCCATTTCTTGCTCCCCAAACCCTTTAGTTCGCTATGAAGGACCTTTAGGGGCTCTCATTGGATAGACCTAGTGGAACTTCTAACCTGGGGGTGGGGTTATGTGGCCCTTTTGTCCCCAACAGGACCCTGTTGGCTGCCAGCTATGCTAGTCAATTGTTGCAGGAAGACAAGGCCCAATGGAGAGAAAGAGCACAGTGGAGCTTATGGCGTAGAACAGTGGTTTTCAACTTTCCTAATGCTATGGCCCTTTAATACAGTTCCTGTGGGTCTCAACAGGTTGAGACCCACTGGCATATAAGAATTCCAAATGGTTGTGCTCTCTCACTGGCTCCGTCTTTCCCATTTTATCTCTAGTCAAAAAGTTCCAACTCACAGGTACCTTTCTCATTGGTCAGTTTGAACCAAGTGGGAGATTTTGCAGAAGGGGAAATTTCCAAGTTCCAGGAAGTCAACTCTATAATTCCCAAGAGCTGAGTCACCATGGAGAGGACCCTGCAGGTGTATCCCTGTGGTCTCCTTGAGAAGACCTATTCTCCTGGACCTCACTCTCTCACCACAATTCCCCAAACCAGTGCATATGGGAGAACTCCCAGAACTGGAGTACAGCTCCAAATCTGCCAAACAGCCAGTGGATGGAGCAAGACACAAGGCCTTCATCACCCAGCCAGGACCTGACATCTCATTTCTGATCCCTATCTGTGACAGCAAGGGTGGCTAGGAAGAAGACTGGACAGAAACTATGGGAATGGAAAACCCAAGACCCTGTCAATCATCACTACAGGGCTCATTATCACTGCAGGCACCTAAGAACATAGCTTCTATGTTCTTACGACTAGCCCAAGATACTTGTAGGTGATATAGGATTCCAGAGAGTTCGGGTGGTCAACAGTCAAGCTTCCCCTCTCCTGCCCCACCTGCATTAGAAATCCTAACCCTTATGAAAGTGAGAGTCATCATTTTACTGGAAGGTGAAAAGCCCATCCTCACTTGCCAACCCTGTTAGTCACCTGGGGAATGGTAAAAACAAACAAACAACAACCAAAAAATAACCACCCAAGATGCTAAAATTCTCCTTGCTTTTGAAGTTCGACTGGAGCATTTGTTTGCCACTATGTTGTCTGTTCTTGATTCCAACACCCACAAAGTAGAACTCTCCTGACACACAGGAAGCCTCTCTAGAGTAATTATTTTTTTCTTCCTTCTTGTTTTGCAACTGCCACCTCCACCTGCCCCCTGCAACTCAGGCTAACCATGTATATTGGATTCATTTATTAGAATCTCTACTCTTCCATGTCATTATGTGAGAAGATCCTGAACACCCAATTTCATCAAATGATCCTCAGACCACTGGAGGGACTTGGTTACCACCCTCTGGGCCCTTATGCGATTGTTCTAAAATAAAACAAAACAAAACAAAACTGTGGCCATGGTCAACTTAACAGCAGCTGGCATAAACTTCCCCAAGATTGGACCTTTACCACTGAAGAATTGCCTTTATGCATACAAAAATAATGTAATGATATTTGTATAGATCATTTTTATTCCTTTGTTATCTCTCTAGTACCCCACTGGTACATGAACTACATCTATCATACTAACAAACCTTATGATGATGTTACTCACCAAATATGCATTTCTGGCATAGGGATCCCTGGTCATTTTCTACCAGGTGACCTATACCCTAAACCAGCAGTTCTCAACCTGTGGGTTGTGACCCCTTTGGGGATCAAACAACCCTTTCACAGGGGTCACCTAAATATATCCTGCATATCAGATATTTACATTACAATTCATAACAGTAGCAAAATTAGTTATGAAGTAGCAACAAAAATAATTTTATGGTTGGGGTCACAATATGAGAAACTGTATTAAAGGCTTGTGGCATTAGGAAGGTTGAGTACCACTGCCCTAAATCCTCTATGACCCTTTCAATCAGCTTATTATTATCAACAATGAGGGCCCTACACTTGAAACTTCTTGGAATTATTGTTCCTCTCCAAATTTTACCCGTTTATTATTGCCCAATAATTGGTCTCTAGAAAACTGAGCGTCTCAAGATCGTAACATCCTGCACTCAGGAAAAAACTGGAGCTATGTTCTCCCTTAGAACTATTCTGGAGCACCAAAAGGTTGGAATCCCAAATTTCCAGGCCCATTCCTCCAAATTCCCCACCCAACCCAACCTTTTTTTTTTTTTTTCAGTGCACACAAAGTTTCACTTTATCACCATGGTAGAATGCCGTGGCATCACACAGCTCACAGAAACCTTCAACTCCTGGGCTTAGGTGATTCCCTTGCCTTAGCCTCCCAAGTAGCTGGGACTTTAGGCACCTGTCACAATGCCCGGCTATTTTTTTGTTGCAGTTTGGCCGGGACCGGGTTTGAACTGGCCAGTATATGGGGCTGGAGCCCTGCCTGCTGAGCTACAGGTGCTGCCCCCCAACCCAACCTTTTTATAACCCCCTAAAGAGAGAAATTTGGAGGCTTGCTTTATCATTCCACCCAAGAATCATTAGACATGGCCATTATGTACATAATTCTACACCCTTATAGGAAACCTCTGATGCCATTGATCAGGTTCTGATATGTACTTCCAAACCTTAAAATGTTGCAGGAAGATGAGGCCCAATTTAGAGAAGGAATACCCAAACACCATGTTTATAAGAGGAAGAGCTTTATTCACCGGCCAGGAGCTTACAGCATAGAAGAATTCCAAATGGATACACTCCCTTACTGGCTTGGTCTTTCCCTTTTTTTCAACAGTCAAAAAGTTCCAACCCATAGGTACCTTTCTCATTGACCAGTTTGAATTAAGGGGGACATGCTTATTCCAGCTCCCACAGTACTACAGTATTTCACAGAAGTCGAAATTTCCAAGTTCCAGGAAGTTAAGTTTACAAATTCCCAAGAGCTGAGTCACCATGGAGAGAACCCTGCAGGTATGTCCTTGTGGTCTCCTTGAGAAGACCTGTTCTCCTAGACCTCACCCTTCTTCAGGTATCCTCTCTCAATTTGTTTGGTTTGTTTTGTACTTGAGATAACATAAAACAGATTCAATTTTCTTGGTCTCCAGTTAAAACAATTTACTTTCAAATTATTAGTTAATAAAACCTGGTTTACATCCTGTTTTACTTACCAAAATATAACTACTTTAAATATCACTCATGTCTGTGTCCTAAGACAACATGCCAAAGCTTGGCTCTCAGTTAATTTAATTAGACCTTGGAAACAAGACAGTGCTTTTGTTGCAGGAAGACATGTTGCAAGAAGACAAGGCCCAATGGAGAGAAAGAGCACCCAAACACCACGTTTATAAGAGAAAGGGTTTTATTTACCAGCCAGGAGCTTACAGCATAGATTTCCAAATGGCAACACTCCCTGACTGGCTTGGTCTTTCCCTTTTATTGAGTCAAAAAGTTCCATCCCACAGGTACCCCTCTTATTGGCCAGTTTGAATCAAGTGGGAGATGCTATTCCAGCCCCTACAGAACTACAGGATTTCACAGAACTTGGAAATTTCCAAGTTACAAATTCCCAAGAGCTGAGTCACCATGGAGAGGACCTTGCAGGTGTAGCCTTGTGATCTCTTTGAGAAGACCTGTTCTCCTAGACCTCACCCTTCTTGGGTATCCTCTCTCACTTTAGAGCAGTTAACGTTCACTCTAAACAAAATTAGAAATGATTACTAGGAATTCTCATTTCTTCCATTATCACTGCCACAGTTCTAGCCCCCTCCAGCCACCACTGTGGTGAAACTCCCACAAACATTTACACTGCTTAAAATATAAATACCTATTTATAAAATGTCACTGTTTAAACAAACACCTGCAGCCATAGATCAAGAAATTTTAAAACGCCCTAATGTGCTAGAGGCAGCTGTCTTGTGGATGAAGGATAAAAAGCCATGTGGACTAGACAAAAATTTGTTTATGACAAAAAATTGTTTGTGACTTAACCTATAAATTAATGTGTATAACTCCAGTACCTTTTAATAGTTCTACCAATTGGAATTCAGTAAAATTACATTCCCAAGGGGGCTTTTCAGAAGACCCTGGATAAAGTTTCAACTCAATTACAAATACTTTCACTGAACAATTAAAACAATTACAATTGGAATCTCAAAAAGAAACTTTACAAGTTTTGTTGTTGTTGTTGTTGTTGTTGTTGAGACAGAGTCCCACCCTGTGCCCCTGAGCAGAGTGCAGTGGCTTGGTAGCTCAATGCAACCTCAGACTCCAGCTTGTGGGCATCCCGCTGCCTCAGCCTCCGGAAGCCGCGGGGATTACAGTCACTTGCCATGGCACCTGGCTGGGTTTGTCCATTTTTTTTTCATGAGTCGGGGGTCTCATTTTCACTCAGGCTAGTCTTTCACTCCTGAGCTCCAGCGAGTCTCCCTCCTCAGCTTCCCACAGTGCTGGGATTACAGGTGTGATACACTGCACCCGGCGAAACTTTACAAGTTTTAAACAAAGCAACTGATTGACTCAATCAAAAAAAAAAAATTGGTTTTCCAGACTTAATTTATGACTTTGGATTTTTTTCCCACTTTCCCCATAATCTTACTGCTATATTTTATTGCAGGGATTAGTGCTATTTATAGATTATTTCAGAAGATAACCTGTGTTGAAGCCCTGGTTGCTGTTCACTTCTCCAATCAACATGACCCTCCTGTTCCCCCTATTCCTCTCTCTTTGTCCAATACCTTTCCCTACTCTAAATAACACTATTTAAATAACAATAATAATAATAACAGGGAGATGTGGGAAATTGATAGGTTGACTTGTCTGCCAGGTTCCCAGCCTTCATCCTGGGGTATGCAAGGACTACATATTCCCCCACCAGGGGGTTCTTCAAATACAAAGAAGATGAAAAGAACCCAGAGGCACCCTGACAGGCTAGAGTAGGCCTATGTGGTTGGAGAGTCAACAGATAGGAGGGATTAAACTCTTTGAATACATAGATTAGGAAACTTGGTTTAATTCCCCTGAGTGAATAGAATTAGCTTCTTTATCCCCCTTTATTTAAATATATATATATATATATATTTTTTTTTTTTTTTGAGACAGAGCCTCAATCTGTCCCCCTGGGCAGAGTGCCGTGGCATTACAGCTCACAGCAACCTCCAACTCCTGGGCTCAAGCGAGTCTCCTGCCTCAGCCTCCCAAGTAGCTAGGACTACAGGCGCCCACCACAACACCTGGCTATTTTTTGGTTGTAGCCGTCGTTGTTTGGTGGGCCTGGGCTGGATTCGAACCCGCCACCTTAGGTGTACGTGGCTGGCGCCTTAGCCGGTTGAGCTATAGGTGCCGAGCCTATTTAAATATATTATAGGCTGTTACCAACCCCCTAGCACTCACTCAGACTCTCTATTCAGTTTTCCTGGGAATTTGGGATTCCTTTGACCCTATCTTTTTGCATATGCACCTTTGATGAAAATCAATAAAAGCCTTCTGAAGAGGCCAGAGAGGAGCTACATTTTCTGGGTCTTACTGCTCAGCTTGAGTTAAGGTAAGCCTTTTCCAGGCACTTTCTTTTTTCTTTTTTCTTTTTTTTTTTGAGACAGAGCCTCAAGCTGTCCCCCTGGGTAGAGTGTTCTGGCATCACAGCTCACAGCAACCTCCAACTCCTGGGCTCAAGCGAGTCTCCTGCCTCAGCCTCCCAAGTAGCTAGGACTACAGGCGCCCACCACAACACCTGGCTATTTTTTGGTTGTAGCCGTCGTTGTTTGGTGGGCCTGGGCTGGATTCGAACCCGCCACCTTAGATGTATGTGGCTGGCGCCTTCGCCACTTGAGCCACAGGCGCCGAGCCTCCAGGCACTTTCAAACTTTGTTTTAAACTCCCATATTTCCAGTGTTGTTTTCCCAGCCAGCATTCAAACCTCATCGGGTTTCACATGCAAAACCCCACACACATAATTTGAGCAGAATGACATTGTAAAAATCAAATGGAGGCCAAGCAGTATCTCACATCTGTAGTCCCAGAACTCTGGGAGGCTGAGGTGGGAGGATTCCTTGAGCTCAGGAGTTTGAAAATAGCCTGAGTAAGCATGAAACCCCCATCTCTAAATATAGAAAAATCTAGCCAGGCATTGTGCACACCTGTAGTCCCAGCTCCTGGGAAGGCTGAGGCAAGAGGATCACTTGAGCCCAAGAGTTTGAGTCTGTGAGCTATGATCCCACAGCACTCTACTCAGGGCAACAGAGTGAGACTCTGTCAAAAAAAAAAAAAACTTGAATGGAAATACTATAAAACACAGTTAGCAGATGAAGTCTTCAATATGTTCATCAATATCTTCACACAGCCAAAGAAAGAACAAGTAAACGTGAAAACAGGTAAATAAAAACTATCCAAACTGAAACATAGGGGTGGGAGGAGTGATGACAAAAAAGAATAGAAAATCTAAGAGTTATGGGGAAATATCCGCTGGTTCAACACACAAAATTTGAATCCCAGAAGGTATAAAGTAACTGAGGCAGAAGAAATATTTGCAGAAATAATGGCTAATAATTTTCCAAAATTAATGACCCCATTAACACAAATCTGTAAAACCAAGAAAGGTAAGGCTGGGTGCAGTGGCTCACTCCTGTAATCCCAGCACTCTGGGAGGCTGAAGCAGATGGATGGCTTGAGCTCACAAGTTTGAGACTAGTTCTGAGCTACCGCGAGACCTCCATCTCTAAAAACAGCTGAGCATTGTGGCAGGTGTCTGTAGTCCCAGCTACTTGGGAGGCTGAGGCAACAGAATCTCTTGAGCCCAAGAGTTTGAGGTTGCTGTGAGCTATGATGCTGTAGCACTCTACCAGGGACAATAAAGTGAAACTCTGTCTCCAAAAAAAAAAAAAAAAAAGCCAAAACAGGTAAATACTAAAAGTGTACGCACACATAGACACATCATGTTCAAACTGCTGAAAACAGAAAATCTTGAAGGAAGCCAGGGGTAGGACAAATTTTTACCCATCTGTGAAAAAATGGATACTGTCTTTATTTCTCCTAATCTCAGTGAGATTCAGTACTTATTTCATTTATGGATCACAGTTGAGTCTTCCTATCTTCTGCTTATGGCGGGAGGAGAAGTATCATTTGTTAAGTGATTTATAGGACATTGTTAAGGATATGAATTTCATAGGACAAACACACACATACAAAAGCTTTCTAAAATTCATATGCAGTCAAACCTGTAACTCTTCTGGGGGTGGGGGTAAGAAGGCTTGCATATTTCACATATAGGAATAATTGTTTTCATTCCAGGAGTATATGTCACACCATCCTCTAAAAACTGCTTGTTCCACATTTAGGTTAAGCATTTGAAAATAGCTTTCATGTATAGAACGAGAGCATTAATTTTGTACGGAGCAGAATCAATTTTCCTGATATTTTCAAACCAGTCACATGAAATGTCATTTTTATTATATGTTTTGTGTGCACGTGTATGAATGCATGTGTATCTTCACACGTTTCAAACCTTGAAAAATTATTCCCCAGATTTTGCTAGGTACAAAGAATCTGTAGATTAATTTACAGGCTACTGTTATGTGTATGATTGCTAATCTCACCAAAGAGGATTTCAAAAATCTTCCTTTTCATCTTCCATTAAATATTCATCATTCTATTTGTATCTGTATTCACATGGGATTTGTTTACTGCACTGATTACATACTTCAGTAGTCAAGAAATATGAAGAGTAAAACAGGTCACATGTGAGAAGTAGTTTGGAGAACTAGAAAACATATGTTCTCCTAAAGGTATTCATATTTATTTTAACTTCAATATAAACCAATCAAACATGTTTGTTGGCAGTGTCTAGGAGTATTGAGATATAGTTTTTCTTTTCTTTTAATTTTGGAATTTTAGAAACTTAACAACTTTTTCTAATTTAAATGTCATGGGTTTGATATAATTCATTTATCCAGAATTAGGTGTTTACAAACTTTTATTTTCTGTTCTTTGTTGTCTAGTGGTTTTTTTAAGTTTTCTGTTTCATGTTTTAAATTTTTATTTTGCATCTGCTTACATATAAATGGTCAATACATCTGAGTAAATGTTATTCATCTTATAAATTTTAAAACTGATTTCTCAGAACTGTTGAATATCTAAGTTTTTTTTTTTTCTTTTTTTGAGACAGAGTCTTACTTTGTCACCCTCAGTAGAGTGCTACGGCACCACAGCTCACAGCAATCTCAAATTCTTGGGTTTTAGCAATTCTCTTGCCTCAGCCTCCCAAGTAGCTGCAACTACAGGCACTGCCACAATGCCCAGTTATTTTTTTAAAGACAGGGTCTCGCTCTTGTTCAGGCTGATCTTAAATCTGTGAGCTCAAGCACTCCACCCACCTCAGCCTACTAAGTGCTAGGATTTCAGGCATGAGCCATTGCACTCAGCTAAGTTGTTTTTCTTACCAATGAAGTCGAATATCTACATGTTCATGCTGAGATAGAGGTGAGATCCTTTAGTCAATCCTATTGTATTAGATACCCTCACAACCTACATTTAGAACAAGCATTACTATTCCTAATCAAAAATCCACAATTTCTGAGTCCTGAGCTGCTGATTTTCTTTTCATTTCTTAGATGGTCACAACTGAGATTAGTAGCTCTGCATTGTATACCATGGCATCTTTTAATTTCACATAAATATTTATTACTTTATGGTAGGCACTCTGCTGAGCAATTTACATGCATTATTTAATTCTTCCATTATCTTTTGAGGTAGTACCATTATTATTCTCATAATATAAACAAGACTGAAGCTTTCAAAGGACAAAATACTCTCCCCAGATTAGAGGGCTCAAAAATGGAAGAGGAAGAATTGTAACCCATGTCTGCTTGATGCTAGAATAAAATGGATAGTAACATGAGAGGGCTTTGGAATATAGTTTGGAACAAGTTATTGTGAATAAAAAGTCTTATGGGCTATTTTGAGGAATGTGTGCTTTAACTTCAGAATTATGGAATGCCACTGAGGAGTTTTAATGGCAAAATGATACAACTGATTTCTTTAAGTTTGGCTGACAGAGGTACTGATGAATAAGAAAGCTATTTCCATATTCCATGTCAAATACATTAATGTTCATTGGACAAGGATGAAATGGAAAGATTGAAGAGATCGTATTCTGAACACAGTTAGGAGATAAAACCTACAGTTCTTGGCAACTGATTGGATGTGGTGGGTGAGGGAGAGGTAAGAGTCAAGAATGACTCCATAGTATGAATTCTCTCATGATGAGCAAGGTGTGCTCGCTGCCTGAATGATTTCCTGCAATCTTTACATTCATATGGTCTCTCTCCAGTATGAATTCTTTGATGTAGAGTAAGAGATCCACTATAGCTAAAGGCTTTCCCACAAATATTACATTCATAAGGTTTCTCTCCAGTATGAATTCTCTGGTGTTGAGCAAGGCCTGCATTCTGGCTAAATGTTTTCCTACATTCCTTACACATATAGGGTTTTTCTCCGGTATGACTTCTCTGATGTTGTGCAAGTGAAGAACTATTGCTAAAAGCCTTTCCACATTCAATACATTCATAAGGTTTTTCTCCAGTATGAACCCTTTGATGCTGATCAAGGTATGCAATCTGGCTGAAGGCTTTCCTACATACTTTACATTCATAAGGTTTTTCTCCAGTATGAACCCTCTGATGTTGAGCAAGATGTGCATACTGGCTGAAAGCTTTCCTACATTCCTTACATTCATAGGGTCTCTCTCCAGTATGAATTCTCTGATGTACAATTAGATATCCACGATGGCTAAAGGCTTTCTCACATACATTACACACATAAGGTTTCTCTCCTGTGTGAATTCTCTGATGTTGAGCAAGAAATGAACCATTACTAAAAGCTTTCCCACATTCAATACATTCAAAAGGTCTCTCTCCAGTATGAACTCTCTGGTGTTGAGTTAAGTGTGCAATCTGGCTGAAGGCTTTTTTACATTCTTTACACTGGTAAGGTTTCTCTCCAGTATGAACTCTCTGATGTTGAGCAAGATGTGCATTCTGGCTGAAGGCTTTCCTACATTCTTTACATTCATAGGGTTTCTCCCCAGTGTGTATTCTCTTATGTTGAGCTAGGTTTGCACTCTGGCTGAAGGTTTTCCCACATTCAATACATGCATAAGGTTTCTCTCCAGTATGAATTCTTTGATGAAGAGTAAGGGAAGAGCTCTGATTGAAGACTTTCTCACATTCATTACATTTCAAAAGTTTTTTTTCCACATAGACTTTCTTATGTTTCGATTCAACTGATTTTTTTCGGTAACTTCTCTTTTGTGGATCATGCTTATGTACTTTTTCTTTGGTGGGAAAACTCTCTTGTATATTACATATTGCATCTTGATGAAATGTTTGCCAAGATTTATTGTATTTATTACTTTGATCTTCTGGGATAATATCTTTATGGGTGATGATTAAAGGACTAGAATGAACTTCTTGACTTCCCACCTGATTCATAAACCAGTCCTCATTTTCACAGTCTTCTCTCATATTGAGGCAGTCAAAGCTATAAGTAAGATGGCTTCTTCCCAATGTCATTGCTTTGGATGATTCTTCATAAATATCTTGCTTTGATGAAAATTCATTTTTAAACACATACTTCAAGCCTAAAAAATATGAAGAATACAAATTTCTTTTGTATTTATTCATTAGAAGAAAAGAAATTCTAAAACAAAAACAGGTGAAAATAAATAAATTCAAGGACTTAGTAGCTATTAATATAGTTTTAAAATATGATTATAAAGAATGAGAACTTAAGAAAGTTGATTAAGCTGGGTGTGGTGGCTCACACCTGTAATCCCAGAACTTTGGGAAGCCGAGATGGGTGAATTGCTTGAGCTGACAGGTTCAAGACCAGCCTGAGCTGGAAGCAAGACCCCATCTCTAAAAAAAATAGCTGGACATTGTGACGGGTGCCTGTAGTCCCAGCTACTTAGGAGGCTGAGGCAAGAGAATAGCTTGAGCCCAAGAGTATGAGGGTGATGTGAGCTATGATTCCAGGGCATTCTACAGGGGGCAACAATATGAGACTCTGTCTCAAGAAAAAAAAAAGAGAGAAAGTTGACTAAGGAAATAAATTAATCATACATAATCAATAAGGCAAATATTGAAAAGGTCATCTAAAATCACAATCATCGGGTGGCGCCTGTAGCTCAGTGGGTAGAGTGCTAGCCCCATATACCAAGGGTGGCAGGTTCAAACCCGGCCCCGGCCAAACTGCAACAAAAAATAGCTTGGTGTTGTGGCAGGCGCCTGTAGTCCCAGCTACTCAGGAGGCTGAGGCAAGAGAATTGCCTAAGCCCAGGAGTTGGAGGTTGCTGCAAGCTGTGACACCACAGTACTCTACCCAAGGTGATAAAGTGAGACTCTGCCTCTACAAAATAATAATAATAATTAAAATAAAATCAGAATCATCACTAAATTAATAGAATAGTCTCCAAACCCTTTTTTCTCTCTTACTACAAGTTACCCTGCATTCAAGCTAAAAGCTAACCTTTTTTTTTTTTTTTTTGAGACAGATCCTCAAGCTATCCCCCTGGGTAGAGTGCTGTGGCATCACAGCTCACAGCAACCCCCAACTCCAGGGCTCAAACGAGTCTCCTACCTCAGCCTCCCAAGCAGCTGGGACCACAGGCGCCCGCCACAACGCCTGGCTATTTTTTGGTTGCAGCTGTCATTGTTGTTTTGGCAGACCCGGGCTGGATTTGAACCTGCCACCTTAGGTGTATGTGGCTGGTGCCTTAGCCACTTAAGCCACAGGCGCCAAGCCTAAAAGCTAACTTTTTAATGTCAATAATGAAGCTAAAAACCTTCCACTGGAACTACACACCAGGCACTATTAGTATCCTTATGATGCACATGAAATACTATCGTTAAATTACTACAGTCAGAAAAAGGTCTTCCTTAAAATCACTTTCTATGTGATAAAATCCAACCAAATATATAATTTAAATTGATTCGGGAAACTAAGATAATTTCCTATAATAGCAATTTTATATCAAAAACTGACTGATTTTTTTAAAACCTAGTACAGACCTTAATCTGCTTTTCCTCTCTCAGTTCCAAATCAGATCACCTTACTTTTCTGGTTAAGACTTTCTTGTGCTTTCTCAAAACACTTAGAATGAAATCAAAATTCCCACCAGTTTTCAAAACTTGCTACAACCTGGTACTCTGACCTTATTCTCTACTACTCTCTTGTTTGCTTAGTCCCCTTTACTCACATGAGTACTCATTTTATTGCCACTCTAAGAACACTACTTTTTTCATTGCACCTTTTCTGTTTAAATTACAAAAAATATAGTACTACACTGGGTGTTTCTGTGCCTGAAAAGCCCTTTCTTCAAAAAGTTCCTTGACTAGTTATCTCACATACTTGTCTTCACTTGAAATTCTACTCACATATTACCTCTTCAATATGGCCTTCTCTCACCACCCAGTATAAAATAGTACATTCTCATCATTTTCTATCCTGCTTTGCACTTCATAACACATAACTTACTTAACATTATCTTACATGTTAACTTAGTTTAATGTTACTATAATGTAAACTTTCATGGGCAGGAACATTTTCACCCTTGAATACACATTGCCTAGAACAGGCTGGGCAGAAAGAGGGTGATTATTATCAGCAGAATAATTCACGAATCAATAACACATGAAGCATCACACTAATCTGTCTTCTCATTATAATCTTATCTTTGTATCAAATGGAATGCTATAACAGGAAATATTAACATAGGTAATGATATTTAGGAAGAATCTGAAGATAACATACTTAAATTGAGGCTAACCCTGCTGTGTAGCCTCAATGGTCTTCTAAACTCCACCCTCTCCTCTAAACAATAAAAAATCAAATTCATAAATGTTCCCTAGAAAGTAAACATGAAGATGAGATTGGTAACACTATAAATAAATCCATAAACTGGATCTTTAAAAATAAATAAAACTAATTTATGGAGAAAGCAGGACGTCCAGCTTCCAGCCCAGAACTTCTGTACTGTCACCAACCAAAGAATGAATTAAATATGGGTGATATTGAGAAAGGCAGGATTTCTGTTCAGAAGTGTGCCCAGTGCCATATTGTGGAAAATAAAGGCAAGCACAAGACTGGATCAAATCTCCCTGGTCTTTTGGGGCAGATGACAGGTCAGGCTATTGGCTTCTCTTACACAGACACCAATAAGAACAAAGGCATCACTTGGGGAGAGGATGTACTGATGGAGTATTTGGAGAATCTCAAGTACATCCCTGGAACAAACATGATCTTCACTGGCATTAATAAGGGAGAAAGGGCAAACTTGATAGCTTAGCTCAAAAAA
>NW_003852486.1:7689350-7696255 GCF_000181295.1 Otolemur garnettii | reverse complement strand
GTTTGGCAGACCCAGGCTGGATTCGAACTCACCAGCTCAGGTGTATGTGGCTGGCGCCTTAGCTGCCTGAGCCACAGGCACCAAGCCAAGTGATAGAAAATTTTTGCTGGACAGTCCTGATTTAACTAAGACTGGCTTGTGGTTAAATGAATATGATCAGTTTTTTGGATTTTGATAGTGATTCCAGTTCAGTAAATGCTATCACTGTTTTCCCTTTCTTAAAAAACAAACAAAAAAACTCTAATTTATGAGTAGCACCCTAATAAATTATTTTATAAAGAACAGCTATATAGACCATAATGGCAGATAGGAAAGATGTTTAGCAGAGCTCTCCTGGAGCAACAGGGGAGAGAGGGATAGACTATTCCCAGAGTGGAGTGGTAATTCAGGGTGTGCCGTGAGGTGGCAGACTATTGAACTTGCCACAGCTGCAGAGACCCAGCACACCAAGCAAATTTCTGCAAGCATGCCCTGGCCAAGGCAAAGACTGCAGTGGCAGCCAGCTCCCCTACAGAGGTCCCAGAAGCAGCCTTTTGCAATTTTTAGTTCTTGGGGGGAAGCTAGCCTTTGAGTGGAAAGACTGAAGTATGCACTCCTCAGCAGAATTTGGTGGCCAGATTGGGGGGCTGTCTGGAGCAGTTCTGTCATGGTTTGGCAGCGGGTGAAACATCCATATGGGTAAAAGACCCTGGACAGGGGGCTGCCACTGTCATGAAGATTGCTGAGGGAGTGACTCTTGCTGGGAGCCTAAGGTATGGTGGTTTGAGTTCCACCTGTGGGGAGTGGACCTACACTTGTGACAGGCCCAGGGACTTCCGCAGCCATGGGAACTGTTGTAGGGGAAATCTGTGAGACCTGCCCCTGAACAAGTGTTGAGAGCTGTGGAATCCCAGATCAGTGGGGCCTGAGTGCTGACAGGGTGAACAGGTGATCACCAGGAACAACTAAGTTGGGGAACAGCTCTAAGCCTGGGGAAGAGGGGTTAACAGGTATGTCATTTGTCCCACAAATTCACTGAGCCAACTGGTGTCCAAGAAGTATACTGCAACATAAATATATTCCTGTGAAATTTGGATCTCTACATAATATATATGTGTCTGTTTATATATATATATATATTTTTTTTTTGGTTGTTTTTCTTTTGTTTTCTCTTCTTTCCTTCCTCTATTGGTTGCTGAGATTGCTTAAATAAGGCTATTTAAGTTTTTTTTTTCTCTTTATCTTGTTTCAATGTGTTTTATTTTTTGCTAAGTTGTTTGGCTGGTTCTTTCCCTAACTTCCATTTTACATTCAGTAAGAGTGAGGGATCCTGTTTTTGTTTGTTTTTTGTTGTTGTTGTTGTTTGTTTGTTTTGGCAGAATTTTAGCTCAATTTATTCTCTCTCCCTACTTCACTCCTTGGCATTCTCTTAGTTGACAGAGACTCTTCTACTCTTCTCATCTCTCCCACATAAAGTGCTTCTGCATCAGCTAAGATATTCCCTCCTCTCTTTTTCTTCCCTTTTTTCCCTTTCTTCTTGGTTTGATGTCTTTCTTCTTTCTTTATTCCTCCCTCCCTCTCCTTTATTTGATTCAACAGTATGTTTAATTGCCTTTATCTAGTCTTTTATTTTTATTTTTTCTTCTTCTTCTTCCACCATTTCTTTGCTGAAGGAGGGTGTGACATAATAGCAGTAGTGTGGCTTAAGGAGGCCAAGAGAACTTTCTACTGTTGGCCCCAAGAAGAAAGTATTAGGAAGATCATCCTGTAGAACTTTTCTATTTTTCTTTCTTTTTTCACCCTTACTCAATTTTTCCTTCTTGGTTTTTGGGTTTGCTGTTTTTCTTCTCATCCTATTTTCGGCAGAGGAAAAGTCTGGCTGTTTTCAGGCCAGTAAGGAGTGCCTGATTTAGATGACCCCACCCAGCCCAGCTCCTCAGAACCCTTGAGCTATAGGTGTGGCCACAGCATTGTGCTGAACAATAACATTTCTTCTATCACTCCCATCCTCCCTTCCTGTCCTCCTTCTCACCTGTTCTTCAATTTTCTTCTGTTATTCCCCTCCACCCCCTTTTTCTTTTCTTTCTTTTATTGCTTTCTTTTACTCTTTCCCACTTTTTTTCCTCCTTTTTTTTTTCTTTTCCTTTCTTCTGGCTTCTCCTTGCTTGCTCCAACCCTCCTCCACCTTCTGACCCCATTCTAAGAGGCCTCTTCATCACCTAAAATCTGAGACAAGGTACCTTGAAGCAAAGGAGGAAGTGAGAAGGAAAAAGATGCACAAGGAAACGAACAAGAAGAGAGCACACATGAGGAGGAAACTAAAGAAAAATCCAAGCATCATGAATAACCAAAACAGAACAACTCCTCCAAGGGACCATGAGGCAATTTTTAAAGAAGACTCCTCATTTGGGAGGACCTCACCTAATGTGCATGATGCAACGGTACATTTCTTTTTTATTTATTTTATTTTAAAATATTTTTTTTTCTGTAGAGACAAAGTTTCACTTTATCACCCTCAGTAGAGTGCTATGGCATCAACACAGCTCATAGCAACCTCCAACTCCTGGGCTTAGGCAATTCTCTTGCCTCAGTCTCCTGAGTAGCTGGGACTACAGACACCTACCACAATGCTTGGCTATTCTTCTTTTTTTTTTTTTGCAGTTTGGCTGGGGCTGGATTTAAACCCGCCACCCTCGGTATATGGGGCTGGCACCCTACCCACTGAGCCACAAGTGCTGCCCGAAATGATACATTTCAAAACTATTAAGAAATGAGTATAATTGTTATAGATGTGTTACTTAGTTCAATGTAAGCATTTCACCTTGTATATCAAAGCAGTATCCTGAACCCCATAAATGTATCAATGCACAAAGTCATGATTTAATAAAAAAAATAAAGTGAAAAAAATTAAAAAAATAAAGAAGACTTCTCCTATAAAGAATTAATGGATTTGGCAGAAAGGGAATTTAAAATATGGATGATTAGGCTCGGTGCCTGTGGCTCAGGTGGCTAAGGCACCAGCCATGTACACCTAAGGTGGCGGGTTCGAATCCAGCCCAGGCCTGCCAAACAACAACGGCTGCAACCAAAAATAGCTGGACGTTGTGGTGGGCGCCTGTGGTCCCAGCTACTTGGGAGGCTGAAGCAGGAGACTCGCTTGAGCCCAGAAGTTGGAGGTTGCTGTGAGCTGTGATGTCATAGCACTCTACCCAAGGGGACAGCTTGAGGCTCTGTCTCAAAAACAAACAAAACAAAATATGGATGATTAAAACAATAAAGGGACTGGATACGAAAATGGAAAGACAGAACCAAAAGTCAGATGAGAGATAAGTATAACATAAAAAAGATATGGATGAGCTTAAAGAAACAAAGAAAATAATCAGGGAATGTAAAGAAGCAGTAGAAAGTATCAAAAATAGACTAGATCATGGAGAAGAAAGAACATCAGAATTAGAGGATAAAGTCTTTGAGTTAACACAGGTAGTTACAGAGTCAGAAAAGAAGTGAGAAAAAGCAGAGCAGGAGCTTAGAGAACTACGAGATGCCATAAGGCATCGAAACATATGGATAATAGGAATCCTTGAAGGACAAGAAGATTGTCCCAAAGGTATGGAAGCCCTAAAACTTCCAAGTTTTACTACAGATCCTGACACACTCCTTTCAGATAGATATCGAACTCTAGGTCATCTCAACTCTAACAGAGCCTCACCAAGACACATTATAAAGAATCTGTCGAAAGTCAAGATGAAGGGGAAAATTCTACAAGCAGCTAGGAATAAATGCCAATTGACCTACAAGGCAGAGCCATTAAGTTGATAGCAGACTTTTCAACTTGGAACTTTCCAAACCAGAAGAGCATGGTCATCCACCTTCAACATCCTTAAACAAAATAATTTTCAGCCCAGAATCTTGTATCGTACTAAACTTAGCTTCAAACAGGATGGAGAAATCAAATATTTTGTAGAAATACAAGCACTGAGGAAATTAGTCACAATAAGACCAGCTCTACAGGAAATACTTAGACCTATTCTCAAAACTGAACACCACAATGGACCACCACCAAAGAATACACCTAGAAGCCAAAGGCCAGAGCTTAGCTTCCACAATGGCACAAAGCATAAAACTACACAACAAACTCATAATAAGATGAATAGAATTGAACCACACTTATCAATACTCTCAATAAATGTCAATGGATTGAATTCCCCACTGAAGAGGCATAGGCTGGCTGACTGGGTTAAAAAATTGCAAGCCATCCATATGTTGTCGCCAGGGGACACACCTAACCCTGAAGGACAAATCAAGACTCAGGGTTAAGGGATGGAAAACAGTGTTTAAAGCAAAAGCAAATCAGAACAAAGCAGGAGTTGCAATCTTATTCTCAGATACATGTGGATTCAAAGCAACTTTAGTTAAGAAAGACAAAGAAAAACACTTCATACTGGTCAAAGGAACAATACAAGACAACTCAATTTTAAACATTTATGTACCTAACTTAAATGCTCCCAGATTTATAAAACAGACCTTTAGGGGTCTGAGCAATATGATATCTCAGAAAACCTTAATAGTCGGGGACTTCAACACCCCCCTGACAGAACTGGACAGATCCTCTAAACAAACAAAAAAAAAACCAAGTATACAAAGGACATTAAATGTGACCCTGCAACAAATGGCATTAATAGATATACACAGAACACACCACCCCAAAGCAAAAAAACACATTATTTTTCTCATCAGCTCATGGCACATACTCCAAAATAGATCACGTCCTAGGATACAAATCAAACCTCAGCAAAATTAAAGGAATAGAAATTACACCATGTCTCTTCTCAGACCACCAGGCTATAATGGTGAAAGTTAACTCCAACAAAATTGTTCATTCCCATACAAAGTCTTGGAAACTAGACAATCTTACCCTGAATGATAGCTGGGTCAGGAAGAGATAAAAGAGGAATTTGTTAATTTCCTAAAACACAACAATGATGAAGACACAAGTTACTCAAACCTGTAGGATACAGCAAAAGCAGTTTTGGGAGGAAGAGGCAGGAGAATCACTGGAGCCCAGGAGTTGGAGGTTGCTGTGAGCTGTGATGTCACCGCACTCTACCCAGGGCGACAGCTTGAGGGTCTGTCTCAAAAACAACAAAAAATCCTAGCCAATAGGCTCGGTGCCTGTGGCTCAAGCAGCTAAGGTGCTAGCCACATACACCTGAGCTGGCAGGTTTGAATCCAGCCCAGGCCTGCCAAACAATGACAGCTGCAACCAAAAAATAGCTGGGCATTGTGGTGGGCACCTGTAGTCTCAGCTACTTGGGAGGCGGAGGCAGGAGAATCACTTGAGCCCAAGAGTTGGAGGTTGCTGTGAGCTATGATGCCACAGCACTCTACCCAGGGCGACAGCTTGAGGTCCTGTCTAAAAAAAAAAAACAAAAAAATCTAGCCAACAGATTACAGCCTATCATTAAAAAAGTCATATACTACGATTAAGTAGGATTCATCCTAGGTATGCAAGGCTGGTTTAAGAAATGCAAATCCATAAATGAAATTCACCACATCAACAGAAGCAAAAACAAAGACCACATGATCCTCTCAATAGATGCAAAAAAAGCATTTGATAAAATTGAACATCCTTTTCTAATTAGAACTAGGAAGAATATAGGCATTGGCAGCTCATTTCTTAAACTGATTCAAGCCACCTATGACAAACCCACAGCTAATATTTTACTGAATGGAGTAAAACTGAAAGCTTTTCCACTCAGAACTGGAACAAGACAAGGTTGTCCTCTATCACCACTACTATTCAACACAGTGCTGGTAGTTCTTGCCAAAACAATCAGGCAAGAGAAGGAAATAAAGGGCATCGAAAGGGGGCAGAGGAAGTGAAATTCTCCCTCTTTGCTGATGGTATGGTCTTATACTTAGAAAACCCCAAAGACTCAACCACAAGACTCCTGGAAGTGATCAAAAAATACAGTAACATCTCAGGATATAAAATCAATGTCCACAAATTAGTAGCCTTTGCATATGCCAATAACAGCTAAGATGAGAAGGTAATCAAGGACACAATATCCTTCTTAGCTGCTTCAAAGAAAATGAAATACCTAGAAATATAACTCACAAAAGAGGTGAAGGACCTCTATAAAGAAAACTATGTACCCCTAAGATATTAACAAATGGAAGAACATACCATGCCCATGGCTGGGAAGAATCAACACTGTTAAATGTCTATACTTCCCAAAGCAATCTACAGATTCAATGCCATCCCTATTAAAATACTAACATCATACTTTCACCACTTGGAAAAAATAATTCTTTTTTGTTTGTTTTCTTTTCTGTGTGTGTTTTTGACACAGTCTTACCATATTGCCCTTGGTGGAGTGCGGTGGCATCACAGTTCACAGCAACCTCAAACTCTTGGACTTTAGCAATTCTCTTGCCTCAGCCTCCCAAATAGCTAGGACTAACGGCACCTGCCACAATGCCCCACTACTTTTGTTGCATTTGTCACTGTTGTTTAGCTGGCCCAGGCTGGGTTTGAACCTGCCAGCCTCGGTGTATGTGGCTGGTGCCATAACCACTGTGCTATGGGAGCTGAGCTCAATACAACCTTTTTGGAAGGAAGTATGGAGAATCCTCAAATACTTCAAACCAGAACTCACAGTTGATCCTGTAATCCCATTACTGGGAATCCACTCAGAAGAAAAAAAATCCTTTTACCATAAGGACACTTGCACTAGACTGTTTATCGCAGCTCAGTTTATAATGGTCAAAAGGTGGAAAAGCTTATGCTCATCAACCCAGGAATGGATTAACAAGCTGCGGTATATGTATACCATAGAATATTATTCAGCCACTAAAGAGATTTTACATCTATTGTATTAACCTGGATGGAAGTAGAACACATTATTCTTTTTTTTTTTTTTTTT
>NW_003852486.1:7683801-7688861 GCF_000181295.1 Otolemur garnettii | reverse complement strand
CACAGGTCACAGCAACCTCTAGCTCCTGGGCTCAAGTGATTCTCCTGCCTCTGCCTCCCAAGTAGCTGGGACTACAGGCACCTGCCACAACGCCCAGCTATTTTTGATTGCAGCTGTCATTGTTGTTTGTCAGGCCCAGGCTGGATTCAAACCCGCCAGCTCAGGCGTATGTGGCTGGCGCCTTAGCCACTTGAGCCACAGGCGCCAAGCCTATTAGAGGTCTTTATCTAACAAATGCAATCAATGTAACCTGGTTCTTTGTTCCCCCAATGAATCCCCAACCATAAAAAAAAAAGAACAGCTATATAAGATAAGAAATTAAAATAGGAAACCGTTATACATATAAGAAATGAAAAGAATTATAGGAAACTACTTTGCTCAAACTCATGGAAATACATCTTGGTAATTTAAAAGAAAAGGATAATTATCTAGAAAAATTAAAATGTAAGCAAAGCCAGAAACTGTCAGATAATGAGAAAATTGTCAAAGATCTACTTGCCCACACAAAGGCCATACAATTAGGTTTTATTTGTCAAACTCTTAGACCCAGTGATCTCATTCATTCATTCACACTGACATCGCTAAGTCAGACTTTTTGTCTGAGCCTCCATCTCTCAATCCAACTGCATGCTACATTTCTTTGCTTGGAAATCTGTCCATCTCATAAAAATCAATCCTTATGTTCCCAGCCAAACTGATCATCTTTCCTCCAGCTAATCTTTCTTCAGATTGTTTCTATTAAATGCTACCAACTTCCAGTTACCAGCATTGAAAATAAAACTGGAAATGCTTTCTTTTGTTCTTTGGTTCATAAACCCCAGAATAATCCTAAAAATTTATTCTCCTCAAAAGAGACACTCAATGTGTCTTGGCAAAAGAATACAAGAATAAATAAATGCATAGATCCTTTAATATAAAAGGAACTTAGTAACTAGGAAAGAGAAAACAATCTAGACTTTTTCCCAATGGAATGAAACAACTGTGCAAAACTAAAAGGCAGGGAAGGACAAGGAAATACTGTGAAATTTGGACCTTGAGAATATATACAAAGAGAATAAACTGCGGAGTTCATGCTAAAGATGCCTCAATGTTTCTTCTCAGGCCTTGAACCTTTAAGAAAGCTATCCAGGAAACATCAATTATGAGCTAAACTTTTCAGAATAGCCGAGCTTTTCCTGGTAATGGCTTCAAACTCCCTGGTTCTCTCTCACTCACCAGGGCTTATGCCTCTTGCTCCCTCCTTCTTCACCATCCAGGGCTCTTTTCCTTGCTCCAATAATGAGATAACATCTGGCTTAGAAACAGAAACTCCTGCTTGCAAGAAATAAAACAGGAATTAGTCAGGTCTATAAATCAGATCAAGTTCCTTGGTCACTAGGAAGATGGGGATATTATAGGAGGGAGCTGAGGAAGGGGTGAAGTATGAGGAAGAATGAGGAAGATGAAGAATGAGGAAGATGAAGTTGCCAATTCTACAAAATTCAACCTCTTTTGGGAAAGATATGAAAGAAAAATTTAGTAAAGCACATTGGACACTTCCCAAACATTACACTGAAATGCAGTCCTGTGTATAGATTCTGAATTGGGGGAGACCTCCTTACCCAGTGATACTAGGCTCTTATAGTTCTCCAACATCACCTTCCTGTACAAATTTCTCTGAGCAGGGTTGAGCCATTCCCATTCCTCTTGAGAGAAATTTACAGCCACATCCCCAAATGTCACCAAATTCTGAAATGATATAACACATTAATGCTTAATTAGTGTTCATGGCCTCATATGAGCCTAGGTTAAAGAGATTCTATACTTTTAAAGAGAAATATATTGCATATAGCAAAATTTTCTTTTGTATTTTGGTTTTGAACAATGCACGTCAAGTAACTGCTAACCAACTTCTCTTTGTTCAGTTTTGACATTTTGTCATGGAAAGGGTACAATTTCAGAGATAATTCTACTGATGTAGAAAAGATTTATAACACACAAAAAATTGGACAATAACAGAATAAACAATCAAGTATAAAATATGTTATTCATTCTAAATTCCAGAGCACTTCTCAATATAGAGAAACCAGAATACACTGGGGTCTTCAAGGAGGAGACAAGCTATGAGTTAAGCCTTATAACATGTACAGGGTCTGGGACTGCAAACTAATACAACCTTTTTGTAAGGAAGTATGGAGAATCCTCAAAGAAACTCAAACTAGACCTCACATTTGATCCTGCAATCCCATTACTGGGAATCGACCCAGAAGAAAAAAAATCCTTTTACCATAAGGACACCTGCACCAGACTGTTTATTGCAGCTCAATTTACAATCACCAAAATGTGGAAACAGCCTAAATGCCCCTCAATACAGGAATGGATTAACAAGCTGTGGTATATGTATACCATGGAATACTATTCAGCCATTAAAAAAGATGGAGACTATACATCTTTTGTATTAACCCGGATGGAAGTGGAACACATTATTCTTAGTAAAGCATCACAAGAATGGAGAAACAAGAATCCTATGTACTCAATTCTAATATAAGGACAATTAATGACCTAGTACTCAGTGAGGGGTGGGGGAAGGGGAGAGTAAGGAGGAGGAAGTAGGGAGGGGGCTGAAGGGTCATGTGACATACCTTTTGGGGGCAGGACACAATTGTAAGAGGGACTTTAACTAACAAATGCAATAAATGTAACCTGGTTCATAAAACTACAAAAAAAAGAACAGGTTACTGTCCCTATAAAATACTGTATCATAGGACCCTTCCCATTTTAAGAAATTTACCAGGGACCCTGAGAGAACTGAAAGAAATAAAATTTACTAACTTATTAACCAACTAATGTCACTGGGAAAAATAATGAAAAAAAGATTTCAGAATGGGTGAATGATAGATATCCTGTTAGTTTACCACCCCCAGTCCATCTCCACACTCCAGGTAACCAAGTGTGGATAAAAGATTGGAGCCTGAGCCCACTGAAACCATGGTGAAAAGGTCCCTACTTGGCGACCCTGTCCACACCAACAACAGTGAAGGTGAATGGCATCCCTGTCTGGATACATCACTCACGAGTGAAACCAGACAGCAATGGGGAGTGGACAGTACAACACCCAGAGCATCCCCACCGTCTTACCCTAATAAAAGACTACAGCTCTGCCCCAGTCACATACCAGGAGCTGACTGGTCTACGTATGGCAGAAGCTTGAAGCTGAGCAGCATCGGCATGGGACTGGTGACTGATTCTTTGCTTTGGACTTTTTCACCTTCCTTCTTTAATCTTAGATGTAAGACATGATGAAGGTTGTGAAAAATGTATCCAAAAGGTAACCCAAACTAGACAAACTGTCAAAATCCTGTTATTGGTTTATTCTTACTATGAATATACAGGAAAGCCTGAAGGTACTTGCATATATAGCAACACCCAATATTAGATATATGTGCCCCCCACCATAGGCCAGCTGTTTGCTACAATTCTTCTGAACCCCCAGAGCAAACTGAATTTTCTATGTGGTATACTGATATCCCTAGAAAGACAATAAATTGATATAATAGAAGGAATACCTAAACAAATAAGAATAATCATTAATAATTTTGCCAATATATACAGACATGTGTCTTTTTATATTTTCAATAGTAACTAGAAGTTTTCCATGTAGAAATACTATACATTATTAAGGAATTATTTCTATATATTTAATATTTTGTGCTGTCATATTAACTTTACTTCTCTAATTGTTAATGGTATACAATGGATATTTGTATATTGAACTTAAAAAAAATAAAGGAATGGTAAACATTAAAAAAATTTTAAAAATAGGCTCAACGCCTATGGCTCAAGCAGCTAAGGTGCCGGCCACATACACCTGAGCTGGCGGGTTCAAATCTAGCCAGGGTCCTCCAAACAATGACGGCTGCAAGCAAAAAAAATAGCTGGGCGTTGTGGCGGGTGCTGTAGTCCCAGCTACTTGGGAGGCTGAGGCAATAGAATCACTTAAGCCCTGGAGTTTGAGGTTGCTGTGAGCTGTGATGCCACAGCACTCTACCCAGGGCAACAACTTGAGGCTCTGTCTCAAAAAATAAATAAATAAATAACAAAATAAAAACTTGTGTCTGTATGTTTAATAAATCTTTTGTTCTACAAAACAAAACAAACAAAACCCCAAAAAAGAAAACTGTAAGTTTCCCACTCCTGTTCTAGAGTCTGAAAGCACCTACAGAAGTGGACTTAAAATCTGCCTTCAGGGCATCAGTGTCTTCCCTCTCTGCCAGTATAAATGACCTTGAAAGAGGTGGGCTGAATTGTGATATGTTGAAAGCCACCTGGAAAACATTTTCCTCAATGACTGCTGAAATTGAAAGTGATCTCAAGTTCAGATCTTTGGAAAATTCTTTTTTTTCAGTTGTTGGGGATTCATTGAGGGTACAAAGAACCAGGTTACATTGATTGCATTTGTTAGACAAAGATGGAAAATTCTTACATAATTTAGTGGGTTGTCTAACTTTGCATAGAGTTGCCCAGAAATTTACACAAAACTCTAGAATCTCACGTTTACACACATAAAAGAAGCAGACCAACAAATTCTATGAAATAAAACTGGACTCTGTTTAACTAATGTATATTTCTGGAATCCAGCTTTATATTTTTGTCATATATCAGAAAGAATGGAAACAAATTTCATGCTTTTAAAAAAACAAAAAAAAAAGAAGAAAAATAAAATAAAATAAAAAGATAACAATGGGGGAGACCAAAAAAAAAAAAACAGGTACAGGGTCAAAGCTGGTATTTTGCCAAACTGCACAATGGAAAGGTCAGTATTCTGAGGACATTAATACAGTTATGTGTAAATATATTTGATGCTTATAACATTGATTTCTAAACACTTGCCAACCAGCCGCCAAAGTCATGAATGTCATGATGTCAAAATATATGATGACATCATGTATTTTACAATAAATATTACACATCTTATGTTCCATTTCATTATACATTCCAACCTGACTCTTTTGTTTGCTGCACATTCAACATTTATTTTACATAAACTTCTTCCCTGTAGATGGTTTTTTTTTTTTTTTTTT
>NW_003852486.1:7677763-7682864 GCF_000181295.1 Otolemur garnettii | reverse complement strand
AAAAAAAAAAAAAAATACAGTTCTCACTAGAGGAAGATATATAATTATGCACATTTAATGAGCAAGCGAGTTTACTAAGTGTTACCTTACAGCTCTCAAATACTATTGCCACTTGCCCGACTAAGGACCTTTATGATAACATGGGTCAAAATTTCCATTTGGTACCTAAAAATTCAAAATGGGTATTCTTCCTGCCAAGATAAATCTGGTCTGGACTTAACAGGATTTGCTGTGTGATTTGTACATGCTCCTTAGCAAAGCTTGCTCTTAAGTTAGGCTGACATATAGATACAGAAAACGATTCAATGGTACACACCTGTACTGATTTGTTAAATACTGAAATCCCACTACACTGGTTGGTAACTAGCTACTACACTGAGTCCTGCTAGTGACTAAACAGATTTCCCCACAATCCAGCAACTAACAGTTAATACCATGTTTCCCTGAAAATAAGACCTACCCCCAAAATAAGCCCCAGCAGGATTTCTATGCATTTGTTAAATATAAGCCCTACCCCAATAATAAGACCTAGTGATGGGTGTGGCTATGCAGATATGCTGAATAGCCATGCATTTCGGTGTGGAGAGAGACATCCCTCTACTCTCACATGACTCTTTGAATAAATTCATATACACCAATGACTTTAAGCAGAAACATTTTTAACAGAAAAAAATGAATCATTATGTAAATTGTTAGTGCCTGAGCAGTGCTTATAAATGTTAAGGCTATCTATAAAGCAGTGGTTCTCAACCTGTGGGTCGTGACCACTTTGTAACAATGAAAATACATCCTACATATCAGACATTTACATTATGATTCATAAACAGTAGCAAAATTACAGTCATGAAGTAGCAACGAAAATAATTTTATGATTGGGGGTCACCACAACATGAGGAACTGTATTAAAGGGTCATGGCATTAGGAGACATTAAGAAGGTTGAGAACCATTGCTATAAAGGATGCAAAAGTATAGCTCCAAGAAACATCAATTACACACAGCAGCTGTTTAAAAGTGCTTCCATCTCTAAAACACTTCTCAGTAGAGGAAAATCTGAGAAAGTGAATTAAGCCTTTAAGGAAGGAAGAGAACATGAATCAGGTCTGAAAACTGAAACCTGTGCTTGATGGGACTAAGAACTAACAGTCAACAATCTACTTAAACTCAAATACTTCAATACAAACTCTTTAAAATGCTGTGGAAAAAGAAAGAAAAAGGTCCACACACATCATTTCTGCTACAGACAGTAATGAGGCAAATTTTGCTAAGTAATCTTCTTAGAAGACATTTTTTAGCTGCACACATGAACTAATGGATTCCAGGTTTTGAATGTCTGACACTTCCCTTTCAGGCAATGAGACCTGAATATCTTTCAAATATTTTTATATTGATTTGATAAAAAATAAATACACATACAATTTGTTATCACCAAAGAAAATTAGAAAATAAGGTGGAGTATTTCTACCCTCAATGACTTTTTTCCTTTTTAAGTTAAAGAATTGGAAGTCTTCCATCTCCATGCCTAACTCCTTCTATCAGCCTATCTCCTAGAAGCAATCATAATTAAGTATATATTTGTTCAAATGTTCCCTTATACAGATATAATTATGATATATTGATTAATCTGTGATTATGTATATACAGTAGAGCCTCCATAGTTGACCACCTCCCTCCATTTACCACCTACCTCTTTAAAATTGACTAATTTTCATAGACTAGACATGTACCATATGTATGTATCAGTACAAGAGGACTAGTTCCTTACATTGACCACCTCCATATGTTGACCAGTTGGTTACAGTCCTTTGTATGGTCAAGTTACAGGATATTCATATACTTGTAATATCACTTATGTTGGCTGGGTAACATTTGAACAACAATTTGAGTAAAGTGTAAAAATAAGACAGGCCTGGCTTGGCACCTGTGGCTCAAGTGGCTAAGGAGCCAGCCACATACACCTAAGGTGGCAGGTTCGAATCCAGCCTGGGCCCGCCAAACAATAATGATGGCTGCAACCAAAAAATAGCTGGGTGTTGTGGCGGGCACCTGTGGTCCCAGCTACTTGGGAGGCTGAGGCAGGAGACTCGCTTGACCCCAGGAGTTGGAGGTTGCTGTGAGCTTTGATGCCATGGCACTCTACTCAGGGGGACAGCTTGAAGCTCTGTCTCAAAAAGAAAAAAAAAATAAGTCAGGCCAACATGTAGGGGGAAGAGAATTTCACAAAAGGGAGGAGAAAATACAAAAATTCACAGACATGAGAGAGCTTGGCAGGTTTAAGGAACAGCAAGTTCTCAAGTATGATTGGAGGAGAGAGAGGTAGACTTGTAGAAAATGAGGTCTGGGGTAGCCAGGAACTGGAGTATATAGGGCCTTACAGGGCATGGTAAGGATGCTGAATTTCATTCCAAGTAAGATGGGAAGCCAATCTTCTGGGTAGGGGAATGAAAGAATGGGCCTCATCACAGTCTCTTCACAGATTTCATTTTCTACCACAGCTTTCTTCAAATCATCCACCCTCTTCAAATCATCACTCAACATCTGTTATGGACCCTCACTGAATATTTCAACTTCTTATATCTGACTCAGTCACTAGTGACATATCCATTTCACTTTCTTCCCTTAGCCTCTTTTTCTTCATCTATAAAATGAGCAACTTGGACAAGATTATCCATAATTTTCTTCCTGGCTTTATTATTTTTTTATTTAAAACAAGAGTCTTACTCTGTTGCCTGGATTAGAGTGTAGTGGAATTATTATAACTCATTAGCAACCTCAAACTCCTAGGTTCAAGCAGTCCTTTTGCCTCAGCCTCCTGAGTAGGTAGGTAGGATTACAGGTCTGTTCCACCACAACCCAGCTAACTCTGGCTTTATCATTTTACAAGCCTAGATCTGTGCTGTCCAATACAACAGCTGGCTATTTACATGTAGATCATTAACATTAACAATACAGTTCCTTAGTCATGCTAGCATGTAAAACTCTTCGCAGCCATATGTAGTTAGCGGCTACTGCATTAGACAGTGCAGGTACAGAATATTTAAATCATCAATAACCAGGAAGTTCTACTGGACATGGCAACACTAGTTGATTCCTCATCTCCTTCATCTTCCTCTTTACCATCATTCTCTATATTTCACTTAGCAGGGTTTTTTACATATATATATATAACCTATAGAATGTACTTAAACTCTATGTATTTTCTTCTATAAATGAGGAAAATTATTTTTCTATATGAATAATCCATCCCTTAAAACTATGGTTCTCAACCTTCCTAATGCCATGGCCCTTTAATACAGTTCCTGTGGGTCACGACCCACAGGTTGAGAACCACCGTCTTAAAATAATATAAGTTTATTATTATATCATAAGCAAACCAGTAGACACTAAATTCTATGAAGACAAAGTCTACTGTTATTTACCACAGCACTTAGTATGGTCTGTAATAACTATGTGTTTCGTGAATGAATAAACATTTTCCATTCTTATGGAATTCTTATACTTGCATTTCTTTCTCCACATTATATGCTGATCTTTATATGTTTCTTCTGGCTCCCATTCCAAACTATTTACTGTGTTCATTATTGTTGATTTGTACAGTTTAAAAAAATGTAAATTTTGGCTCAGCACCTGTAGCTCAGAGGCGAGGGCGCCAGCCACACACACCAGGGCTGGTGGGTTTGAACCCAGCCCAAGCCTGCCAAACAACAATGACAACTACAACAAAAAAAATAGCCAAGCGTTGTGGCAGTACCTGTAGTCCCAGCTAAATCGGAGGCTGAGGCAAGAGAACTGTTTAAGCCCAAGAGTTAGAGGTTGCCGTGAGTTGTGACGCCATGACACTCTACCGAGGGTGACATAGTGAGACTCTGTCTCAAAAAAAAAAAAAAAAATGTAGATTCTACTCATTACTCTCTTTTTCAGTGTCCTGCTATTTTTCCATTTTAACTCCCTTAATCTTACTGGATGACCTAGAATATCATAACTTTTGCTTGCTATTAACTCAGGATATCCCTAAACTGAGTCCTCCTTGTTCCCACAGAATCCTACTATATATCCTATTCCTCAAAATCACCTTGAGCAAGAGACGTTCCCATATTCTTTTTTTTCTTTTGAAAGCGAGTCTCACTCTGTAGCCCTGGTTAGAGTGCCATGACATCATAGTAATCTCAAACTCCTGGGCTTAAGTGGATCCCTCTTGCCTCAGCCTCCCAAGTAGCTGGGACTACAGCTGCCTTCCACAACACCCAGCTAGTTTTTCTATCTTTAGTAGAGACAGGGTCTCACTCTTGCTCAGGCTCGAACACCTAAGCTTTAAGCAATCCACCCACCTTGGACTCCCAAAGTGAATTTCAACATGTGTGAACCAGTTCACCCAGCCAACCTTGCTATATTCTGTGACAAAGACAACCTACCTGTCTTGCCTTCCCTTCTAACCTCAGTCTGTGGAAAAGCTCTATGCCAGCATTTAAATCTGAACATATGTCTTGACCCTCAATGAATGAATCAAGTTACCACAATGAAGGCTTGTATATCCCAATGCATGTATTTTTGCATCTTGAGAGTTCCTAATACTGAACCCATAGGAGGTACTGAACTATTTTCTTGAATGAAAATGAAAATACTTCCTATAGAAATAAAGGAAGATCGCTTGGCTTTTTGGGATATCCTTTTCCTGGAAAGGAGGACATGAGAAACAAGTCACTGGATGAATGGAATTTTGTTAGGCTGGGGAATTTTGGAAAAACAGCAAAATATTCATATACCCTGAAAAATAAGATGGTGTATCAAGGAAGAGAGAAGAAATGATTCCTTACCTGGGACATGGCTTTCTCTTTAAGAATTTATGATTTCTATCCTCCTCCTTCAGGCTCCTTTCTGAGATAAGAGTAGTATCCTGAGAAAGTAGAGCTGGAGAAGGAAAAAGAAATCATAACATGCCAAGCCTGCCCTTGTTACTCCCAGCATTACCAGCCTACCCCACTCTCCTTCTCTTTCCCCTTCTCCCTACACCATCTAAGTAGATAAGAAGAGTCACTAAACAAGTCATTCATATCTAAATTTACAATTCTTTTCCCATGTGCTGTAGGTCTTTTTTTTTTTTTT
>NW_003852486.1:7662868-7677072 GCF_000181295.1 Otolemur garnettii | reverse complement strand
AAAAAAAAAAATTACAGAATGGCATTATGAAATAGGGCTTTCCCTCCCTTTCATACATGAAGGCTCTTCACTGGTGAAATTAAACAATGTGAAAATTGAGCCAAAATGGACACCAGGTCTGATTTGGTAATCCTTCTACCAGATAATGATGTTGAAAGGAAATATGTACCCTCTCTTTTCTATAAGGATGAGAGATAAAGCAACAAAGTGAATGCCTCAGAGAAAGCATCTTTATGCAGAGTGGGTACCAGAGGGGTCATGTGGTCTGGAGGATACTGGAACAAAAAGTCAGGACACCCTGGCTCCTGGTCCTGGCTAGGACAAACTGCACCTGAAAACCCATCTCTTGACTTTTCTTCTTAGCAATTTCCTCAGAAAAAGGGAGACAGGGAGAAGAAAGACAAGAAGGGAAAGGCAGGCTATTTTATGAAAACCTTTTAATCATGATTTATTTTCCAATATACCTCAATGCCTTATAGAGTAAAGCCATTACTTAAGAACCAAAGAAGCAGTATAACTGACTGTGTGGTGAGACCCACAAGGTAGGGTATCCAAACACCTGGGCTCAAATATATGATCCACCAATACTCACTATCTATGTAATCTTTGGCAATTTAGGTAACCACAACAAACCTGTTTCCTTGCCAGTGAAATGGTAAATATTCCCTATTAAATGTTGGAAGGATCCTGAAATGATCCAAATGAAGCATTTAGCACAGTGCCCAGCACATTCTTTTTGCTAAATAAATCGTACTTGTCATTTATTTCCATAAAGAGCACATAGTGGGTTTCCCTTTGTTTTTCCTCTTCAATTCCTCAAATGCCCCAGAGACAAACAAGAATGAAAAGACCTTTCTTGTAAACCAGAGAGGGCTAAGGCCCAGTTGTTCTCTAGGCCTAACGCTGGGGCTTCTCTTTTCAGTTTCTCCCTCTCCACTTCCTTCTGTTTTCCACCTCTCTTCTCCCCTCTCTCTGTCCCCATCTTTCCCTCTTTATCTCAATCTGTCTCTCACCTACAATACCAAGTCTCCTAAACCCCAGCGCACACCGCTTCCCCAGGCACCAACACAGCCTCCTGCCCACCACACAAACCAGACAAAGCACACAATCCTTTTCTGGCACTTCCACTGGCAGGCTGTGAACATGTCCCCATCCTATAGCCTGCCCTCTGTTCACAATAGGTCATAAAGGGCCACTCTAGGTCACAATGTCACACCCAGGATGACACAAAATGCTAAATCACACACTCATGTAATCTCACATAATCATATGCACTGTTAGTTTCATAGTCACACTGATTGTCCCACTCACCATCACTCACATTCTCCAAACACTGTCAAATACAGTCTCACTTGGTCCCTACAACCTCATACAGCAACATGGTCTCACACACTATCATATTCTCAGACACTGTCACACACAATTGCAAACAAGCATCAGGGTCTCATAATGTCCCACAGTCTCATATGATTCTACATGCACGAACTCTGTTCACATAGTCACCCACAATTAGGTATTCTCACACATTGTCAGTTTCACGCACACACGTCCTATATGATGACATAGTCTCACATACTGTTCACACATTGTCTCCCCCGGTCTATACATAGAAACACAGCCTAACACTGTCACACACAGTTTCAAATGCCAGTTTCACAAGGTGACGTGGTCTCACACAGTATGACACAGTCCCACACACTGTCACAGGTTTCCTCACATTCAGAGGCACGGTCTCACACAGTGACACATATTCTTACACAAGATCTTACGCTGTCACTAATTCTTACGCGGAGTCTCACACTGAGAAACACGGTCTCACACCATCACATACAGTCCCACATACGGTTTCACGCACGACGGCACAGATAATCCCGGCCCCAGCTCTGTCCCGCAGGCCTGGCGGGGCGCGCGCCCGCTACCGGGCTCGTCACCGCCTCCTCCCTGCCCGCCGTGCACCTTCCTCCGCTCGGTCGGCGGGCCTGGCACCGGCCGGACCGGTCTCTGGCCGCCCGCCGCGCTCACAAAGGCGCCGCGGCGCTAGTGCGGCAGCAGGGGCTGCTGGGAAATGGAGTCCAGACAGGTGTAGCGCAGAGGCTCCTGGGACTACTCGCCCGAGCACCAACCCACAGCCGGCCGCGCAACTCGGTTGCGAGTCTTCTCTGCTGCGCCCTCTCGACCTGGCAGGCCTTCAGAACCAGAGCTTGGACCATCTGAACCCTCTGAGGCAGTCCTTTCCACCGCCCGCCTACCCGCTGGTCCCGCCCCAGGCCTTGGAAGGTCGGCTCAGGCCGCGCAGGCGCAACTCGCCGGAGCACCGCGGGTGTGCGGGACAAGGCAAAGGCGCGCACGCGTAGTGGCCGGTCGGTGGTCTGGGCATCCGCCGGGGTTCTGAGCCCGGAGCTAGCAGAGCCAGGGAAAGTGTGTAGTTAAGTGCTGGCTGTCCGGGTTTTCTTTCTTTCCTTTTCTGTTTCTTCTTTCTCCGCCTTAACCTTTCTTGCATTGGCAATTTACTGATCACCTACTGTGTCGGACATTGTTGAAGGCTCTGGGGACATGGTGAAAAAGCTGACAAAAAACCCACCGTCACTGACGTTCTAATGAGGTAGGAATTCAATAGTAAAAAAGGTATACCTGTATACTGGGAAGCAATACATTTTATTTAAAAATATATGAAAGAAAGAAAAGTAAGTCGGGCGTGATGGCGCAGGCCTGTGATGCCAGGACTTTGGGAGGGAGTGTGGGGAGGATCCCTTGAGGCCCAGAAGTTGGAGCCTAGCCTCAGCAACAAGACCCTGCCTCTACAAAAAATAGAAAAATGAGCCAGCCATGGTAGATCACATTTGTAGTTTCAGCTACTCACAAGACTGAGGCAGGAGGAGAGCTTGACCCCGGGAGTTTGGGGTTGCAGTGAGCTATTATGACCCCACTGCCCTCTAGGCCGGGTGACAGCTAGGTGCTGTCTCAACAAAACAAAAGAAAAAAGCAAAGTAAGACTATTAAAACTATTCTTTTACTTCTTCATTATTTCAATTTTGCCCTCTGAAGCAGTGCAAAAAATATACAAACTCACAGCATTCTTTTCTATTCTCTCATTCAACAATCATCACAGAAGACTTTTGTGACCAAACGTGTGGAGGTTTTCCCTACGCACACCAACCAAGCAATAAATTCTGCAGCGGATACCAGCTGGGCCTTCTCTAATTCAGTTTCTACATTATCAGCCTGGATGTTAGAGGTGGAAATGTAAAAAGGTGCCGCAAAGAACCAGGCATTGTCCTTCTCAATTCACATTTCACTGTGGACGTACTGTATAAAATTAGTGACCAGATAAACACTTAAGACTTCCGAACCTTCTGGTAAAATGGCTGCTCAGCGCAAATGGTGAGAAAGTTCCTCACATAGACACTTTCACAGTAACACAAGGCTGTATGACTACTAACCGGTCCTAATCACACACTCAGCGCCGCACACCGTCACAACAATCACCACATGGTCATTCAGAGCCACACGCAGAAACTCCTGCTGCCTTAAACCTCCCCGCGGCGACCCAGAAGCTCAAATGCACGTCCACCGCGCGTCGGTACACTTAAGCACTAGCGACGGGGCCCCGCCCCCCCGAAGAAATAAAGAGAGATGCTCCCTGTGGCCTTCCACCCTAGAGACTACTTTTCCCAGAAAAGACTGCGGCGCGCATCCAATCACGGCGCAGTATGAGCGAGCTGTGTGCGTCCGCACCATCTTCCGGCTTTGCGCGGCGAGTCCTCCGCTACCGAGGTGGAAGGGCGCCCTGGAATGAGGTTGCGGTAGCGTTTGGACCCGAAGAGTTGGTAGGTGAGGAACTCTGGAGCTGTCCAGGCGCTTCGGGGTCCGTGCGGGAGCGGGTGCCGCGGCCAGGCGGGTCTGGAGCCTGAGATGAACTGGGACGTCTTACCGGGCATCGTACTGTGGCTTTCCGGCCCTGGACTACATTTCCCTATGGCCCTTGCGTCGCGCCCACGCCGTCCAGCCTTACAGCCCAGGTGCTTGGACCCTGTAGATGGAGGTGGAAGGCCTGACCCCTGAAATTGCGGATGTTTTGCATTCATTCAGTCGTGCTCATGCCTTTTTTTTTTTTTTCTTTAAATCTAGTACACAGTCTTGTTTCATGAGTTTCTCAAAGAGTTGCTAGATCCCCAAACGGTTTAGAATCACTGGTTTAGAAGCAGAGTCTTATCCTTGAGTATATTTTAGAATTTAGACGATCTTGTTCAGATTCTGTGTCCAACAATGGGGAAATAGTTGAGTGAGTGACAGGCTATCTTGTGTGACTAGAATATCATACAATTAATACAAACAATGCTTGTAAATGTAGTCATAATGAGGAAAAGCTACCTATTACACCATGTCAAGCAACATTCATATTTCACTCACACATTACTTAGAACTAAAATTTGTAAGGTGACAGGCACTCTCCTGCACTCCTTTTAAAAAATGCTAATTTAATGGCCTCAAGAAGTGGTTAAATAATATTGTAAATACTTGACTGTTTCCTGTTTCTGCTGTTTATTTTGTTTTGTTTTGAGCCTTTGTGTCAGTGGGTGAATGGGGTTGACTTCTTTTTCCTGAATGGTCTCATACGGTATATAGAGTATCTATTTGTGACTTTCTTTGTTAATGCTGCCCAACATCACTTTTGGTAGTTGCTTGCTGTTACATTATATGACTGTGCCAAAAATGATTCAGCCACTTTCCTACTTGTTGACTTCCTTACTTAAGTAGTAATTTTTGATTTTTTTCTTTAGCAAATACTAAGCGTGCAGCTTTGTGCTGTATTTCTGTGGAAGGGCACATTTATGTGTTGATAATGGAGTGCTGAGCCTGTCCATTTAATTTGCGTCATTGTCCCCTCCCACTCCACTCCATTTGTTGACAGGCCCTATGAAATCCTGTCCACAAACCCTCAGTTTGGGCTGTGGGACTCTTTGTAAATTTGGAAGTTGGGAAAAGAGCCAAACAGACTTCTGAAGGTGTTGAATTTCATGAATTTAGAGCATTGGTTTTCAACCTGTGGGTCGTGACCCTATTTTAACAATGAAAATACATTACAGCATTAGGAAGGTTGAGAACCACTGAATTAAAGAGGTAAATGGCCTGGTCTTAGGACGGCTTTATTCTAGCTTGGGGCTATGCAAATTATACAGGTCTTCTGTGCTCTCTGGCTTTAGGAGAGCTTTCATTATCCTTGAGGTACCATATTAGTCTCAGAGACTAGACTAGCTCTGAGCATTCCTCTCAGGTTTACTTCAATAAGGCAGTACCTCTGGGTATTTTGGATAAAATGGGTGAGAAAGGACCGCTGGTTTCTTATCTCTGAGCAGTAAAGCTGCTTTCCTGAGGTTGGGTGAAGATCACAGTTTGTCCCAACTCTAGTTTTTATGGTGGGTGGAGGGCACGCAGGTAACCTTGTAACCTTGGCATTCTGGGGGCTGTGAGGCAAGCCTAGCCTCTCATGTGTGCTCTTTCCTCCCCCAGCTCTGCCATCTCACGACTCTGCCCTTCCCCAAGAGAGGAACCAGGAGAAGGACCCATCAGGCCTTGAAATTCTAAAAGTCATGTCCCTTGTGAGTTTTAAAATCATATAAATATTTGCTTTCCTTGTCCTGTAACTTCCCATCTGTCTCCCCATCCGGGAATTTGGTTCTCAGAGGTTGCCATTTTAGAGAATAAAAGGACCAAGCAGCTAGTCCCTCCTCTGACTATCCCCTCCTCCCTGACAATAGCCCACTGATTCATTCTGTGTAGCATTCCGTACTCCTGGTGTCTTTTGCCAACTAGATAGAGAAGAAATCCATTTCACTGTATGAAATGAGACAGCCTTAGTATTCCATGCCATGTATATAAAACACACAGAAAGAAATGAGAGCATCTCTTGTAGGAACTGAGGTTTGAAGAAATGTAAATGAAGACTTAGGAGCAATCACATATGGAACAGTAGGGGAGGTGGTGTGATTGGTTTTAATTTCGGCATGTGGTGTACTGTCATGCTTTGAGAAAGGTTGGGTATGTGACTGAGGCTTAGCTAGAAATCTGTGAGAAATTAGATGCCAGAATTAAGGTCTAGTTTGAGAGTGAACAGAGAATTTGAATCTGGGTCCTTCTACATTAGCTTCGGTAGCTTAAGAGCAAGAGAAGTGCAGAGTTATAGCAAGTGAGATAGTCAGCCAAATGGGTAGATAGTCAGAGCTTGGAAGAGCCTTAGATACCTGATCTACTCTCGGGATCCAAAATAAGCTGATTAGCTTTTGAAATGAAGTTACATAAAAAATATAAAATGTAAATAAATAAAATAAGAGGATGTTTGAGTCATTCTTTCTTTTTGATACAAAATTGTATAATCAATAAAAGTGATCTTTATTCATGATTTTTCTCATGAAGAAAAATGCTTGTGATATGTTCTGATATAATGAAATTACATCTCTAAGAAATTCTTGACTTACACAAAAATCCTATTTCTAAGATAGTTTTTGTAATTTTTTAAAATAAAATAATTGGAGAGGCTGGGCACAGTGGTTCATACCTGTAATCTTAGCACTTTGAAAGGCCAAAGTGGGAGGCTAGGAGTTAAGACCAGCCTGGGCAACATAGTGAGACCTATCTTTACAAAAAAATAGAAAAATTAGCTAGACATGGTGGCAGGTACCTGTAGTCCCAGCTACCCTGGAAGCTAAGGCAGGAGGATGACATGAACCCAGGACTTTGAGGCTGCAGTTAGATATGATGCCACTGCACTCTACCCCAGGTGACCAAGCAACACCCTGCCCCCCATAAATAATAATAATATAATAAAAATAAAAATGAAGGTTGACACTTATAGCTCAGTGGCTAGGGTGCCAGCCACATACACCAGAGTTGGCGGTTTCGAATCCAGCCCAGGACTGCCAAACAACAATGACAACTACAACCAAAAAAAAAATAGCTAGGCCTTGTGGGGGGCACCTGTAGTCCCAGCTACTTGGGAGGCTGAGGCAAGAGAATTGCTTAAGCACAAGAGTTGGCGGTTGCTGTGAGCTGTGACACCACAGCACTCTACTGAGGGTGACAAAGTGAGACTCTGTCTAAAAAAAAAAAAAAGGAAATGAAATATTTGGAGATAGTCCATCTAAAGTTTTTTTGTGGTTGTTGCTTCATAAAGATAGAAATGATAGGTTTCACCTTAATTGCTGCCTTAAATGCTGGCTCGGCACCTGTAGCTTAGCAGTTAGGGTGCTGGCCACATGTACCAGGGCTGGTTCGGATCTGGCCTAAGCCTGCTAAGCAAACAAACGAAAAATAGCCAGGTGTTGTGGTGGGCACCTGTAGTCCTAGCTACAAGGGAGGCTGAGGCAAGACAATAGCTTGAGCCCAGAAGTTTAAGGTTGCTGTGAGATGTGACACCATGGCACTGTATTAAGGGCAACATAGTAAGACTATATCTCAAAAAGAAAAAAAAAAGAATTTATATGCTAAATACAGAATGGGTGACATCCATTATTATACCATTTCTTACAGTAAGGAAGGACTTCATTTAGCTTGATTTTTTCTTTTTCTTTTCTTTTTTTTTTTTTTTTATTCAGCCTCAAGCTATTCCCCTGGGTAGAATGCCGTAGCATCACAGCTCATAGCAACCTCCAACTCCTGGGCTCAAGCGGGTCTCCTGCCTCTGCCTCCCAAGTAGCTGGGACCACAGGTGCCCACCACAACGCCTGGCTATTTTTTGGTTGCAGCTGTCATTGTTGTTTTGGCGGGCCCAGGCTGGATTCAAACCCGCCACCTTAGGTGTATGTGGCTGGTGCCTTAGCCACTTGAGCCACAGGTGCCAAGCTGATTTTAACTTTCATTCTAGATCTGTATACAGGAATTTTGGTTTACAGTAAAAAACAATATTTAAGAATATCTGAACATTTGATTTTACTTATGCCCTTTTCCTCTGTTACTTGCTCACATCCAGCCAGCCTTCTTGTTCAACAAAACAACCCTTTCCTTCAAAGACCTCCAGTTCTTATCCCCCCGTGAACCACTGAAATACGCATATATCATATATGCCTGTTGTTCCAGGGGTCAGAATTGTTCAGAGATGTGGCCATACTCTTCTCCCAAGAAGAATGGCAGTGGCTGGTGCCTGCTCAGAGGGATCTATACAGAGATGTGATGTTGGAGACCTACAGCAACCTGGTCTCACTGGGTAAGATGATCTGGTCTATTAGTTTGGAGGTTATCCTTGAGTCTGTCTGATCCTTCCTGGTCAATTTCTGGGTGCCTTTCAGTTGGTGGACTTGTTGGTCATTTTTTAGGGGTTAAAGGGCAGCTTCATCAGCTGATGCTATGTCTTTTCCTATCATCAGGCAACTCTCACATCTTCTGGCCCTTCCTGCAACTGCCTTTCCTGCTTGATGACCAGGAGATTCTGAATTCTGGGGCCCCCATACCATAACTAGGTAGCATGTTTTTTCTCTTCTTCAGGTCTTCCCATTTCCAAACCTGATGTAATCTCCTTCCTGGAGCAAGGCAAAGAGCCCTGGATAGTGGAGAGGGTGACAACAGGAGACCTGTGCCCAGGTTAGTGAGGCATCGGTGAGAAGGGAGCAGCCACTGCAGGTATCAGGTCAGTTGTTTGGGAAAGAAACAAGCCCTGTGCATTAGAAAATCTTCCCTCTAAGCTGCCAAATTCAGAGGTCATGTCTTAGTCATTATCTTCCTCAGCTTGTCAGTAGCAGTTGACAAAGGTAGCTCTTCCTTCCTTTCTGAGTAAGTATAAATATGGTGGTTCTTAAGGAAAGTATTTTTCTCTTTGGAAAGACGACTGTATCCTTTGACCATTTTTCTAAAGAAATTTATATTGGTTGTTTGAACTTTGGAGAGTTAGTAAAAGGTATTTCTTAAGCTTTGATTATGTGCCACAGTATACGTTGAGGTAAGGCGGGCAGACATTATCCCTGCCTTCATGGAACTTACACTGTAGTGGGAAATTGACACAAAAACACACAGGTGTGCCCATGAGCAAAAAAAAAAAGAATGAAAATGAACAGGTTCAGTAGGGGTGCATGAGAGGGCTGATGGCCTCTCCAAGGATGATTTTCAGCTGAGACAAGGAGTATGAACTGTAGTTGGGGAAATGTCGGTTGTAGCATGTGAAGGACCTGAGCAGGAGGTGCCCTGGTACCACAGAGAATGAACACCTGTGTGGCTGGGCTTGCTGAACAAGGGCAGGAGCACAGATAGATATGACAGGGAAGTTTGGATTCTGCACTATGGGCAGTTAGAAGCCAGTGTAGAAGTAGAGCCAACCCATGATTTATGGAGACCTACTTTGAGAATATATAAATATTGTTCTTTTTTGAGACAGAGCCTCAAGCTATCCCCCCCTGAGAAGTGTGCCGTGGCATCACAGCTCATAGTAACCTCCAACTCCTGGGCTCAAGCGAGCCTCCTGCCTCCGTCTCCCAAGTAGCTGGAACCACAGGCGCCCACCACAACGCCTGGCTATTTTTGGGGGGTTGCAGCCGTCATTGTTGTTTGGCGGGCCCAGGCTGGATTTGGACCCGCCACCTTAGGTGTATGTGGCTGGCGCCTTAGCCATTTGAGCCACAGGCACCGAGCCATAAATATCATTCTTATCCCAGATTTTTTAATTGCTATCTTCAGAATTCATCAACGGTTTCTCTTGGATCAGATAATGACTGATAATTACAAAATAATGATTTTTTAAACTTTATTCTTCCTCATTTAGTAGTTAACATGCTACTGTAAAGAAGAGTTTTTTTCTGTTCACCATTTATTTATACCATATGAATTAATAGATGTTATTCAGTAACAGATTATAAGCTATTATCATTATTTATCACAGTGTTCATATTTTTCCAAATTTGGCCAGTGAGAACCCTTTGAAACTTGCTCCTGGTTTCTTTGCACATAATCCTTATAATTTTTCTCATGAGCACATTTTTAACTTTTTAACTTTTAGCAATTCAAATAAAAGTCAGCAGCTGGTTAATATAAATACAGAACAATTGCACATAATTTACAGCCATGTACATAAATGTAAGAATAACAAACGTCACATGAATCAAAAGATACCAACTTTTATGTTAACTATTTAGCTATGACTGATAGGTCACAATTTAACACTTTACATATGTAGGAGTATACATCCAAAAGTTTTTTAAAACAAAACTAAGAGTAAAAAAAAGAATTTTATGTTTCTAAAAGAAGTACCATAAAATTCAATGTATAGATTAATAAGAAATATAAGAACATGACAGAACAGATTTGAGTACATAGACAGTTAGTATATTGTGTTAAATGCTTTTATATGTTAAAAATCCTTCTCTAGCCAGGTACAATGGCATGCTCTTGTATTTCCTAGCTATGTGGGAAGCTGAGACAGTAATGTCATTTGGGCCCAGGAGTTCAAGGCTGTGGTGCCTATGACCATGATCGTGCCTACGAACAGTCACTGCATTCCAGCCTTGGTAACAATGAGATCCCATTTGAAAATATTAAAAACAAAAAATCCTTCAAATTTAAATTATTCAGAAATATCCATATTATCAGGGATATTGAAGTTATGACTGCTAAGGTAGGAATAAAAGGTAAATTTTTAAATGGTCCGTACATTACCCAAAGCTGGGTTGGAAGAACATATAAACAATTTAATGTTAGGCATGAACAACCTCTGTGATTACCTCCTCCCTCTCATTTGTGTTATTTCCCCTTTCTCTATTCTACTTGTCTACTTTTTAATTACTTAGATTCACGAGTTTATTATTCTGAGTATATTATTTTGAGTCTAAACCTTCCAATTCCAAGTATAATAGTTCCTTTTTCTGGAAAAGGAAAATAATACACATTTGCTTTGTTGTGTTCTTCTTCAGTATTGGAATCTGGATGTGATGCTAAGGTATTATCTCCAAAGCAGCACATATATGAAGTTGAATCACCCCAGTGGGAGATAGTGGAAAGCCTTACAGGTTATAGTCTTGAGTGTTCGAGTTTCCAAGATGACTGGGAATGCAGAAGCCAGTTTATCAAAGAACACAGAAATCTAAACAGACATTTCAGTGAAATGACAATCAGTCCTGAAGAAATTCCCACTTTTGACCAGCAAGAATCCCTTGATTTTTATCAGAAAATTCATACTGGAGAAAAACCCTATGGCTATGATAAATGTAGAAAAGACTTCTGGCAAAAGAAATTCCTTATTAATCATCAAAGAATTCATACTAATGAGAAACCCTATAAATGTAAAGAATGTGGGAAGGCCTTTAAATATGGCTCACGATTAATTCAACACGAGAATATTCATTCTGGCAAGAAACCCTATGAATGTAAGGAATGTGGGAAGGCCTTCAATTCTGGTTCAAATTTCATACAACATCAGAGAGTTCATACTGGTGAGAAACCTTATGAATGTAAGGATTGTGCAAAGGCCTTCAGTCGAAGTTCACAGTTGATTGAACATCAGCGAATTCATACTGGTGAGAAACCCTATCAGTGTAAGGAATGTGGCAAGGCCTTCAATCGTATCTCACATCTTAAAGTACATTATAGAATTCATACTGGTGAAAAACCCTATGCATGCAAGGAATGTGGGAAAACCTTTAGTCATCGGTCTCAGTTGATTCAACATCAGACTGTTCATACTGGCAAGAAACTCTATGAATGTAAGGAGTGTGGGAAAGCCTTTAATCAAGGTTCAACTCTTATTCGACACCAGAGAATTCATACAGGTGAGAAACCCTATGAATGTCAGGTATGCGGAAAGGCCTTTAGAGTAAACTCACAACTTAAGCAACATCAGAGAATCCATACTGGAGAGAAACCCTACCAGTGTAAGGTATGTAGGAGGGCCTTCAAACGGGTCTCACATCTTACTGTACATTACAGAATTCATACGGGTGAAAAGCCATATGAATGTAAGGAATGTGGGAAGGCTTTTAGTCATTGCTCACAACTGATTCAACATCAAGTAATTCATACTGAGGAAAAGCCCTATGAATATAAGGAGTGTAGGAGGACCTTAAGTCATGAATCAACTGTTGAACATCAGAGAATGCATAACAGAGAAACACATGTGAATTTAATAAATGTAGAAAAGCCTTCAATCAGCACTTGTCCCTTATTAATCATCACAGAATTTATGCTGGCAAGCAACCATATGAGTGGCAATAATGGAGAAAGCCCATTAGCTTAGGCTAATCACAACTCTTACCACTTGGAGGAAGACCTGAAGAATGTAATGTAAGTGAGAATGCCTTTATTTAGACCTTATATTTTATTCTAAGTCAGAAAATCCATATCAAAGAAAAATTTTATGGATGAAAATTATTTAGATCATGATTGTCAAAGAAGTGGGAAAGGCTAGAAAAATTTTGTTCTCCAACACATTCCAGGATCACATTTTCTAACCACAGAGTAATAATTTTTAGCAAGCGTCAATGTTTTAGTTTTCTTGGAAATTAAAAAAAAGTCAATTATTTGATGAACAAGGAAATAAATCATGTAATCCATATGAATGGTAATGGAAAGAATGAATTGAGAGGTTTACACATAGAGACATGAGGTGTAGGCTACAGTCAAAGCAATATGAGATGTAGCCAAAGCTTCACCTAAAGTAGTTTTTACAGCTTTTAAACGCATGCATATTTTATGAGAACCTGAAAGATTAAACTGTAATACACTAAATGTGCTACTCAAGACTACCAAACACCCAGGCAATGAAAAAAAGTAATAAAAACAGAAAATGATGATCAATAGTAAATAGAAAATGATGATCATCTTTTGGTAATCTCAGTTTTTATTTCTTCCTGATCTAGGAATAATTTACATTTAGGAAAGTGTTTCTTAATTTCTACAATGTTAAATTATTTTCAGTTAATTTACGTGACTGTCACAGACAAATGGTTGCCAGCGTAGCAGGCATAAGCAAGCCCCCTTCTTTCTGGCAGCAGTTGTGTCTTGTCTTATCTGAGGCCATCAGATGCTAATTCTCAAGCCTCCTGTACAGCTCAGAGTGGCCAATATATCCCAGTGTTGGCCAGGGGAAACTTCTGGGACTACTGGGAAATATTTTACTCTCTCAGAAGAGACAGCTATATTGTGGAGACTCTATCCCCTCTCACTTAACTGCTTTTAAACATTTTCTTATGAGAACTTGATGCCTGGAGTTGCTGCAGCTATCTTGGAACCAAGAGGAGAAAATGGGACCTCAGCAAAGCTGACGTAGAGCCCGACAACACTAAGCTACTGGGTCAATTCTGGAATTGCCTCTTTGATGCCTTGTTATGTTTAAACAAAACAAACAAACAAAAAACCCAACTTGGTGGAATTCCTTTTATTTAGATATTTTATAAATTTGCAGCCAAAAGCATCCTAAATGGCATAACTTCAGAATTTATTTCATTATGATTGTTACTTTTGGCCTAAAAATATCTACTTTTGTCAGTTTGGCTTTGTGGATTTTTATATATGTTCCATGAATGCTGAAAAAATATATATTCTACATTTTTGGATATAAGTTCCTAAAGTAAGTTTATTGAACTGCCGGATTACAATAAAATCCTCCATGTTTCTATATAATATAGCATACTGGATCAGAATTTCCTAAATTGAATTTTTTTTTTTTTTTTTTTTGCCAAGGTCTTGAATTTCCAGAGATTTTTGCTTTCTAATTTACGTTGTTTGACCAATAGTGACATATTACTAACCTCTGTTTATGGATATCTTTTACATAATATCTCATTTTGGCTAGTACAGGGGTTTACAAACCAAATCAAGCCTGCTGCCTGTTTTTTAAGTACAGTCTTACTGGAACACAGCATGGTCACTATCTGTGACTACTTTTCTACCACTATATCAGAATTGAATAGTTGCAATAGAGAACATATGGCCACAAAATCTATATTTACTGCCTCTTTTTTTTTTAGAGACAGTGTTACTTTGTCGCCCTTGGTAGAGTGATATGGTGTGACAGCTCACAGCAACCTCCAGCTCTTGGGCTTAGGCGATTCTCTTGGCCTCAACCTCCCAAGTAGCTGGGACTACAGGCACCCGCCACAGCACCTGGCTATTTTTCTGTTGCAGTTTGGCTGGGGCTGGGTTCAAACCCACTACCCTCAATAGATTGCGGCTGGCGCCCTACTCACTGAACCACAGATGCCACCCTACTGCCTTGTTCTTTTTTTTTTTTT
>NW_003852486.1:7655826-7662782 GCF_000181295.1 Otolemur garnettii | reverse complement strand
CCAAGTAGCTGGGACTACAGGTGCCCGCCACAACACCTGGCTATTTTTTGGTTGCAGCCATCATTGTTGTTTGGTGGGCCTGGGCTGGATTCGAACCTCCCAGCTCAGGTGTATGTGGCTGGCACCTTAGCCATTTGAACCACAGGCACCGAGCCTTCTAGCTCAGGGCAATTGTTTTTGGTACCTTATTTCAACACTTAATACTAATTATGGTAATGATTTATCTTTAGCTTCTTTGGGTTTCTTGAGACAGTCTCACTTTGTTGCCCTCAGTAGAGTGTAGTGGTATCATAGCTCACAGCAACTTCAAACTCCTGGGCTTAAGCAATTCTCTTACCTCAGGCTCTGCAGTAGCTAGAACTATAGATGCCTGCCAACAAAGCCAACTTTTTTTTTTTTTTGAGACAAAAAGAGTTTTACTTTGTCGCCCTCAGTAGAGAGCTGTGACATCACAGCTCACAGCAACTTCCAACTCCTGGGCTTAGGCGATTCACTTGCCTCAGCTTCCTGAGTAGCTGGGACCACAGGTGCCCACCTGGCTATTTTTTGTTGTTGTTGTTGTTGTTTCAGTTTGGTTGGGGCCAGGTTTAAACCTGCCACCCTTGGTATATGGGGCCGGTGCCCTACCCACTGAGCCACAGGCACCACCCGCTATTTTTTTCTTTTTTTTATTGAGACAGAGTCTTGCTATGTCACCCTTGGTAGAGTGTTATGGCGTCATAGCTCACAGCCTCAAACTCTTGGGCTTAAGCGATTCTTTTGCCCCAGCCTTCCATGTAGCTGGGACTTCAGGCGCCTGCTGCAACGCCCGGCTGTTTTGGCTGCAGTTGTCATTGTTGCTTAGCAGGCCCAGGCTGGCCTCAAACCTGCCAGCCTTGGTGTATGTGGCTGGCGCCCTACTCACTGAGCAACAGGCACCAAGCAGCCCAGCTATTTTTTAGAGACAGGGTCTCTCTCTTGCTCACACTAGTCTTGAATTCCTGAGCTCAAACAATCCACCTGCCTCGGCCTCCCAGAGTGCTAGGATTACAGGCATGAGCCACTGTGCCCAGCCTTGATTTATCTTTGTTATTGGTTATATTTTGCCCATCCGTTTGTTTTCAACTCGTCACTTTTTTTAGTTACATATATAAAACATAATACAATCATGTTCCTTGGTGAGCAGCCTCCTCACAAAGGCCAAGAAAGCTTAGACATCCTGTTTCTAAGAAAACATGTGGACTTACCAGAAGAGATGTCTCTGGTGGCCAGGAGACTGTGCATCTCTGCACATATCCTCCAGAAAATATTTTTTATATAGCAAGCTGTTTCTGCTAACACATATTCATAGGCAGGTTCCTGAGATTAGGACATGCACTTCTTTGGAGACCCATAATTTTTCCTCCCATAGCAAAAAACTGCTTCTGTATGAGCAGTTAGCAAGTTTTTTTCTATCCCTGGAATTTAGGATCTTAAGCAGGATATGAGATAGCCTCACACCTTTTTTCAGCCCAAGGAATTTTTTTTTTCTAAATATTGTTCTATTAGTACTTATCAATTGTTCTATTTTATTACTTATTTTAAAACTGGGTTTTTTCACAAATACTTGCCATTGTGTTCAAAACTTTATTATTTTGAATAAACAGTATAAACTCACGATTCAAAAACTTCATGTAAAAATGATACGCAGTAAAAAGTCTTACTATCTTTTGCCCCTTCTGTCACTTAGGCCAACAGAATTGCTATCTCCCTGGGCTTGTGATTCTCAAAGTGTGAAATTCAATATCTTTATACCTAACTTACCTCTTCTTTTAGTACCAGTAATCATTCCTCAAAATAACTCTGCAGTTAGGTTTTACTCTTTATAGAAGAAAAATTAAACAGATAGAAAAGTTGAAAAACATACAGCTAGAATGTGAGTGGTTGAGTTGGTATTTGCCAGGTAAGTTGTGTGACACAGAGATCTCCTTCCACCAAACACAGTGACTGCAAAAAAACATCCTCACCTTAACCCCCTTTTTTTGAGACAGTCTTAAGCTATCACCCTGGGTAGAGTGCGATGGCATCATAGCTCACAGCAACCTCTATCTCTTAGGCTCAAGCTATCTTCTTGCCTCAGTTTTTCTATTTTTAGTAGATACAGGGTCTTGCTTTTGCCCAGGCTGGTCTTGAACCCGTGAGCTCAAACAATCCACCCACCTTGGCCTTCCAAAGTATCAGGATTACTAAGGTGACCAGATTTTAACATTGGTAAAGTGGGGCACCATTGACGGGGGGCCACGAGGGGGTGTTCTTAATTAAAAATTAAATGGAGCAACAAAAATTTTCATAGAACGCAAAAATAGTATTGTAATATATATTTTTTAATTTCAACATAAGTACAATTTACAAATATAATACATTAAAAATTATGTATAGTATTTGGCATATTTCTCATTTGAGTGAATTTTTTTTAGTAGATTGCTATTGTTGTTTAAAAGGTCATGAAAATTTTCACAAGAATTTGTTAAATTATATTTCACACATAAAATGGCTTTCAAAGTCTCAACACTTAATTGTGATTTTTCTGATGTCCACACTTTATTTACCATAGAAAAAACGCATTCAGTCACAGCATTAGTTCCTGGTAAGGACAGCGTGTATCCCACAATCTTTAGTGCATTATTGTATAGAACATGGTTTTTTTCAAAATGATGAAATATTTCTAACCATTTGTTCTCTATTGTGATTTTTGCTGATGCCCAAGATTTAACCTTTTCCTTATCAATATTTTTTTTAATAATGATACCCCGTGTCACTTTCAAGGCCAGCGCTAGACTTTTTGCTGCCACTATAAAATATAAATAATACAAGTACTGTCTGCTAAATTCATGAGATAGATAAATTACTTACCTAAATTATCTGAATAGCTGATTTGTTGACATCACTTGTTTAACTAGCACTAGCACACATTGTATCATCTGAGAGATAGTTACAAAATGTTTTGGTCAATGCCAATGCCAAAATGCCATTGTTCATTAAGTCCAAACAATGGTGGTCGAATTCTAACAAATGATAAACAAATGTGAACTTTGATAAGCAGTTCTCGATAATCAGTTCTGAACAATTATTTGTTATTATTAAAGTTTAACATTATAAAATTAACAAAAATAATATAAAACTTATATCCTGGTGAAATAGCCACATGGCAGCTGAAAACCGTCTATTCCCTTCCTGTTCTCCTGCCATTCCCTAGCTTGTCGTGAATTCTTTCCAAAAATCGGGACTTTTTAAAAAATGCCACGGGATGCAGGACAAAGTCATAAAAATCAGGACTGGCCCACCAAAAGTGGGATGTCTGGTCACCTTAAGATTACAGGTGTGAGCCACTGCACCCGTCCTCACCCCCTTTTTTTCTTTTGTCCCAATATATTATAGATGTAATCAAGGTGGTAAATTCCTTAGAACAATATCAGAGATACATGACATTTGCTTTATGACATCACAGAAAACATAAACTTGAAGGAAAACTAAAACAAGGGATGGGAACTCTGGGTTCTGGGTCTGGCTCAAGGACAAACTGTGCTGCGTTAGAACCTTCTCAGGGATAGTATGCTTAGTCAGCAAGTGGGCATAGCAAGCCATGTGTATTCTAAACCAATGCTTCAGGTTGGGGAAAGCCAATTATACAGTTCAAGGCTTCTGGAATTTTTCTACAGACATCTTCCTTTCAGCAGAAGGAAATGAATGACTGGACAACACAGAACTAAGGCAGGCCATGCCTTAATAAACTTAAAAAAAAAAGAAAAAACTATCTTCACATATATAGAGAGATAGAGTCTCACTTTGTTGCCCTTGGTAGAGTGATGTGACATCACAGCTCACAGCAACCTCCAGCTCTTGGGCTTAGGCGATTCTCTGCCTCAGCCTCAGGTGCCTGCCACAGTGCCTGGCTATTTTTTTGTTACAGTTTGGCCAAGTTCAAACCCACCACCCTCGGTATATGGGGCTGATGCCCTACTCACTGAGCCACAGGCGCCACCCAATCTTCATATTTTAACATTTTAGGCTCATTTTGAATTTTTCTCCATAATCTTAGTTTTTTTAATCTAAAAATACTGTTTTAAGTTTTCCACTAGCCAAATCTTGTCAATTTTCTTTGTTGCAAAACTTTAGGGTAATAAGAAACATGCAGCTACTATTCTAATTATAGATGGGGAAAGTAAACCCTAAAGAAATTTTCACAATTCCACAGGCAACCAAACATAAACCCAAATTTATATCATCACATTTTTGCATATGTAGATATGTATTAGCATAAGCCTACACAGTTTCTGAACAACACACACAGATGGAAGATTGAGTCATACCAACTTTCACACATAACCACAGTCACACGTTCTAAGACAGAAACTTAGCGTACCAAACCACAAATCGCAAAGCATCAGTGTCACATTCCAGTCACCATCCGCTGGCAGAGTATGCCTACCCAGCTGTTCACTCAAGCACCCACTCCTCTCCACACAGCCCAGGCAACCCACTTCACGTTACACACTTCACATGGGCCACGTGGGTACCAAGCCACGTACCAAATGCCCAGAAACACCAAGTAAGGCCTGGTTCCTAGCAGTCAGAGAGGGCCAGGCAGAAGTGAAGGTCGCACCCGAGAGTGGCTGGAGTGTCCTCAGACTGCACTTCCCAGAGACCACCGCGGCCATTCCTGGCCACTCCTGATCACAGCCTGGACCTGCCTTCCGAGAATTCCTCAGGAAATACGCGCGGGGTGAGCTGCACTTCCCGTAGCAACCGCGGCCATCCCCTGACGCACTGTGGAACAGCCTTCCTAGAGTTCCTCAGACACTCGGCGCCTCCTACAGGCTAGGTTGCCGCTTCTGCGGCTCTAGGCAGCGGTGCGGGCCCAGGACCCCCAGTGGTTCATCCCGCTAGGACAGAGACCGGCCTTAGCCGGTTGCAGGATTCCAGGGTGGGGCCCGGGAACCCTGGCATTTCTGAGTGGAGGCTCACAGGCTCTGGGACTTAATGGGGTTGGCGCAAAGGACGTTTCTAGCGTGGACTTCATTGCCCCTGAGGCCATTGCGGCAGCTTGTGAGTTCCTGCCGAGTCCAACCGCTCAGAAGACTATAGTTGTGTGAATTCTCTAAGGCATTTTTGAGCAACCACCAGCGTGTATACTCGGCCCCCGCAGAACTCACCCCGTTAAAGAAAACCAGAACTAGACAGAAGTTAAAATGATAAAGCCACATTTTATTCAGGAACTATTGTGAAGAGGAAAAGGGACCCCAGTATAAGACCAAGCCCATTCTGGATGCAAAAATGGTGATTCACAGCTAAGACAGCTATGGTAGGGTCAGCGGATGGAAAATACTAAGGGGAAACAACAAGGATGGGTGGGGGTTCTCACTCAACTGCAAAAGAGTTACAGAATTGCTTCGAAGAGTGGACTAGGTGCTGGCATCTGTGCATTGCTTCCCAAGGTAAGTACATTGGAGGTGACAGTAGTGATATTCAGCAATGAGGTATAGTACTTTTTCTAGGATGAGTTAATGAACTTAATTCTTAGACCTCGTATGCTATATTCTTAGAATAAAGTCAGCTAGAGTAAAGAAAATGTTAAGAAAATCATGAGGCTGGGCACGGTGGCTCATGTCTGTAATCCTAGAACTCTGGAGGCCAGTGTGGGTGGATCGCTTGAGCTGAGTTCAAGACCAGCCAGAGAAAGAGCAAGAACCTGTCTCTAATAAAAACAGAAAAAACTAGTGGGCATTGTGACTGGTACCTATAGTCCGGCCACTCGGGAGACTGAGGCAAAGCAGATTGCATAAATCCAAGAGTTTGGGGTTGCTGTGAGCTATGCTGACCATGACACTCTACCCAATAGGGCAGAATGAGACTCTGTCTCAAAAAAAAAAAAAATCATGAAAATGAAAAACTCCTTAAATGGAGTGGATTATCACAAAAGTTTCATCTTTGAAGCTGAGAAAGAGCTGTTGGTCTTGTTATCTTGGATGGCAGAGGTGGAAAAGATGGAGGATGTGGAAGGGGAGGCAAGAGAGGGAAGCACATTAGATATAATTTTGATTGAAAAAAATCCACATTATAAGTGGATCAATGCAGTTTAATCCTCTGTTGTTCAAGGATCAGCTGTGTATTCATGTTTTTACATTTATTTTTAGAGAGCATAACAATGTGAGGGAACAAGAAGTTATCTCAAAGGAAGAGTATTAAAGAAGAAACATTCCAACATGACAGAGTGCTCAAAGACAAACACATATAAAGAATTATAAAGAATATGGAAAAACTCCCTGCAACAATACATACCCTATTGTCCATAAGAAGATTTCTTAAGGAAGAGAGATGCTGCCAGTGTCATGAGTGGGGGAACTACTTCAGTCATCAGTTAATTCATTCAACATCAGTGAATCCCAACAGGAGAAAGAGCCTGTAAATTTAAGGAATGTAGTAAAACCTTTAGTCAGAGGGCACACCTGACAAAGCATGAGAGAATTCACATGAATGAGAAGCCCTATAAATGTAAAGACTGTATGAAAACATTTAGCCAGATGACTCATCTCACTCAGCATCAGAGTATGCACACAAGAGAAAAGTTCCATGAATGCAATGAATGTGGAAAGGCCTTCAGCTGGACCTCATCCCTTATGGATCACGGGAGAATTCATAGTGGAGGAAAACCCTTTGAATGTAAGGAACGTTGCAGAGCCTTCACTCAAGGTTCACAGCTCTTTAGACATTAGAAAACTCATTCTGGAGAAAAATTGTGTGAGTGCAGTAAGAATTCCCTCATATGCATTTCTACTTGAGTCACAGTCCACTCGCTTCAACACTAAGGTGACCAGATTTTAACATTGGTAAAGCGGGACACCATGGGGGGGCGGGGCCTGACAAGAATGCAAACTTTGATAAGCAGTTCTCCATAATCAGTTCTCAACAATTATTTGTTTTATTAAATTTTTTTTTTT
>NW_003852486.1:7647196-7655689 GCF_000181295.1 Otolemur garnettii | reverse complement strand
TGGTTGCAGCCATCATTGTTGTTTGGCGGGTCCGGGCTGGGGAGTCGAACCCGCCACCTTAGGTGTATGTGGCTGGCGCCTTAGCCGCTTGAGCCATAGGCTCCGAGCCTATTAAATTTTAACATTATAAAGTTAACAAAATAAAATGCATATCCTGGTGAAACAGCCACATGGCAGCCAAAAACTATATATTCCCTTCCCATTCTCCTGCTGTTCCCTAGCTTGTCGTGCATTCTTTCCAAAAATCGGGGCTTTTTTAAAACGCCACAGGATGCAGGACAAACTGTTAAAAATCGGGACTGTACCACCCAAAGCAGGACTTCTGGTCACCTTACTCTAGAGAAGGGGGGGCTACTTATTTGTTCCAGACAGTTTGGCTCCTACTGAGCTAATTGTCCTTGCCTAGAAGCAAGGGAAGGAGCCAGTCTCCTTCTGATACCTTGCCCAGGAGGGAAGTAGGGAGTTTACATTAGCCTTTTCATTTCCAAATGGAGTTACATTAACCTCTTCATTCCCAAATGGAGTTACATTAACCTTTTCAGCAGCCCGTATATTCCTTTCCCATTCTCCCGCTGTTCCCTAGCTTGTCATGCATTCTTTCCAAAAATCAGGACTTTATTAAAATGTCGCTGGACTCCGGACAAATCGTTGAAAATCAGGACTGTCCCGCCATAAGCGGGCCGTCTAGTCACCTTATTCAACACGTACCTGGCAAGCGCGCATGCTCTTAGTCTCCTACTCTACCAGTAGCCACGCCCTGTTCCCTGCCCCTCCCCTCGGACGTTTCGCGAAGGCTTGCGCCTGCGCACTAAGAGTTCCAAGGTCGACTCCCGAAGCCCTTCGGATGAGAGCGTTTGGCTTCTGGATGAGACCTGTGGGGTGTTCTGCGAGGTTCGGAAGACCCAGCCCAGGGCTAGGCCGGGCAGGCGTGGAGGGCGGGCTCGGACCTGGACCAGGTAACCCGGCTGCGTCGTTCTCCGAGCGACTACATTTCCCAGAGGCCCGCGCGGCGCGAGTCCTGGAGTTGAGTGATGCAGTAGCCGAGGCTACGGCTGAGGACCGGGGAGCGGCTAGGGTGGGCCGACTGCGAGGGATGGGTGTGTGCCTGTGAGGGAAAGCCCGACCGACAGGTGTGGGTGTGGGTGTGTTGGAGACAGAGAGACTCAACCGTGAGTCCAGGATGTGAGGGACCGGTCAGCGTGAAGCTCCATGAGAGGCTGGGGTGTGCGTGAGACTGACAGTCCCGAGTGTGAGACCGGCTGTGCTGGTGTGTGAGAGACTTGGTGTGCTTCTGTGTAAAGACCAGTCGGTGTGAGAGGCCTGACAGAGGCTGACCTGTGAGAGTTTAGAGTGAGACCAGGGGGTGTTGGTGAGTGCTTGAGAGGACAGAATCGAGTATGGGAGAAAGTTGTGTGTGTTTTGATATTGTCAAATATCTATTTGGCCTTCATCCCAGTTTCCAGGCATCCAACTTCTAAAACCCCTGAATTTGATTGATGGCTGCAACCCCTAGGTAAAGTCAGGGTAGGGGCATCTCACTGGAAAGACCAAGGCAAGATTAAAGGGTTAGTACTGTCTGCCCGTCTCCCAATATCCAAGGAGAGTAAAGGAGACAATGATTTTAATTGCTCTGTCATGCCTAAGTAGTGAAACTTCCATAAAGTTTTGGTGAACTTTGGATTAATTTTGGTGATCTTCTAGATAGCTGAATTTGTGGAAGTTCCTGTAGGATGAGCTTCTCTCCACATAACCTTGCCCCATGATCTCTTCATCTGCATCCTTTGTAATATCCTTTAATAATAAGCTGGTAAATGTGTTTCCCTGAATTCTGTGAACTGCACTAGCAAATTGAACCAAAGAAAGGGGGCTGGGGAGCCCTAATTTGTAGCTGATTGGTTACTAAACAACCTGGAGCCTGGGGATTGGCATCAGAAGTGGGGGACATTATTATGGGACTGACCCCTCAACCTGTGGGATCTGATGGGAGTTAGTGTCAGAACTGAATGGCATCAGAGGATGCCCAATTTGCTGTGGAATTGATTGCTTGGTGTGTGTGGGAAGATACTTGAACATCTGGTGTTGAAGTGTTTTGTGTTGTGAAAGTAGATTAGGAGAAACTGAGTTTGTTTTTCCTTTGTGTCATCAGAGTTGTGTATCAAGGACTGGATTGTGAGAATCCAGAAAGTCTGAGACCAGGTTATGTCAGTGTGAGTGCAGTATGCCTGTGTTTTAAAGATGAACAAGTGTGAGTCTCTGAAGAGATTGAGTGGGAAAAATGGTTCATGTGTGAGTGAAAGCTAGAGATTGGTCTGTGAGAGTTCAGTGATTGTGAAAGACCAGGGTAGATTGGTATGTGTGAGAAAGGCCAGTGGGCATGTGATACTGGAATGTGTCTTTGTCTGGTCTGTGAGGGTGAGGATATCCAAGTGTGAGAGAGATCTGTGTGTATGGGAGAAAGCAATTAGACTGTGAGAGATCAGGGTGTTTGTCTTTGTGAGAGTATGAAAAATGGGCATCTGAAAGAGACCATGTTTGTTTGTGTGAGTGGAAGAAAAACAAGTGATGTGGTTGTGTGTGAGACCAAAATAGGTGAAAAAGGAACTATGTGAATCATGATATGTCACCCAAAAATTTTACAAATATAGCATCTGTAAGGGTGTGGAGAGTGCCTGTGTGAGGCAGCACAGAGCCCAGGGGGTATGAGAGAATTAGATTAGGTGTATGTGTGAAGGAGCTTGTGGGTGCTGTTACCCATGGCCTCTCTTAGACCATGGTGTATGTGACTATATATGGTGTGTCTGCTTTAGGGCTGTGATTGTGTCTTCTGTGTGATTAAGAAATATGTGAGGCTTTGTATTAGTGTTTGTGTGTACTCACGTGCTTGTAATTGACTCTGTGTGTGACTGATCTACAAGCAGAGACTACTTGTAAGATCATAGCATTGGATTCTTTTATTATGGAAATTGTGTAAGGAATTGTGTATTGCCAGGATAAGAATCCTGAATTAGATTTCCCTGCCTCCAGTCCAAGAGTTTCAGTAAAAAGCAGGAGCTATGGGACTAGCCTCGAACTAGAAGAGGAGATAACTTCAAATCTGGTGACAAAGGATGGGGGGAACCAAGGGGATGAGAACAGAGGTGAGAGCTAAGGTGACAGAATTGAGAATAAAGTTCCCATTGTTCTAGGGTGCGAGATTGAATACCCTTGGGCACTGGTTGGTAAAGGAGAGTAATCCTGGCCTCTAGTGGCATTTAAGTCAGATTTTTGAACTGTAGACTGTCAAAGCATGAAGCAGATATCCAGGAAGAGAACAAGTCTACCTTTCCCTATAAAATAGAGGAAATAATTACATCGTAAGATTATTAAAAACCAGAGTGAGAATATAATCTATGCAACATACCTATCTTATTTTTATTCATAATAAGACCAAAGTTTGGGAAAGTAGTTTTGGAAAAAGATCAAACGGGGGACTTTAAGCATAAGAAAAGCAGTTGTAAACTATACTCCCTCTGTGTCCATAGATTGTCCATAATCACCCCATTATGTGAGTCTGTGACCAAAGAAAGCTGGGAGGAAGAAGGGGATGATGATTTTTTAGGTTGGTGATTCTGGGAGCATGGTGAAGGTCTCATCTCTATCCTTTTCTTCCTCCAGCCTCGCCCTCCCAGGACACTGGTTTTGTCCAACAGAGACCAGCAAGAGAAGGCAAAAATGACTGTTGAGCTAGTGAAAGCCATGCCCCAGGTTAGTTGATGTTTCCTTGCTCTTCCATAAGAGAGACTCTTGCTGTTTGGAACTTAGTAATGCTTCTTTTCTTTTAAAAGTTCCCTTATTAACAGTTTTGTCCAACAGCCTTGTTCCCAGTTCTTTCAGAGGATACTGTTCTTAACTCTAACTACCTAATGTTGTAGCTGAGTATGATGAGTCATGGGGGCCCCTCTGAGTCCCCTCTTCCCACCTTGTGCACATATTCAATTTAATGTTGACTCTTTTGAAAAGATGTGCTTTCTGTCATATGCAATATATATAGATAGCTCATTACTAGTGAGTTGGGTTCGAAGTTAAATGTGCATCCAGTGCTTCCTATACATTAATGTATCAGGAATTAACCTTTTTGCTGAATCTTTGTCCAAATCTCTAATTACATCCTTAAAATCTTAAAAGATTTTTACATTTTGGACATAAATTTTCAATTTTATTTGTTCACCTGAAAAAATATTGTCATACTTTTTTTTTTGAGACAGAGTATCACTTTATCACCCTCAGTAGAGTAATGTGGTGTCATAGCTCACAGCAATCTCAAGTGATCCTCTTGTCTTAGCCTCCCAAGTAGCCAGGACTACAGGCATCCACCTGCCACAGTGCCCTGCTATTAGAGATGGAGTCTTCCTCTAGTTGAGGCTGGTCTCAAACTCCTGAACTGAGTCAGTCAATCCACCTTCCTCGGCCTCTCAGAGTGCTAGGATTCAGCATGAGTCACTGTGCCCACCCCTACTTTATTTTTGCAAATTTTATAAATTTAAATAGGTGATGTCTATGCATGGTGTGAAATTCAGAAGATGTAAAATTTCACTTTTGCCTCCTAATTGTTCTCTCTTAAGAGATTATTGTCAGCTTATATCTCATTCAGACCTGTGTTATATCTTTGTGTGTATGTATACATTTTTTTCCCCTCAAAGTTAATGGCCAGAATGGAGAATCTTTTAATTGTGTAGATTAAGGAAAATCAAAAGCTTGGATCTACTTCAGGAATAAAAAATGAGTAAGCATTTACATTTACGTAAGCCTTGGTGATCCTCAGTAATATGTTTTCTGTTTGTTCATATCTTGTTTAACTGTATTTAAGAAAATTCTGAAGTTCTCTTTAGCATAGATTTGATACTTTTGTTGTTATATATGTTCATAAGTATTTTAAAGACATATACCAGTGTTGTGAATAGAACTTTTCCCATTTTCATCTCTATGTCTGTTGCTAAAAAGGGGGAAAATATTATTTTTAAAAAATATGTATCATATCCAGATGCATTTTTAAGTCCCTTAAAAAAATTTTTTTAAATAGGTTTTCTTTTTTTTTTTTTTTTTGAGACAGAACCTCAAGCTATCCCCCTGGGTAGAGTGCCATGGCATTACAGCTCACAGCAACCTCCAACTCCTGGGCTCAAGCGAGTCTCCTGCCTCCGCCTCCCAAGTAGCTGAGACCACAGGCGCCCGCCACAACGCCCAGCCATTTTTTGGTTGCAGCCATCATTGTTGTTTGGCGGGTCTGGGCTGGGGATTCAAACCCGCCACCTTAGGTGTACGTGGCTGGCACCTTAGCTGGTTGAGCTATAGGCGCCGAGCCTAAATAAGGTTTTCTTAAACAACTTTTTTGAGGTACCACTTATATACCATAAGTCACTTTGAAGTATAAATCCCATGATTTATAATAAATTGAGTTGTGTAATCATCACTATTACTCAGTTATAGAACATTTTCATTATCTCAGTAAGATCCCTTATGCTCATCTGTACTTAATTCCTGTACTACCTCCAGGCCCAGGGAACTACTAGTCAGCTTTCTGTATATAGGTTTGAATTGTCTGGACATATCATGTAAATATAGTGATGCAATAGTAAAACTGTAGTCTTTTGTGTCTGGCTTCTTTTATTTAGTGTAATGTATTCGAAGTCTATCCATATTGTAACATATAGTAACATTTCAGTCTTCTTATTTTTCTATTTCTCTTTATTGCTGAATTGTATTCCATTGAAAGGTACACCACATTTCTTTATTTGCTAGTTGGTACTTATTGGGGTTGTTGTCATTTATTGGCTATTATGAATAATGCTGCTGTGAACATTTATGCGCAAATCTAACAAAGTGGCTGCGCCAATTTGCATTCTTAGCAGCTGTGCATGAAGGTACCCATTTTTCCATGTTCCCAAACTTTTATGTGCATTATTGATTTTTTTTATTGTCTCTTGGTTATTTATTTTTGTATTACTTTTGAAGTAGGTAAGTTTTAAATTCATTTTTTTCTTAATTTTTAATTGCACTGAATTCTGAACAGAGACTATACATACTAAAAGTCTTTAGGTTTTAAAATTTATTAAGCCAGCTTGGTGCCCATAGCTCAATGGTTAGGGCATCAGCCACATGCACCAAAGCTGGCGGGTTTGAGCCGGGGCCTGCTAAACAACAATGACAACTGCAACAAAAAAACAGCTAGGTGTTGTGGTAGGTGCCTGTGGTCCCAGCTACTGGGAGGCTGAGGTAAGAGAATCACTTAAGCCCAAGAGTTTAAGGTTACTGTGAGCTATGATGCCACTACACCAAGGGCAATATAGTGAGACTCTGTCTCAAAAAAAAATAAATAAATAAACTAAAATAAAATAAAATGTTTTAAGTCTTTTGTTGGCCTAATATATGATCAACTTCTGAATATGTTCTGCATTTGTATCAAAATAGTCAATAAAGTTGATTATAAATCAAATGAAGCTTGCTAATGTTCAGTTCTACTATGAGTTTTTAAAAAATATCTAAATTATGTCTGAGTCTAGGTGCCTTATTAAAGTTGGCAAATTTTTATTGGATTTATTTGCTGTATATATTTATGTGTTTTAATCATGTATACTTTATTGTTATTATCATTATTATTAGAGACAGTCTTGCTTTGTTGCCCTGGCTAGAGTACCGAGGCATCATTATCATACCAGTAACTCCTGGGCTCAAGTGATCCTCCTGCCTCAGACTACTGGGTCTGGGTAGCTGGGATTATAGGCACCCACCACCACACCCAGCTAATTTTTTCTATTTTTAGTAGAGATGGGATCTCGCTGTTACTCAGGCTAATCTCAAACTTCTGACCTCAAACAATTCTCCTGCCTCAGCCTTCCAGAGTGCTGGGATTACAAGAGTAAGCCACCACCCCCAGCCCATGTGTGCTTTTTGAAATTATTAAATTGTATGCTCTTTTTGTTGGTTTTGATTTACTTTAGGTCACAATGGACTTTAAATATTTTCTCACTTTCTGAATGGAACCTTCCAGCATATATAAAAGGCTAATGTTTATTTTCAAGTCCATAGCCTCCCAGGGTTAATTATATTTACTCATGATAGATGGGATTATGTTACATCTTTCAATTTTGGAGGTTTTTTTCAGACAAATTTTGGATTACCTTCTTAGCTAGCTGAAGATGCATGTTGTGGCCAGTATTGCAGATTCTCACATTCAGTATACTTCAGTTACTTTATATAAAAACTGCATTGTCCATTGTCCTTGCAAATAGGGTTCTGTATATGATTTACATTACCCCAAGCAGGGACTTCTGATACAAGATGTAAAGGCAGAAGTCAGCAAAAGGAAGTGGAAGCTGTGCACAGAATTTTATGGCCAGCATACTAGTAAAGGAGTTGGGCTCTTTTGAGGCAACTTGGGTATAAGTTCTGGTCAGATACTAGCATGTTAGGAGTTCAACTGTGATTATGCTAGAGAATGGGCTTTTTGAAGATGATCATCTTGACACAATTGGGCTTTTCTTCTGATTATGGAGCATCCAAACTTGGTTCCTTCTGGAAATCTCATAAGTTACCAATAGCTTGCAATAACTGCTTTTTTCCTGAAAAAAGATAAAAATAAGAATAATAGGATCTTCGAATGTTACTAATTGGAATTTAATTATAGGATTATTAAATTAAAAAACTTGATATTCATGTATATATATACATACTTATAAAATTATCTATATAAACATTGGTGAAAATCTGGTAGTATGTATACACAACAAATTGTTAACAACAAATGGCAGGATTAAAAGCAATCAAAGTGTTAGGATTGTAGGTATGAACCACCATACCCTATGTCATTTAATTTTATAAGAACATTTGAAATGATGATTCTCAGGCAGCACCTGTGGCTTAGTGGGTAGGGCGCCAACCCCATATACCAAGGGTAGTGGGTTCAAACCAGGCCCCAGCCAAACTGCAACAACAACAACAACAAAATAGAAATGATGATTCTCAGCCACCATTAGTTCATGTAACTGATGAAAACTAGACTTCAGGAAAACTAGTAGTTCACAGGGAACCTTAGACAATCTTATAATCCTCTCATATGAAAAGTATCTTATAAAGGGTATTTATATTTTATAAAGTCCCACACATTGACTATTTTATAAATTTGTTCTTAAATAGTAATCTTTAGAACAAAGGCATGATACAGTGATTACTATTAATTAAAATATGTTCATAGCTTTGTTTTCATATTACTTTGCAAATCATGCACCAAGATTAGGAAGATACTTATTTTTAATGAAAATAACCCTGAATATGCAAAATGCTTGTAATTTTTTAAATTTCTGCTATTGATTGTAACTTGGCATTAAATTGTTCTATTAGGACTTTTTTTTTATTATTATTTTTTGAGACAGAGCCTCAAGCTATCCCCCTGGGTAGAGTGCTGTGGCATCACAGCTCACAGCAACCTCCAACTCCTGGGCTCAAGCAAGTCTCCTG
>NW_003852486.1:7643248-7647171 GCF_000181295.1 Otolemur garnettii | reverse complement strand
GCCCGGCTATTTTTTGGTTGCAGCCGTCATTGTTGTTTTGGCGGGCCAGGCTAGATTCGAACCCGCCACCTTAGGTGTATGTGGCTGGCGCCTTAGCCACTTGAGCCACAGATGCCGAGCCTCTATTAGGACTTTTAAAAGTTATTGTCTTTTAAATTTCATTTTGTTCCCCAAAATGTGGATTCAACCAACCATGGGTCCAAAATAGAGTATTTGCCAGGTATGGAACCCACAAATACCAGAGGGCACACAGCTGGACTTGAGATTTTGTTATTTATGGGCCATGGAGTAACCCGGAAGCAACACCCCTCAGATACAATGGGACAACTTATTTTGACTTGAACTCAAAACTGGGTATACAGACTGGGTGATCTTTTACTGCTTCACAAGTTAAATTTAAGTTTGGAATACCAGGCTCAGTCCCAGCTACTTGGGAGGCTGAGGCAGGAGACTCGCTTGAGCCCAGGAGTTGGAGGTTCTATGAGCTGTGATGCCAGGGCACTCTACCCAGGGTGACAGCTTGAGGCTCTGTCTCAAAAAAAAAAAGTTTGGAATACCAGTTTTTAATGGCATAGCATAAGAAAATTGCATTATGGCTCAGCTTCCCTAGCTCAGTGGTTACGGCACCAGCCACACACGCTATAGCTGGCGTATTCAAGCCCAGCCCTGGCCTGCTAAACAACAATGACAACTCCAACAAAAAACAAAAAAATAGCTGAGCATTTTGACTGGTCCCTGTAGTTTCAGCTACAAGGGAGGCTGAGGCAGGAGAATTACTTGAGTCCAAGAGTTTGTTTTGTTTTGTTTTCTTCTCTTTTTCATGTTAGATGGATAATGTGCCAATATCGTAACAAGTTGGTGGAAGGCACATCTCACACATGAAAACCCAGTCATCACGCCTATGAACTACAAAAGGATCTGAGCCCAAGAATTTAAGTTTGCTGTGAGCTGTGATGCCACAGTACTCTACTAAGGGCAACATAATGAGACTTTGTATTAAAAAAAAAAATTGCATTCTAAATATATTTTTGTTTAAGGGAAAAATATCAGCCACATAAGAAGAGATACTCTTCCTATTTGCCTCTCCCCAAAACTCTAAGATCCATGGAGTACTATTTGAAAAATATAAACTTAGGTATTCTTTTTATTATGTTTTTGAAAATTCAGCCACAGGCATATGTCTTTTCTTGAAGCCTTTGTGTACTCACCTGTAGCCACCTACCCAGTTTTTCCCCATGCTGAAAATGGGTTGACACCCTGTATACAATGCAGTTTGACACTTTAATTTAAAGTATTATTTGGGGATGGATTTTACTATTTTATTTTATTTTATTTTTGAGACAGTTTCACTTTGTCACCCTCAATATAGTTTTGTGGTGTCAAAGCTCTCAGCAACCTCCAACTCTTGGACTCTAGGGATTCTCTTGCCTCAGCCTCCCAAGTAGCTGTAACTACTACAGGTGCCCACCACAAAGCTGGCTATTTGTTGTTGTTTGTTTAGTAGGTCCTGGCCGGTTCTAACCCACCAACCCTGGTGCATGTGGGCTGCACCCTAACCACTAAGCTATAGAAGCTGAGTCCAGCTATTTTTTTTTTTTTAGATGGAGCCTCAAGCTATCCCCCTGGGTAGAGTGCAATGGCATCACGCTCACAGCAACCTCCAACTCCTGGGCTCAAGCGAGTCTCCTGCCTCAGCCTCCCAAGTAGCTGGGACTACAGGCGCCTGCCACAACGCCCGGCCATTTTTTGGTTGCAGCCATCATTGTTGTTTGGCGGGCCCAGGCTGGGGATTCAAACCCACCACCTTAGGTGTATGTGGCTGGCGCCTTAGCCGCTTGAGCCACAGGCGCCCAGCTGAGCCCAGCTATTTTTAGAAATAAGGTCTTGCTCTGCTCTGGCTGCTTAGGAACCTGTGAGCTCAGGCAATCCTCCTGCCTCAGCCTCCCAGAGTGCTAGGATCACAGGCATAAGCCACCATGCCTGGCCATTGGGATGGATTTCAGTATTTGTTTTCTTTTTCTACTAGGGACTATTTCTCACATAAAGTAGAGATGACTTTGCACTTCATTTTGAAGTCATCTATAGACATGCCTATTGGTTGGTTAAGAATGAGTTTTGTGTCATTTTAGGACTTGGTGACCTTTAAGGATGTAGCAATAGACTTTTCCCAGGAGGAATGGCAATGGATGAACTCTGCTCAGAAGCATTTATACAGAAGTATGATGTTGGAGAATTATCAGAGCCTGGTATCACTGGGTGAGACTCTTTTCTCCCTGCGTAATTTATAATCTACTCTTAAGGAACCTTTTCTTCTTTATTTATCATGAAAACTGTTTATATTTTGTGTAGGTCAGAATGAAATCTGGGAAACCAAGTGGATATTCAGGGAATGGAGACAGTTTGAGATTTAGAGTCAGTGAATGTATGTCATCTTCTGTGGCTATAACCTTAAGGCGGTTTGGAACACAGGACATGATGAAGAGCTCATAGGTCTCCTGTGCTTCCTTGTTCTCTCTTTCTGTAGATTTATTGTTATCATTACTAAGTAACAACAGTCCCCCAAAATATCACTAGATATTACTATAATTCAGAGTATCCCTTTTAAAATCTATATCTTTTTTTTTAAAAATCTATATCTTTTATTAACTTGTGATAAGCAAAACAGAGAAACACAAACTATGTACATATCTTCAGGTGCTCATTTTTAATAAAACTAAGTTGTTCTTTCCTCTCAGCCGCTGTCACCTCATTGGCTAGACTAGCCTTCTGTTCACTAGAGGCACTATTTATCATGCTTATGCTCCATTGAGCTTCTTGAAACTAAATTTATATCTTAACCGTAATTTAAGAAATTTATGGCCATTATTTCTTCAAATTTTTTATCAGTTCTCTTCTATTTTGGGACTTCAATTACATCTATATTAGATCCTTTGATATTGTAAGTAACAAATGTAGGATCTATTTTCTCTATTTCTCAGATCGAATTATTTCTATTGACTTATATTCAAGTTCACCGACTATCCTTGTCTTCAGTGTTTTGTTAAGACCATCTTGTGAATTTTTAAATTTCAAATACTGTATTTTTTAGTTCTAGAATTTCCATTTGGTTCTTTTTATAGTTTGCATCTCTGCTGAGATTTCTGTTTCTGTATTCATTATAAGCATATTTTCCTTTTACATTCTTGAGTATTGATGTAATAACTGTTTTAAAATCCTTGTCTGTTAATTCCAACATCTGTGTTATTGCATGGTGGGTGTCTATTACTTGCCTTTTCTTCTGGGTATGATTTCACTTTTTCCTTTTCTTATGTCTAGTAATTGTGGATTTTATCATGGACACTGTAGACAAAACATTGTAGAACCTCTGGATCCTGTTATTTCCTTCTGAAGAGTATTGATTTTTTTTTTTATTATTTTAAACAGGCAGTTAAACTTCAAAGTCTGTTTCTTGGAGCCTTTTGAAATATCTCATTTGCTACTGTCTGGTAATCATTAGGAAATGCTAGGCTAAATTTCTGCTCTTAGCCTTTCTAAAACAGTTTAACTTTTAGAGAATTGACTGTCAGTCCCACTAGACTATTTTAGAGTTTTATGTATATGTCCTTTAAGCATGCTCTATCTTCTAGCTAGTCATTCCTAAATATCATTCCATCAGAATTAAGGAACTGCCTTATAGTTCTGAAATAACCCCAAACATGGTCAATTTTAATGTCTTTTTTAAATGCAGGCCTTTGCATTTCTAAGCCATACGTGATCTCCTTATTGGAAAAAGGGAAAGAACCTTGGGAGATGAACAGTGAGATGATGAGAAACCCGTTCTCAGGTGAGTGTGGGAAAAACAGGGAAATCCTTTTGACATGATGGCTTAGCCATTTTCAAAGGTGATCACTTGGCTCAGCACCTGTGGCTCAAGTGGCTAAGGC
>NW_003852486.1:7639417-7642685 GCF_000181295.1 Otolemur garnettii | reverse complement strand
TTGAGACATAGTCTCAAGCTATTGCCCTAGGTAGAGTTCCATGGTCTCACAGCTCATAGCAACCTCAGCAACCTCAAACTCTCGGGCTTAAGCGATTCTCTTGCCTCAGCCTCCCAAGTACCTGGGACTACAGGCACCCACCACAACACCCAGCTATTTTTTTGTTGTTGTTACAGTTGTCATTGTTGTTTTAGCTGTCCTCGGCCAGGTTCAAACCCACCAGCCTTAGTGTGTATGGCCAGCATCCTACCCACTGAGCTCTCAGTGCTGCCCAAGCTTCTCTGTTTCTTAAACTTTTGCTTAACTCTCTAATTGCTGCTTATAAATCATAATGTACCCTGCAGCTTTAACTCTTCTGTTCCTGTTGGAAATAGGAAAACTCTGTCAGCCTCCACATGATCATCTCCTTCCTTCTTCCCTAACCTCATTCTACATTAGCTTTTCATACCTTAGTGCAGAGTTTTAACAAATTATGTGAGATAGCCAGATATGCTTCAAGTGAGTTAGAAGTAGGTCTAGACACTAGTCTTTCAGCCCTGGAAGAATATACAGGTCCAGAGTCTGTTGTAAATCTGATTATAGGGCCATCAGATTTACAACACCTTGCTGTGTACCTTAGAAACATCAATTTCAATGAGTGCTGCTATAGCCTGACAGGTCACCTTTTCTAAACTCTCCAAAAGTTCTTTATTGATTCATGCTATTATATTTCCTGTTTCCTCTACCCAGAATGACTTATCACTCTACAACAAAAAAAAATCTCAACAGAGGCCTTCCCTCACCACCTTATCAAATGAATATTCACCCATCTCAAACCAATTGCTGTCTTCCAAGTCACTGTTTTCTTTATAAATCTCAGGAGAGCCCATAATTAAGTTGCTGATTGTGTAATGCTTATTTCTGCCTCTTCCACTAAAATGAAAATTCAAAAAGATAAGGAAATGTTAAAATCCCACACATTGGGCTGAAATACACTGGTTTATACCTGTACTCCCAGCACTCTGGGAGTTGGAAGCAGGAGGATTGAGAGAAATGAAGAGTTTAAGATCAGCATAAGCAAGATCAAGGCCCTGTCTCTACTAAAAGTAGAAAACATTAGCCAGGTGTTGTGGCGCACACCTGTATTCCCAGCTCCTTGGGAGGCTGAGGCAGGAGGACCATTTGATCCCATTAGTTTGAGGTTGCAGTGAGTTATTGCAGTGCCACTGCACTCTGGCCTAGACAACTGAGCAAGATTATGTCTCAGAAAAAAAAAATCTCCTCTGTCAATTATACCTTTATAAAATTCTCCTTGTCCTCTATAATAGTATTTGATATTTACATTTGGGATAGTTTGGATCTTAGACTTCCTGTGTCCTCCAAATACAGTTGAAGGCTTCACTTTCTGTGGTTTTAGTTACCCATGGTTGACTACTATCTGAAATTATTTAAATGGAAAAACTCCAGAATAATTCATAAGTTTTAAATTGTATGCCATTCTGAGTAGCATGATGGAATCTTGCACATTTCTGTTTTGTCCTGCCTGGGTCATTAGTCATCACTTTGTCCAACACGTTCATGCTGTGTACCTTACCAGTCACTCAGTAGCCTCTAGGTTTTTAGCTTTACTGTCGAATATAATGGGTCTAAAGTTTGGTGCTATCTGAGGTTTCTGCATCCATTGTAGTTTTGAAATGTATCCCCTGTGGATAAGAAGGGACTACTATATGCCAATATTAGAAGGAAAATAAACCCTGCTTGGATGTACTTTATGCTTTAGTTATGTAAGAAGGTATCATCTGTCTTAAATAGGAAAACAGAGTGAACCTTCCTAATAAGAGGTAATAAATGACCCTATTAGAACAGATAGAAGAGGAAAAAGGAGTGAAGCTGTAAATCTGGTGGGATGTTGAGTCAAAGTGTAGATTTAAATATATATGTGAGTAAGGTATCTCAGTGTCTTCAGTGTCTGTGTTAAGAAAAGAAAAAGACACCCATGGCTCCATAGGAGGTTGAAGTTGAAAAAGATCTTCCTCTGACAGATGAATATGAGAGAGCAGTAGAGGGGTGGACTCAGTTTCTCTTTCTCTGTCTAATTTTGCTCTCTTGTCTATGTAAGAAAAGTCATTGGTGACTGGCTCTCAGTAGCCCAGTCTTGCAGTTACTCATATCAGTGGTGCTCTGATTGGAATGTTTATGTCCCCCTAAAATTCTTATGTTGAAATTCTCTCCTCCAGGGTGACGGTGGGGACTTTGAGAGGTGATTAGTTCATGAGGACTCGTGAATATGATTAGCACCCTCATAAAAGGCCTTGTAAATCCTCTACCATGGAGGGACACAGCAAGAAAGCACAATCTATGAGAAAGTCACCCCGTACTAGACACTAACTCTGCCTGTGCCTTGCTCTTGGACTTTCCAGCCTCCAGATCTGTGAGAAATAAATTTTTGTTTATAAGTTATTCAGTTTATGGCACAACTATGTGCCACACAACAACATTTCAATCAACAATAGACCACATAGATGACATCCTGTAAGATTATAATGGGGCTGTCCTATGCAGATGTAACTTTTTTTTAGTCTTTTATACCATTTTTATATGTTTAGATACACAAACAATACACTGTATTTCAGTTGCCTACAATGTTCAGTGAGATAAGAATCTGTAGAGGTCCATAGCTCAGGAGTGATAGACTGTATCATCTAGGTTTTTGCAAGTAGACTTTATAATTGTGCAACAATGAAATTGCCTAATAATGCATTTCTTAGAACATAGTTTCAGCACTAAGTGACATAAGACTGTATTTTGTTACAGCAATTCAGGTTGACCAAGACAGTATTCCTGATATCAGAATGACCTAGGGTGGTACGAGGCTTATCAACACTTACCTTTCTTATATTTTCTTCTAAAGTTACTTTCTTAGTTGGTCTTCCTAATTGATTTTTTTTTTTATTAAATCATAACTGTGTACATTAATACTGTCATGGGGTACAGAGTGCTGTTTCTATATACAATTTGAAATACTTTCATCTAACTGGTCAACATAGCCTTCATGTCACTTTCTTAGTTATTGTGTTAAGACATTTATATTCTACATTTTGAGAGATTCCCATGTACCCTCATAGGATGAACCATAGGCGTGGTCCCACCAATCACCCTCCCTCTACCTCTCCCTCATAGCTTTCCTATGAAAACTATAAATTAGTTTCATAGTAGGGCTGAGTACATTGGATACTTTTTCTTCCATTCTTGAGATACTTTGCTAAGAAGAATATCTTCCAGGTTCAGC
>NW_003852486.1:7637496-7638677 GCF_000181295.1 Otolemur garnettii | reverse complement strand
TCTTTGTCCTTTTCTTTCTTTCTTTTTTTTTTTGTAGAGACAGAGTCTCACTTTATTGTCCTTGGTAGAGTGCCGCGGCATCACACCACTCACAGCAACTTCCAACTCCTGGGCTTAGGCAATTCTCTTGCCTTGGCCTCCCAAGTAGCTGGGATTACAGGTACCACAATGCCCGGCTATTTTTTTGTTGCAGTTTGGCCAGGGCCAGGTTTGAACCCACCACCGTTGGTATATGGGGCCAGCGCCCTAGGCACTGAGCATAGGTGCCACCCTTCTTTGTCCTTTTCTAACATCATCTTTTTCTTAAGTTTTTTTTTCAGTATCCCCCCCTCTTTTTTTTTTTTTTTTCTTAGAGACAGAATTTCACTTTATTGCCCTCAGTAGAGTGCCATGGATCACAGCTCACAGCAACCTCCAACTCCTGGGCTTAGGCGATTCTCTTGCCTTAGCCTCCCTAGTGGCTGGGACTACAGGCACCCGCCACAACAGAGGCAATACCTCGCTCAACATCATAGAACACATTTTGTTCTATTTTTTTGTTGCAGTTTGGCCGGGGCCGGGTTCAAACCCACCACCCTTGGTATATGGGGCCAGTGCCCTGTTCACTGATCCACAGACACTGCCCTAAGTATCCCCTTTTTAAAGCAAATTTCTTTATATTTTTACTGAAATTTTCTTATATATGCCCAAATTTCCCCTTTATATATTATGTGACTTAGCAGCAATTTTTAAATCACATTCGTTCCCAAAACTTATATTCTAGCTCATGAAGTAAGAATGTTAGCAGTATATAATTACTAAATTATAAAATTAGTTTGTTCAAAGAGAGAAATAATGAAACACCATTAGGAAATGACACTTTTCCTAGGTGGTTGCAAGTAAGAAGACGAATGGAAAACAATTTCTTCATATATAGTCTAAAGTTCTGGTAAGAAATGAAGAGTTCAGAATCAGTGCCTGTAGCTCAGTGGCTAGGGCACCAGCCACATACACCAGAGCTGGTAAGTTGGAATCCTGCCAAACAACAGTGGCAAGAACAGCAAAAAATAGCCAGGCATTGTGGCTATTGGCTGTAGTCCTGGCTAGTTGGGAGGATGAGGCTAAGAATTGCTTAAGCCTAAGAGTTTGAGGTTGCTGTGAGCTGTGATGCCATGGCACTCTACCCTGGGCAACAGCTCACA
>NW_003852486.1:7633702-7637409 GCF_000181295.1 Otolemur garnettii | reverse complement strand
GGGCAACAGCTCACAAAAATAAAAAGATATGAAGAGTTCACTGTATTGAAAGTTGTATAAGGTTTCCTAGGGATACAGTTTTCTGATTATGATGAAAAGATAACCATAGGATTTCAGCTAAATCCCAAAGTAGTCACAGGTGTAAGGTGTGTGGATATTGAGGAATCTCAAGAAACTTGAACAGCAATAGTGACATGATGAGATTGATATTTAAACAATGTTACACTAACTAGATGCAAAGCAATTTGAACTAGGAGAGAACAGAAGAAGGGAGCTTCATTTTCAGTCTGTTAGTTTAATACAGGTATAAAATATATTTATTTCCACTACTTCTCCAGGATTCCATTGTCCTTCGTTTAGTTTTCTTAATCATTTTTTCCATATTCCTTCATGAGCTTTCATTCTTAGGCATCTCCTACATGTTTTCTAGTTCACATGTCTGTACATGATAGATTTTGTGGGACTCATTAAATATTTTTGAATTACCTTTTTCACTTTATATTTCTCTTTTGCTATAGCTCATGATAAAGGAAACATTTGCTTTTTTTTATGTCTTTCAGATTGGGAATCTATATATGAGACACAAAAATCATCTCTGAAACAGTTCATAGATGATGATGCATTCATGAAGAGAATTACAAGCTGTGGACTCCAGTGTTCCACTTTTGGAGAAAAATGGAAAGACTTTTTTGAGAGGAAGATGGGAAGTCAAGAAACATTTAGCAGGACAGAACCAGTCAGTCATAAGAAAACCCTCACTAAGAAAACAGACCACAAATACACCAAATTTGGGAAACTTGTTCATTTGGATAATATAGAAGAGAGTGTTTATGATCACAAGTTGGATAGAAAAAGCTTCTCAAAACATTCTATGGTAATAACTCACAAGAACATCTGTGTATCCAAGAAACTTTTTAAATGTAATGAATGTAACAAAACCTTCACTCACAGCTCATCCCTTACTGTTCATCATAGAATTCATACTGGAGAGAAACCCTATGAATGTAAGGAATGTGGAAAAGCCTTCAAGCAGAGGCAACACCTCGCTCAACATCATAGAACACATACTGGAGAGAAACTCTTTGAATGTAAAGAATGTAGGAAAGCCTTCAAACAAAGCGAACACCTTATTCAACATCAAAGAATTCACACTGGAGAAAAACCATATAAATGTAAGGAGTGTAGAAAAGCCTTCAGACAGCCTGCACATCTTGCTCAGCATCAGAGAATTCATACTGGAGAGAAACCCTATGAGTGTAAGGAATGTGGCAAAGCCTTCAGTGATGGCTCATCTTTTGCTCGACATCAGAGATGTCACACTGGCAAAAGACCTTATGAATGTATTGAATGTGGGAGAGACTTCAGGTATAACACATCTCTTATTCGTCACTGGAGGAGTTATCATACTGGAGAGAAGCCTTTTAATTGCATTGATTGTGGGAAAGCCTTCAGTGTTCACATAGGACTTATTCTGCATCGGAGAATTCACACTGGGGAGAAACCCTACAAATGTAATGTGTGTGGAAAAACCTTTAGCTCTGGCTCATCCCGTACTGTACATCAGAGAATTCACACAGGAGAGAAACCTTATGAATGTGACATTTGTGGGAAAGACTTCAGCCATCATGGGTCACTCACTCAACATCAAAGAGTACACTCTGGAGAGAAACCATATGAATGTAAGGAATGTGGGAAGGCTTTTAGGCAAAACATACACCTTGCTAGTCATTTGAGAATTCATACTGGAGAAAAGCCTTATGAATGTAAAGAATGTGGAAAAGCTTTTAGAATCAGTTCACAGCTGGCTACACATCAGAGAATTCATACTGGAGAAAAGCCTTATGACTGTCAGGAATGCGGCAAAGCTTTCAAACAGAAATCACACCTTGCCCAACATCAGAAAACTCATACAGGAGAAAAACCTTATCAGTGTAGTGAATGTGGGAAAGCCTTCAGCCAGACTTCTAATCTTATACAGCACCAAAGAGTTCATACTGGAGAGAAACCTTATAAATGTACTGAATGTGGAAAGGCTTTTAGTGATAGCTCATCCCGCACTCAGCATCAAAGACTTCACAGTGGCCAAAAGCCCTATCAGTGTTTTGAATGTGGGAAGGCATTCAGAAGAAAGTTATCCCTTATTTATCATCAAAGAGGTCATGCTAAAGAAGAACCTTAAATATAGTACATGTGGCAAAGCCTTTTGCCATCCTTTGCTCTCATCGGAGAACACATTCTGGATAAAAACCATAAATGTAAGGAGTATAGAAAAACCTTCAGCCAGACTAGTAGTTTATAGTTCACTGCAACCTCCAACTCCTGGCCTCTAGTGATTCTCCTCTCTTAGCCTCCCAAATAGCTGGGACCATGCATGCTACCACACCCACCTTATTTTTGTATTTTTTGTGGGGGCGGGGAGGGAGTGTCTCACTTTTGCAGAAGCTGGTCTTGAACTCCTGAGCTCAAGCATTCTTACCTTGGCCTCAGAGTGGCTATTTTAAATGGGAGAATTCATGGTATAGACAGATCTTTAGAATCTAAGGAATGTGGAAATGTCCTCAGACAAAATGCACACCTTGCTTACCATCAAGTTTGTCTCTGGCACTCAGCTCTTCCTCACCCACTGTGTCATCATGTCATGTAGATATTTCACCTAAATAGTTTGAGAATTCATCCATTTCTTTCCATACCATAATTCAGAACACAAGTCATTTCACCTGTACTATTTTGATTCTCTAAAATTGTTCTCATGCATTCTCTTTTGGTTCATTTCAAGTTCATTCTTCATATTACAGCCATAGTGGTCTTTCAAAAATGCAAATGTAGGCTCAGAGCCTGTGGCTCAAGTGGCTAAGGCGCCAGCCACATACACCTTAGGTGGCAGGTTCGAATCCAGCCCAGGCCTGCCAAACAACGATGGCTGCAACCAAAAAATAGCTGGGTGTTGTGGTGGGTGCCTGTCGTCCCAGCTACTTGGGAGGCTGAGGCAGGAGACTAGCTTGAGCCCAGGAGTTGGAGGTTGCTGTGAGCTGTGATGCCAGCACGCTCTACCCAGGGGGACAGCTTGAGGCTCTGTCTCAAAAAAAAAGAAAAATGCAAATGTAATTGTATCATTCTCTTAAAACTCTTTTTAAAACGCTCTCCTCAGGCTACACCTGTGGCTCAGTGAGTAGGGTGCCAGCCCCATATACTGAGGGTGATAAGTCAATAAAATGCTCTCCTCCCCACTAACTGGAGCCGGGGCTGGGGCCAGACCTGGAACCTGGACTGCCCCACCTTGGAGTCAAGCAGCCTAAAATGCTCATGCACATAAAGTGTAGAGTAAAAATGACTGACCTGCGCTAAGTACTTGGTGTTATATCAGTATTCTTCAGAGATGACTTAAATTATTTTCAAATAGTGAACTCTGCAGAGCAGTATATTAGTGCTAGGTGATCATGATAATTCTGGAAATTAAACAATATCTTAAAGTGGATTATTAGGATGTGTAGTATGTTCAGTGTCTAATGTAACAATATAATGGCTATCTTATGACTCTGAGGCTGTGTTCTCTTGCTGGTGACCTGATACAGAGAACATGTTTTAGGAAGTGGATAGAGCTCAGGTCAACACTGGAACAAAAAAATCTAGAGTTTGCTGGTGAGAATTTATGTAAGACTGTATTAGTCAAGGCAAATCAAACTCATAATATCTTTTTTTTTTTTTTT
>NW_003852486.1:7622493-7633584 GCF_000181295.1 Otolemur garnettii | reverse complement strand
GCGCCCGCCACAACGCCCGGCTATTTTTTGGTTGCAACCGTCATTGTTGTTTGGCGGGTCCGGGCTGGGGATTCGAACCCGCCACCTTAGGTGTACTTGGCTGGCGCCTTAGCCGGTTGAGCTATAGGAGCCGAGCCAAACTCATAATATCTAACTGGAGAAATAAAGAACTGGAATAATCTAGGCCTATTTCAAGAAGGAGGCGCACACATTCATTCTGACCTTCCAAGGATCCATTAATTTAATCTGTTCTAAGTATGGAAAAAAGATTTCAAACATTTCACTTTTATCATGAGGCTAAGTCAACTGTTATACCAAACCAAGGGAAAATGAAAGTATTGGATAAATTGTAATTATATGTTGAAAAGGAATTACTAGCTTCTACTGTTGGAGAACAGATTCTCTGAATAAATGAAAATTCATGTTCCTAGATGGATGTTTCAGATTTTAAAGGTATCTACACTTACGTTTTTCTTTTTTTTTTTTTTTTTTTGAGTCTCACTATGTCACCCTCAGTAGAGTGCCATGGCATCACAGCTCACAGCAACTTCCAACTCGGGCTTAAGCAATTCTCTTGCCTCAGCCTCCCAAGTAGCTGGGATGACAGGCATCACCACAAACTTGGCTATTTTTTTGTTGCAGTTGTTTAGCTTGCCTGGACCGGGTTTAAACCCCCCACCTTTGGTGTATGTGGCTAGTGCTGTAACCACTGAGCTACAGGTGCCAAGCCTACACTTTTTTTCAGTCAAAATCCCTGTAGGTTATTTTTACATTGACAGTTTTGTTCTGAAAATCGTGTAGAGCAGCAGTTCTCAACCTGTGGGTCGTGACCCACAGGAACTATATTAAAGGGCTGTGGCATTAGGAAGGTTGAGAACCACTGATGTAGAGTGTTCTTTAGGCATCACAAAGACATTTTTGAAAAAGATATAGCTATGAGTTTAGAATATTGCAAAAATATTTGTATGCATTTTATTAAATGGTCTTTGGTACTTATCCAACTGGAAATAAAGTCCATTCCCCACAGAATGAAAGTTCTTCCTATACAGATTAAAGACATAATAGGGAACAATTGTAGGATGGTAAAGGAGAATGTAGAATGTTATTAGTACTATGCCTTTAGGCTTAGGAAGGCTTTGGTAAGCAGAACACAGTTCACAATCTGTGGAGAGAAAATGATAGCTCAGACTATGTGGAAGATTTAAACATGTTTCATGCTATAAAATACTGTGTGCAAAATTAAAAGGCATATTACTGGCTGAGAGATGTTTCAAACATACAGCACAAAAGAGAGCTGTAGGCCCAGTGTGGTGGCTCACACCTGTAATCCTAGCTCTCTGGGAGGCTGAGGCAGGTGGATTGCCTGAGCTCCCAGGTTTGAGACCAGCCTGAGCCAGAGCAAGACTTCGTCTCTAAAAATAGCTGGGCCTTGTGGTGGGTGCCTATAGTCCCAGCTACTTGGGAAGCTGAGGCTAGAGAATCACTTGAGCCCAAGAATTTAAGGTTGCTGTGAGCTATGACACCACAACATTCTACCAAGGGCCACAAAGTGAGACTTTGTCTCAAAGAAAAAACAAAAAAGAAAGAAAGAAAAGAGCTCTTAGAAAACATGCTGTTTGAAATCAGCAAAGATGCAGTCTGGTAAAGCATATCAATAAAGCAACTCTTGGATGAAGTTAAAACAGTAAAATAAAATAGAGGAAGTTCTCAACCTCACTAATGAGATAATTTTCAAAGTCTTCAGTACTGTGAACATAAACTGACAAGAACTTAATGAGAATGTTAAGTTGGGATCGCATCCTGTACTGTTGCAGATGTTAGAAACCATATTTTCATATATTGAGAGAGCAAATAAGAGAAAAACCATTTTGGAGGGCAACAAGGTATTACCTGTCAGCATTTTGGATGTGATCACCCTTTGCCACAATTCTACATCTAGGAGTTTATCTTCTCAAAAAGTACAAGTGCAGAAACAGATACATTAGTATATGTTACAAAATTGTGAAAAATGTGGAATGTCTAGAACTAAGTAAATTATGGAAAATCTGTCCAGTAGATTACAGTTCCTGAAAAAGAGCTGGATTTTTGTATATGCCAAGATGTCTTTCAGTTTATGAATCAAAAATGTAATTTTCTTAAATATGGGATATGATGACATAGTTATAACTACATAAACATAAATTTTTCAAAAACACATTTCTTTTTTTTTTTTTTTACAGGTAGAAATCATGCATATAGAAACTTCCCTGGGCTGTTTGTGGGCAAGGGATTATTCGCATGTTATTTCATGAACTTCAGTGTGTTGCCACTTGTCTGCATATGGTTCATTTTCATCAAATAAGATACTCCTTGAAATGTAGGAGGGAGTTGAATGTCATCCTTTGGCTATGACTCAAAGATGGTGTATAAATTTCTGTTGCTCTGCTCCATAGACCTGACATGATTCATGTTTCTGTTAGGTTCTTTTCCTGATTTGTTCTCATGAATGTACAACGTATTGACATTTTAATTCCATGTACTCCCCAACAGTAAGAAGTGGATATGACTCTTAAATACAACATAAGACTAACAGTTCACACATCACTGGATCTGAAAGACTTCCAAAGTCCTGAGGTCAGTAGTTGGTTGGAGAATAACAGCAGTGTATGGTAGTAGGCACTGACTGGCAGAATAAGCTGCACCCTTACATGCTCCAGCTGCCTGTTCCCAGATGTCTGTCTTCCACCTGATGTTGGGACATGCTGGGTCCATACAGTTCTCTAGTTAAGTTGATCTGTGGAAGTGAGGTCAGATTCTGTGATTGGTCTTTAATCTCCAACATAGGCTAGAATCAAATTGAGAACTCTCTCAGAGGAAGAAAAATGGGCCTTGAATAAGATTCCTCTGTTGGGCTTTCTGCTTTCAGTCTTTCAAACTAAACTGGATCCTTCTACTCATAAGGACTCCATGGTAGAATCCTTTGTACCACAGCTCAGATCAACTGGATAGCACTCTCTTCCTTTACAACCCATGCAAACCTGCAGGTTTATCTGAAGGGGAGAACTCCCTATCTTTGTAGCTGCTATATATAGTACCAACACCAGCCAAAATAGAACAACTGGGCATAACACCCCACTCTGACCCACACAGTGTGTGGCAGCCCCTATCCTTGGTTAATCCAATTCTTGTTTAAAGGGTGCACAACAAAAGAAAGAATCCTTGGTGTGAAAGACAGAGGCCACACTTAGAATTGACAATGTGGGCTATTGTTGTTACCAAGTCTGACTTGGTTGCCATCTCTGTAAGTGCTCAAATTATTTTTTCAGTAATAGGCATAATTTTAAGGAAAATGGGTTTCACTGGACATTTCCATTGAAAAGAAGTGACGATAGGGAAGTGAGTGCAGCCAATGTGGCACTCTGGATTATTATAATCCCATTTATTCTGCATTATTTCCTTTGACTACTCCTTGTACTCTTCCATTTCATTCAAGGAGTGAATGAATCCTTTTTACACTATCATTATAAACATTGTTCCCACAAGTGACTCATTTCACAGTGAGGCAATGAAGTGATCTGAGAGTCATATGTTCCTTTATAAACAGTGGTGAAGTTAGAAGGCAACATGCCATGAGGCAGAATAGTAAGTATATCATCTGAAAATGAATAGTGAATATGAACCATAGATATATGGGGTGGGTTGATACCGGATTTTTAACACTGGATTTCCAGGCTCTTGGTCTCGATGATTCGATGAATGAATTGACAGACCATAGAATGAACAGTGAGGTTTTATTTACAGCTCAAAGAACCAAACCTCCTTGCAGGGCAGGATGCAAGTGTTACAACTCTTATGAAAACAACTCTTACAAAGAGCCAAGCCTCTTTGTAGAGCAGGATAGATGTGCTACAGCTCTTACAAAGGACCAAGCCTCTTTGTAGAGCAGGATAGATGTGCTACAGCTCTTACAAAGGACCAAGCCTCTTTGTAAGTCAGGATCAGCAGCGGAAGTGCTACAGCTCTTACAAAGGACCAAGCCTCTTTGCAGGGCAGAGATCAGCAAAGGGCCAAGCCTCTTTGTAGAGCAGGATCAGCACTAGAAGCACCGCAGCTCTGGTCTGTTGAAGTCTTGTTCTTCTGCTCTATCTTCCTGGAAGGTCTGCAATGATCTGCCCCCAGGCTCTCTGCTCAGGGCCTTATATAGGTGTAATAGCTTAGCTGTGATTGGTCTATAAAATGGACCAATCAGGAGCAGGATTGAAAATGGACCAATCAGGGATGGGGACCAGTTTTCCCTTGATTGACAGGTCCTCAGCAGCTCTACTGGAGCCTCTGGGGGAAGAAAGCTCCCCCGCTTGCCCCAACCTGCCGGATTTTTTGCCGGCTGCTGCCACCAAGACAGAAGTGGCAGGTCCCCCAGGCCCTGCTCCGCTAAGCTGGCTGGGGTGCCACTTTTCCGGTATTAGGGTGCCAAAAAATGTACACACATATTGATTTTTAAAATTATTTTCTATATTACGTATTAGTCTTCAAAGTTGGTTTATGGTAGTATGATGGAATAATCAAATGAAGGCTAGTTTCATCATGTGACAGGCAGGACCATCAAAGAAAATGGCGGAAGCACAGTTCCAAGAGGAGACCATTTTAAAGTGTTATTTGAAATCTGAGAACGTTGTGGAAATACAAAATGGAGGTCTGAGTATGCAACGAAACCTCCAAGAAGCCTAACAATTGCACACATTCGTGATTAAGTCTGAGACACATGGTACAGGCCATGAGACCAGAGGAAATACAAACCAAGAGTCAGGAGATGTGTGGTCCCAGTGTGACCTGCCTGTGCCCTTATTAGGTCATTCACCTTGGAAGAAGGCCCTCCGCTCCGGGGGTCTTTCAGCTCTGAGGACAAAGCCCTCAACTTATCAAGACCCCGGGGAGGGATGGCTCGAAACCTGTACAGGAGAGAAAAACACCAGTTAGCTCGAGATCACGATTCGCGTCAAGAACGGGGCTTTAAAAGGTGACCGGGGTGGTTTTTCTGACTGGGACGCTGGACAGCCCCATCTGAGGGGACGACAGTGAGTGACACAAGGGAGCGGCCCAGGCTGCAGTTTGAGGGAAGACTGGTGACACCCCTGATCTGCACGTCCGTCACTTCCACAAGTGGCCTGACTTTCTGGAGGACCGGGTAGCCAGGCAGACGCCGAAGGCCTCAAACCAACCTCACAACCACGTCCCTCTTCCCATCCCACACGCATCTTCCTCAAAATCCTCCTTGGGGTCTTAGATGGCCTGTCGCCTTCTCGCCCCTGCCGACACCCGGGACCGAGGCACCTGCCCCTCCTCCTCCCAGCGTCCACTTTTTCCGGCTCTGCCGCATGCCGGGTCCAGCTGAGGCGCCTGCGCCCTATAAACCCGATTCCGATTCCGATTCCTGCAAGCCTTTGGAGCGAGGTTCTTCATCTCAGTGCGGCCTGGGTTTTAGACCAGGCTTAGCCTGGCGTTGACTACCACCAAAGGGGCCGGCCGCTGACCAGGAGGGACCAAGAACTACCGGTCCCGGCGCGGGAGCGGATGCGCGCCTCGCAGCTTGAGTTCCATGCTAGGGACTACGTTTCCCGGCGGGCGAAGCGCGGAAGACACGCCCACTGCCTGCGGCTCAGGCTGCGCTGGGGCGGGGCGGGGCGGGACTGTGAAACGGAGGCGGGGCGGTGCAGTAAACCAAGGGCGGGGCGGGACTATGAGCCAGGGGCGGGCAGTGTGTCTGCTAGCTGCCGGCCTTGGGGGGGAGCTGCGCGGCCCCTAGACGTGCATGCGCATTTTGGGTGACATGCGGGGGGCAGCGAGAGCGGGCGCCCGCGGGCCGGGGCCCTTCCTGGGTCGCGGCGTACCCTGCACAAAGCCCAGGGTGGGCGGAGGCCAAACCTCGGGGACTCCGGCCGCCCTCACTCGCGCTGCCCGGAGAAGGCCGCGCTCCAGGAGTGGCCTCCGTTCTAAAGGCCGGCGAGGAGTGATGACCACGGGGTCGGAGCGCAGAGGTGAGACAGGTGTACGCGCCCAGTCGACAGGCAATGACGAATTCATCTTCTCAGGATGGGAACGTGAAGGGCTTGGGCTCTCGGGGACCAGGTGCTGGAGCACGGTGTCTCAGGGCTCCGAGGCCAGCGGCCGCTGGCGGAACCCAGAGATGTGGCAGTTCGTCTGAGTCAGCACCAGACAGCAGTAGAAGGAGGAGCTTTGACTTGCCCAGGGTCACTATAACCAGGCCCTGTTTTGAGGCTCCCAAAGATAAGGACCCTTTCCCCAGGGTGTGACAGCCGCGAGGGAGGGTCATGACAGCTACTACCTGCCTTTACACATGGGCCCGCCCTGCTCCTGCAGGAAGGGGCGTTTCTGGACCCGGGACCTGCGAGCATGGTGGACACCTGGTCTGTAGCTTCTCTTTTCCTTCTCCAGTTCTGCCTTGCAGGGACACTGCCCTTCTCCAGGAGAGAAGCCACACGCAGGAAGCCGCAGGGACGGGAGCTGACCCGAAAGCCATGTCACAGGTGAGTTAGCGTGTCCTCTCGCCTCTCTGAAATGCAGCCTTGCTTTTCAGGGCTTCACAAGGTTTATTTTCTCTGAAAAGTTTTCCGTTTCAGAGACCCGTTTTGGTGACTGGGCGTGGTGGCTCACGCCTGTAATCCCAGCACTCTGGGAGGCCAAGGCCTGCGGATTGCCTGAGCTCACTGAGTTGGAGACCAGTCTGAGCCAGAGAGAGACCCCGCCTCTAAACATAGCTGAGCGTTGTGGCGGGCGCTTGTAATCCCAGCTACTCGGGAAACTGAAGCAAGAAAATCGCTTGAGCCCTGGAGTCTGAGGTTGCTGTGAGCTATGACGTCACCGCAGTCTACCGGAGGCAACAAAGTGAGATTGTGCCTCAAAAAAGAGAGAGAGAGAGAGAGAGAGAGAGAGAGCGAAACTCGTTTTGGATGCTGGTTCCATTTTCTCGCATTCCAGCGAGTGTTGAGTTCTAAGAAGAGATTTAAATGTCCAGGGTCTCCCTTCCTTTCTCTTCATTCCAACTCAGTGTCCATTCTTGGTGGATGAAATGATTAAGCTCCTCCGTCTTGCCGCTTTTCTCAGAGGGACTCTCATGGAGAGGAAATGTCCTCCTGGGGGGACGTGGTGGTTTCCCCAGTAACCTGGTTTGTTTGGGGCCCACTTTGTGCAGGTGGGGCGGTATGGCTGAGCCCTGTTCCCTGCTGTCAAGGAGCTCACTGCCTGTTGACTAGATGGAGGCCAAGGCTTTCTGAAGGCTTTTTCCCACTTCATTTTGGTGACTTCTTAAAATGCTAATAAATAGTTGTGTTTGTTTCTGCAGACCACATCTCATAAAGGATTGACAAATCATAAATCTATGAACCAGTTTCCAATCATCCTGCCCAAACTGCTCCTCATGTCTCCAAACCAGTGCTTGATTCTTAGGTGGTTTTTGACTTCCGCTGGTATTTGAAATAGCTGATGGGTTGACACTTTCACTGAAAGGTCCAACGTAGTGGGTGTGTTAGGGGTTGGAGGTCTCTGCTGTAGCCACCTCTCTTTGCCCTTGCCTTGCAGAAATAATGCAGCCAGACACCACATGTGAATGAATGATAGGGCTGTGTTCTAGTAAAACTTAACCAAAAGCAGGGGGCTGCCAGTCCCCAAAATAGCTCATCCATGCCCCTCAGTGGGCTACCTTTCCCCTTGGCTGCTAGGATGCTCTCACTGGTCTGACTTTGCTCCCACCTTCCTGACTTCTTGGTTTGTGTTGTGATTCCTCCCTGTCTGCCTGACCTTGAACTGCTGCTGTGCTCCATGCTTGGTTCTTGGCCCTTCCTTTTCTTTCTTTCTTTTTTTTTTTTTTTTTCCTTTTAGACAGTGTCATCACATTGCCCTCAGTAGAGTACGGTGGCGTCACAGCTCACAGCAACCTCCAACTCTTGTGCTAAAAGTATTCTCTTGCCTTAGCCTCCCAAGCAGCTTGGACTACTGGTGCTCACAACACCCAGCCATTTTCTCTATTGCAGTTGTCACTGTTGTTCAGCTGCCCTGGGCCGGGTTTGAACCCACCAGCCTAGGTGTATGTGGCCGGAGGTAAGAAGCTAGCCCTTTCTTTTCTATGTGACTTCCCCTGGGGAGATCAGATTGCTTCTTGTCCATGTGCCAGCTTCCCCCACCTTCACCTTGCCAGCCCAGACATCCTTTCTGAGCCCAGGCCTGTGCACCCTGCTCTGCTCCTCCATGTGGATATCTAGTAGGTGACCCAAACCCAACTTGTCCAGGCCTGAGGTCCTGGAATTTCCCCATCAACTGGCCCTTCCCATGCTGTCTCTATCTTAGTTTGTGGCAATTTCATGCTTTCATTGTTACTCGGTCCAACAGACTTTTCATTATTTTTTTGTTTCTTTCCTCCCTTATTTGGCCCAGCTGCTACACATCTTTTTAGTTCTATTATTATCAAATTGTGTCCAGAATCTGATGGTTTTCAGCATACCTCACTCCCTTTCCCTACCACCACTACCGCCTGGGTCCAAGCCCTCCTATCTCTTATTATTTGTCTGTTGACTCTGTGCCCCAGTGACCTCCTCCTGTTTCTGCTCATCTCCCCATGACCCTTCTCAACACAGCAGCCAGAGGGGTCTGCTCAAACATGGCAGCTCTTGTCAGGCTCTGCTCAAAACCCTCCAATGGCTTCCCTGGATAAAAGCCAAAATTCTTACCATAACTGAAAAGGCCCTATGTGAACTGGCTCCTTGTTACCTGTGATGTCTGTGACTACACTCCGCCATGGCTCTCTTTTCTTTCTCAAAAATTGCAGTCTTATTTTCCTTATCACCCCATCTAAAATTCAAAACCTCTTACCCTCAGTTCTTCACATCCCTCTTCCCTGCTTTACTTTTTTCTTTCAGCACGTTTCAACATGCTACATAGAGTCATCATCCCCTCAGTATGAATGGGGAATCTTTCCAGGCCCCTATGTGTACCAAAATCTGTTCCCATTCAAGTCCTGCAGTCTGCCCAAAAGTCAGCCCTCTGCATCCTGAGACTACTGTATGTTTTATCCATGTTTGTTTGTAAAAAATCCACATGTAAGTGGACTCATACAGTTCAAATCCCAAGTTGTTCAATATATCAACTGCATATTACTTAATTTATCTTGTTTTCTCTTGTCTCATCCCCTTACTTCATAGGCGGGGATTTCAGGCAGTTTTGTACCAATACTTTATACTGAAAATATTTGTTGGGTGAATGTTTGAATATAGTCTTAAACTTCTCTTGTGGCCAATGTTTTGCCATTTAGTATAGTGTTAGGATAATCATTTTTATTCCTAAAAATATACTTATTCCCTGATTATTTGCTATAAATTCATTCCCATAAGTTTTTCTTTCCTTGTGCTGGATTAGGGTTTCCCCAACAGAGTACTTATAAAATTACTCTTGGATGTAACAGCAATCATACCTCAAAAATTAATGCTTTGATGAAAAGTAAACTTCATTAAGAAAAATAGTGATTACAAATGATTTTTATTCATATGTTTTAAACATTAACTAACTGAATTGGATTGAACCAAAAACTTTTTAATACATTTTCCCTATAAAGTATTTTTTATTACTTTTTTCCTATAAAATTTTAACAAGGCTCGGCACCTGTGGCTCAAGCGGCTAAGGTGCCAGCCACATACACCTAAGGTGGCGGGTTCGAATCCAGCCCTGGCCTGCCAAACAACAATGATGGCTGCAACCAAAAAATGGCCAGGCATTGTGGCGGGCACCTGTAGTCCCAGCTACTTGGGAGGCTGAGGCAGGAGACTCTCTTGAGCCCAGGAGTTGGAGGTTGCTGTGAGCTGTGATGCCATGGCACTCTACCCAGGGGGATAGCTTGAGGTTCCGTCTCAAAATATATATATATTTTAACAAAAAGCATTATTTTCTGTAAGGATACAGTTGCTTTTGGTTTTTGTTAGCTTGCATGCTTTTACTATCTCTATCTCACATATTTTATTTTATTTTTTTAAGAGACAGGGTTTTGAGCGGTGCCTGTCATTCAGTGAGTAGGGCACTGGCCCCATATATCAAAGATGGCAGCTTTGAACCTGGCCGCAGCCAAACTGCAACAAAAAAATAGTCCCACCTACTTGGGAGGCTGAGGCAGGAGAATCGCCTAGCCCAAGAGCTAGAGGTTGCTGTGAGCTGTGACACCATGGCACTCTACCAAGGGCAACGAAGCGAGACTCTGTCTCTCTGTCATTCATTCTGTAGTGCAGTGGTGTGATCATAGCTCACTGCAATTTCTGACTCCTGGGCTCAAGTGATCTCTTGCCTCAGCCTATTGAGTAGCTGGGATTATGAACATGCCACACGCAGCAGATATACATAGTAAGATTTAAATCTCTGAATCAAACGCTTTCATATGGTGCAGATTCTATGCCTGTATGAATATGAGTATACCTCTGTGGTACAGTGTGAAAATATGAAACCCATTTGGAATCTACATATTTATCTTGAAAGAACGGACCTAAACATTTGAGAATGTTCTGTGTCTTCCAGAAGTAAGCAGGTTGACCCAGAAATCAGTTAGAGGAAGTTTGTTTTTATTTGATCAGAAAACCATGTTATTTATTTATTTATTTTGAGACAGAGCCTCAAGCTATTGCCCTGGCTAGAGTGCCATGGTATCACAGCTCACAGCAACCTCCAACTCATGGGCTTAAGTGATTCTCTTGTCTCAGCCTCCTGAGTAGCTGGGACTACTGGCACCCGTGACAACGCCTGGCTATTTTTTGGTTGTAGTTGTTATTGTTGTTTGGCAGGTCTGGGTTGGATTTGAACCCACCAGCTCTGGTGTATGGCTGGTACCTTAGCCACCTGAGCTACAGGCGCCAAGTTAAACCATCTTATTTTCTAATGGATCTTGTTCTACTATCTGGGTAAAGGAATATTAAACATTACCGCTGTTGTCAGGGTGAACTATTTTAATAGAAGCAGAGTGGCAAATATAGTTATGAACATGGACTACAGAGCCAGACTTTCTGGGTTCAAGTACTAGCTCAAGCATTTAATCATTGTGTAATCTTTTTTTTTTTTTTTTTT
>NW_003852486.1:7614797-7621455 GCF_000181295.1 Otolemur garnettii | reverse complement strand
AAAAAAAAAAAAAAAGCAGAGTACATGATGTGGTTCAGAACTTGGCAAAAACAGCCTGTGGTCTAGACCCATTCCACCACTTCTCTATAAAATTCATGAGCTGCACATGAGTTGTATATTTTTCAGTGGTAGAAAAAAATAAAAGAACAGTGTTTTATGACATGTGAAAGTTAAATTCAAATTTTGGTGTCCATAAATAGTTTCATTGTGCTACAACATACTGGTTCATTATATATTGTCTACAATTGCTTTTGTGCCATGATGGCATAAAACTCAGTCCCTGAGTTACAAACATCCAACTTACGTGCAACTCACACTCATGAACAAAGGCTACTATAGGTAAATGGACCTGTTCTAACTTATATACAAATTCAACTTAAGAACAAGCCTATGGAACCTATCTGGTTCATTACCCAGAGACTGCCTATAGTTGTAGAAGAGGCTGGATGGTCCACAAAACCTCAACTATTTACTATCTGGACCTTACAGAGTAACTTTTCTTACCCCTGATATACAGCTAAGAGGGTGGAGTATGGAGTCAGACTGTCAAACTCAAATCCTGGCCCTGCAGTTGACTGCATGATTTGGGGCAAGTTACAGCTTGGCATTTCCTTATCTGTAAAATGGGAGTACTAATAGTTCTCACTACTAGGGTTGTTGTGAGGATTGAGTAAGTTAATATTTAAGAATATGGAATTGGCCGGGTGCAGGGGCTCATGCCTGTAATCTTAGCACTCTGGGAGGCCGGGGTGGGTAGATCACTTGAGCTCATGAGTTCAAGACCAGCCTGAGCAAGAGCAAGACCCCATCTTAAAAAAAGAAATTAGAAAAAGAAAAAAAAGAATATGGAATTGTTTCTGGAGTGTTATAAGTGCTGTCAGCTATTATTGTTATTGCTATTATTTACAGTAAAAGACATTTGCAAGCAAAGGTCATTGATTCTATTCATAAAGAGCTGTCTGTATTTAAAAAAAAAACTTAGAAGGACACATGCATATTGTTAATATTGGGCCCCCCTATAACATGGGATTGGAGAGGTGGAGAGGGACATTTCTTTCCTTTTTCTTTTTTTTTTAGATACAGTCTCACTCTGTCACCCTGGGTAGAGTACCTTGGCATCATCATAGCTTACAGCAACCTCAAACTCCTGGGCTCAAGTGATCCTCTTGCCTCAGTCTCCAGAGTAGTTGGGACTATAAGCACCCACCACTATGCCTGGCTAGTTTTTCTATTTTTACGAGAGATGGGGTCTTGCTCAGAGTGGTCTTGAACTCCTGAGTTCAACAGATAAAACTCTATTTAATTCCTAATGTGCATTAAAAAAAATCAAAACAAAAAAGTTGCTAAGTAAAAGAAAATATTTGAACTTATTTTCTTCTCTTTAGGAGTCACTAAATTCTAGTTTTCTTAACAATGACAACAAAATTGGAACAAATGCTAGAAAAATTGTGCATCTTTTTCTCTTGTGTCAGCAGAGCTATAAAAGTATTATGAAGGATTTTTTTGGTTAGTTTGTTTTTGTGGGGGGGGGTTGAGACAGAATCTCAAGCTATCACCCTGGATAGAGGGCCATGGTGTCAGAGCTCACAACAACCTCAAACTCCTGGGCGATTCTCTTGCTTCAGCCTCCCAAGTAGCTGGGACTACAGGCGCCTGCCACAACACCCAGCCATTTTTTTTTTGTTGTTGTTATAAGAGACAGAGTCTTACTTTGTTGCCCTTGGTAGAGTGCTGGGACTACAGGCGCCCACCACAATGCCTGGCTTTTTTTGTTGTTGTTGTTGCAGTTTGGCCATGGCCGGGTTTGAACACGCCACCCTCGGTATATGGGGCCGGTACCCTACTTACTGAGCCACAGGCACTGCCCACCCAGCTATTTTTTTGGTTGTAGTTGTCATTGTTGTTTGGCAGGCCTGAGCTGGATTTGAACCGGCCAGCTCTGGTGTATGTTACTGGCGCCCTAGCCTTTGAGCTACAGGTGCCGAGCTGATTACAATTTTTTTTTTTTTTTAGAGCTAGAGTCTCACTTTGTTGCCCTTGGTAGAGTGCTGTGGCATCACAGCTCACAGCAACCTCTAGCTCTTGGACTTAGGTGATTCTCTTGCCTCAGCCTCCCAAGTAGCTGGGACTACAGGACCACATCACCCAGCTATTTTTTTGTTGTTGTAGTTTGGCTGGGGCCAGGTTCAAACCTGCCACCCTCAGTATATGGTGCAGGCGCCCTACTCACTGAGCCACAGGCGCCGCCCCCTGATTATAATGTTTTTTTTAAAGATATCATAATTTGTTTCATTTGGGAAAGAATATCTGAAAAATATTTGAAATATTTCAATATTTGAAAAAAATGTATATGATTTATCAACCAAGGAGCACATAGTTAGGATTGGAATCTCTGAAAACCTGTCTTTTATGATGGGGTTGGAATAGAGAGATAGAAGCCTTCCTGTGTGTATAGAAGCATGTCATAGCTAAGCAGAGGTACCTTTAAATACAATGTGAAACATTTGAAATGAAATGGTTGTGTTTCTGGATATTTGAGATTTGTCATGTTGACATTTCAAGGTTCTTTTCCAAGTTTATTTCCCCATTCTTGTGCTTTTCCAGGCCACTCATGTGTCCCCATGCTGAACAGTGCTCTAGCACCTGTTGCTCAGAGAACAATTTAACCCTCATTATTTCTTGCTTTGAATTGGTGTCAAGTATTTTTCTTGTGTGTACCTACTTTTCACCCCCTACAAAACTGCTAGTTCTCCAAAGGAAGGGGCAGACTCCATGTGTTTCTTTTTTCTCTGGAGTGTGTGAAAGAACATGGCTGGCTGTCAATTAGCTGCCTAAATCTCGAAATCCCTGAATATACAGTCTGTAACCCAGAATGAAGACAAGGTAACCTTAGACCACTGTAGGTAACTATTAGTCCACTATAGCTGCGTTAACAAAACATCCATAGACCAGGCATCTTAAACAGAAATTTCTTTTCTCAAGGTTCTAGAGGCTAGAAGTCTAAAATCAAGGTGTCTACAAGGCATAGTTTCTCTAGGCCTCTCTCCTGGCTTGTAGATGGGCCTTTTCCCTGTGTGTGTACATCCAATAATCTCTTACACATATAAGAATGCCAGTCAGATTGGATTAGGTCCCATCCTATGACCTCACTTAACTTTAATTACCTCTTTAAAGGCCCCATCTCTAAATATGATCACATTCAAGTGCTGGGGGTCTGGACCCCAACATAGGAATTTGGAGGGGGCACAGATCATTTTGTAATAATTCCTATCCATGTGGGGCATGAGCACTGGTTAGGAGGAGCATGGTTATATCATTTCAGGGCCTGGTGACATTTGGGGATGTGGCTGTAGATTTCTCCCAGGAGGAATGGGCATGGCTGAGCACCACACAAAGGACCCTATACAGGAAGGTGACACTGGAGAACTACAGAAACCTGGCATCACTGGGTAATGCCATCCCTGCCTCTCCTCCCACCCCTTCCCTAACCACTGCTGTGATTGAGATGTTCTATCCTTTGTTACCACTGCCCTCTTCCCTCAAGCCCTGGGGATTGTGTCTGGAGTTTGGACAGCCCCTCAGCATTACCCTGTCCTGTTTCCTCCTGTGTGTCTAGGACTTTGTGTTTCTAAGCCTGCTGTGATCTCCTTATTGGAACAAGGGAAAGAGCCCTGGATAGTGAAGAGAAAGATGACAAGAGGTGGGTGCCCAGGTGAGTGTGAGAGAACCAGATGGGCAGCTCCTCAGTCACCATTCTCAGTGGACTCTTCTCAGGCTTCGTGGTGCAGGGAAAATCAAGGTCACTTAAGGATGGGCTCCCCATGTTCCTCTTCTCCACAGCTTTGCTCTCTCTAAAGATGACTTATTTTCCTCAACCCTGGACCTCGTTTTTTTTATTTTTTTATGTTTTTTTTTTGAGACAGAGTCTCACTTTATCACTCTCGGTAGAGTGCCATGGCGTCACACAGCTCACAGCACCCTCCAACTCCTGGGATTAGGTGATTCTCACGCCTCAGCCTCCCAAGCAGCTGGGACCGTGCTATTTAGTAGGCGGGCTACTTTTCTTTTTTTTCTTTTTTTTTTTTTTTGCAGTTTTTGGTTGGGGCTGGGTTTAAACCCGCAACCTTCAGCATATGAGGCTAGCACCCTACTCCTTTGAGCCACAGGCACCTCCCAACCAGGCTAATTTTTGTTGCAGTTTGACTGAGGTCAGGTTTGAACCCACCACCCTTGGTATATGGGGCTTGTGCCCTATTCACTGAGCCACAAGCGCCACCCCTTGGACCTCTTTTTTCCATAACTCTCTTCCTGTTTGTCTTTTAGATTTTACAGAATCATTTTAGTTCTTTAAATAAATCTTTTGCTGATTCTGATGTACTTTTTACTATCTCATTTTTCTTTGATTAAGTAACTGTCTCACAGAGTCATTCTTTTAACTGATGTGGACCAAATTTTGGCTTTGAGTAAGGCCACCAGGTGCTGGCTGGTGAGGTGAGCATCAGCCACTGAAGAACAAACACCCTCATGGGGCACTGAGACAAGATGTACACGCAGCTTAAAGGAAGTAGAATGTTCTATGTATGACAAGTGTCAACAGGGACCTGAGAGGAAGAAGAAAAATCATGCCAGTTTTAAGCCAGGGAAACAAGGAATGAGATGAGAGCCTTGAACAGAAACATCAGAAGGAAGAGACTGTAAGGTTAGGAGATGAGTTTGGGTCAGGCCATTATAGATTTGGGTCAGGTAGCTGTTTCAGGGTGGACAGGCAGCTTGCAGTTGGCTTACTGACCCTCAGAAGAGAAGAACACACATTCTGATTTGAGGGGATTTGATGGAATATGCTTGCAGATATTACAATGATATTTTTATACTGTCTGGGAATACAGAGATTCCAACTATAGCATTATTTCTGGAACAGCAAATTATTAAGTAAGGACAAGGAATCAGAACTATAGATTTCTTTCAGAGGTTTTATTATGATAGGAAATGGCAAAAATTTCTAAAGAATTGAGAATCTTATAAAATTTATTTGTTCAAATTGTATTTTACTAGAAAACTTTGTATTGACAGAATTAGACAGGTTGTTCACAATTATAAATTCCAGTGAGTCCCCTGCATTGTAGTATCACACAGGATAACAAGAATGGTGTCCTATGAATGTTTTCAACTTAACATCATAGTAAATTACATTCTTTGAACTAGTTTTATGAGCCAGAACTGTTTTTCCTTCCCACAGATCATTCAGCTCTTGTTAAGACTCTGTTAATTATGAAGGTTTGCATTTTTAAAGCCAGGATCTGGACTTTTATTAGTTAGCATTGTGATAAAAAAGGAGGCATGTAAAAAGAGAGATGAAATTTTTGTTAGATAGGTAAAATGGACAAAGAATCAAGGGAGTTTAGTTAATAAAGCTGAAATAAAGATCAGACAGCAGTTTTCTTCCATAGCCACCACTTCCTCTTTGTTTATATTAACAACATCTTATCTCAGATTCAAGCTTTTGTGAGCTCCTTTTCCTCTTGATTTTTAATTTCTTCTTCCAGTCTTCAGCTAGAAGCATTATATATACTACTTGTTTGAGATTTAGGTGGGAAAGTTCTTACTATATCTTTTAGGACTGTATCTGCACAAATTTAAGAAGGTGAGGGTGGCTGAATATTCCTAGTCATGTAAAAAAAATTTCAAACTGACATGCGTTTTTGAGGGTTTTGTTTCATTTGAATACATTTTGGCATTTTCCTTCATATTAGCACATAATAAAAAAGAGACTTTCTCTCTTAATATCTTTCAGATTTGAATGCTGTGCGGGAGACCAAGGAGTCACCTCTAAAGAAGGACTCCTATGAAGAAAAGTTATCCCAGACCATGCTAACAGACAGTCTCACAAACTGTAGCCTGGAGTACTCTGTGCTGGAGGACAACTGGGATTATGGAGCTCTGTTTGAGACACAGCTGGTAAGTCAGGAGATAAACATTAGGTGAGAGAAAATATCTCTCATAAAGAACACTCCTTCCTATAATCCCAGCACTATGGGAGACCAAGGCAGGTGGATCGCCTGATCTTACAAGTTTGAGACCAGCCTAAGCTAGAGCAAGACCCCATTTCTAAAAATAGCTGGGCATTGTGGTAGCCGACTGTAGTCCCAACTACTCCAGAGACTGAGGCAAGCGAATTGCTTGAGCCCAAGAGTCTGAGGTTGCTATGAGCTATGATGCCATAACACTCTACCAAGGGTGACAAAGTGAGACTCTGTCTCAAAAAAAAAAAAAAGAAACCTCCTTGAGGAAAGCGACACCACAGTAACTATGGGAGAAGTTTTCACTTGAATAGTGTACTTATTACAGACGGAACAAAAGTAGTTATCTTCATACACATGAGAAAAGTAGGGAACATGGAGATTGAGTTGTAATGAATTACAGAAAAATCTGTTTAGGTCAGAAATGTTTATTTTACAATGAATTTGATAAAACCTGGAATGGGATGTCAACTCTTCCTTTTCATCAAAAATTTCACAAAGAGTAAAAACTCCATGGACCCATTGAAAACTGCATAACAAATGTGGGAAAGCCTTCAATCATCCTTAAAAAATTTATACTGTGGCTCAAGTGGCTAAGGTGCCAGCCACATACACCTAAGATGGCAGGTTCAAATCCAGCC
>NW_003852486.1:7603233-7614598 GCF_000181295.1 Otolemur garnettii | reverse complement strand
ATATATATATATACTGTGTATAAGTTCATCCTCTTCCACAAAGTTATGAATTAATTTTCCATGGCAGAAATAATTTCTCTTATTTTTCTCATTTCCCCAAACATATGCAATATAATTGAGCCCAGTCATTATATATGTGATAAGACCCTAGGTCACACTTCTTGGTACACAGTGCATTTCTCACATCCTATGGACACAGCCCACTCCCAAGATGGGTTTACAGGCATGGTTTGATCGAAAACATACTGTACCACTGCAGGGCTTGACAACCATCACTGACATGGCCATCATCTTTTCCCAGCAACTAGACCCAACTCAGAAGCATTTCTGGAATGTAATGTGGGAGAACCATGATGACCCAGGTTCAGTAGGTAAGGATATTTCTCTCCCAAATCTGAATCAGTCTTCAGAAGTCCCCATTTTCATACTTCAGTTTTGGATTATTAGGGGTAGGGGGATCTTCTGAAGTGTTGGCCTCAAGTTTTGCTTCTGATCCCTAAGATAAGAGTTTGGGCGGCGCCTGTGGCTCGAAGGAATAGGGTGCCGGCCCCATATGCTGGAGGTGGTGGCCTCAAACCCAGCCCCAGCCAAAAACTGCAAAAAAAAAAAGAGTTTGTAGAATTGAAAGTTGGTGTCTTTGTGGCGCTTGAACCATCATCTTTGGCACCTTTTAGATCTTACTCACCTTTGGGGGTCTTCCTGCAATAACACTATTCTAACAATAAGGAACTGGTTCCAAAGTTTAGGATGCTGAGAGTATAAGTGAACCCTATCTCTTCTCTTTTGCAGGGTACTGTGTTTCCAAGCCAGCCTTAGTGTCTCTACTGGAGCAAGGGAAGGAGCCCTGGGTGGTGAAAGGACAGCTGGCAGGAGGCCTATTCTCAGGTCAGTGTGGGAGCCTGCTGGGAAGGAGCCACTGCAGCAGAGAGTTTGGCTTTTATCATCAGAGAGGCCAAATCCTCACTAACGTACCTTAGAAAATTATACTTTGATACTCTGGATCTGGAAAGAATGCCAAACTCTGGGATTTCAAAATGACTCTTTTTTCTTCCTTTGCCCCCTTCTCTCCAGGAACTCCCATTTCTCTTGAGTGCTGCTTCTTTCCTTGGCTGCTGAGGTATATCAGGCTTTCAGTTCCTCAGGCAACCTTTCCTGACACTGATGTGCTTTTACACTGACTTCCAAGTGTTTTATCTTCTGCAGTTAAGTGGCACATTCATTTCATCAGGCATCTGTTCCTGTAAGAGCCACAAATTGAAAGTTATGTAACTGAGCCACTCTGCTTGGTATCTGCAGGCAATTGGAGCCAGAGGAAGTTATGCAGGTGTATAAACTATCAGAGAATTGCTGTAATGGAGAGAATAAGACATTTATGGGTCATATTGTGAAGGAGAATGTGCAGAATTTCAAATGGCTCTACCAAAGCAAAGGACACGTTACTACCAGTGGCTCCTGTGTTTCTACAGGGAACAGGGTCACACTGTAAGAACTTGGGAGTAGAGGGGCTTTTCCACTGGGTACAGAAGGGAAGGAAAAGAAATTTCCTTCAACCATAATGGTTTGTAGAAAATCTAATTCTCTCATCTATTTGGCAAAAGAGTAGCAAACCATAATCCATTAAACATAGTAGAATAGAAAACTATAATCCATTATTCACATAGTAGAAATTATAGCATATATTCAGTCATGCACACAAGTGTTTTCCAAATGCATTCTGACTTGTATGCTGTGTAAAACATTGCTCATTACTGATCTAAAACAGGAAGCTTCCAGTCTTTAAATGCCATTAAAAGAGACTTTCTCCCTTTCCCTTTTTGAAGATCGTCTTTTTCCAAACATTTGACTTTCTGCAATCACCTCCTTATAAGCAATTTTATCTATATGTACTGTATATTTGAGATATAACTGTATGTGCATAATATTCTGATGCATGCTGAGTGATGTAATGAAAAGACTTTAGACATAATCACTTTATCCCCTAAGCTTGTTCAATACTATATGAATAGATTTAAATAGAATATTGGTACTTGATATTACAAAAACAGTCTCTTCAAAAAGAAACAGTTAATATAATCATTGCAATAAATTCAGAAAAAGCATTTGACAAAATTCAAGATCCTTCCATGATAAAAGCTTTGTTTTTTCTTTCTGAGACAGCGTCTTACTTTGTCACCCTCAGTACAGTGTTGTGCTGTCATAGCTCACAGCAACCTCAAACTCCTGAGTTCAAGTGATCCTCCTGCCTTGGCCTCCCAAGTAGCTGGGACTACAGGTGCCCACCACAATGCCCAGCTATTTTTAGAGACAGGGTCTCGCTCTTGCTCAAGACTCCTGAGCTCAAGGAATCCACCTGCCCGAGCCTCCTGAGCAGCTGGGATTATAGGTATGCACCACTAAGCCCAGCTAATTTTTCTATTTTTAGTAGAGATGAGGTATCACTCTGGCTCAAGCTAGTCTCAAACACCTGAGTTCAATCCGTCCACCAGCCTTAGCCTCCCAAAGTGCTAGGATTACAGGTGAGGGCTACTGTGCCCAGCCTCATGATAAAAACTCTTAACACATTTGGTATAGAGGAAACGTATCAGAGCACAGATAAGGGTGTATGTGACAAGCCTACAGCTAACATCCAGGTGTCTTTCTTGTGCTTTGGCATTTTGGTATGTTCCTTTAACAACTCTTGTGAGGTGATGACAGCACTGAGTAGTAACTGCTCTGGCATCCAGAGCAGGACAGACAGGATGTGGAAGAGGGGTAAGTCTGTAACTGTTATAGCCTGTCAACTTCTGATATGTAAGTGATTCTCCATGTATTTAATTCTTTTCTACTTAATTCTCTAGGTTTCTGTGGTAAACTTAGTCTGGGGTCTTGTTACACACATTGTGCACTGCACTGATAGCTTTTAGAGCTGCAAATGTTTAATTCACCAATTAGTGAATTCACTGATTTTCCTTTAGCAGATTCCTTTTTCCTAGCACATAATAAATGAAAATCTGTGTTCTTGGTATCTTTCAGGCCAGCAATCTGTATGTGAGATCAAGGAGTTATTTCCAAAGCAGGACTCATATGATGAAGGGGTAACAGATAGAACCTCAAATGTTAAACTGGAGAGTTCCACTTTCAGAGAAAATTGGGACTCTGAGTGTATGTTTGAAAGGAGGCTAGTACATCAAGAGACACAATACAGGCAAGAGCCAAGTGCTCATAACAAAACTTACCCTAAGGAAAGACAGCATATGTATAATAAATCTGGAAGATGGTTCTATTTGGAAGATTCAGAAGAGAGAGTTCATAATCATGATTCAGTTAGAAGTTTCAAAAAAAATTCAATTGTAATAAGGCAAACAGGTATCTATGCAGGAAAAAAACTTTTCAAATGTAATGAATGTAAAAAAACTTTTACTCAGAGCTCATCCCTTACTGTTCATCAGAGAATCCACACTGGAGAGAAACCTTATAAATGCAATGACTGTGGAAAGGCCTTTAGCGATGGCTCATCCTTTGCACGACATCAGAGGTGTCACACTGGCAAGAAGCCCTATGAGTGCATTGAATGTGGGAAGGCTTTCATACAGAACACATCCCTCATTCGTCACTGGAGGTACTATCACACTGGTGAGAAGCCTTTTGATTGCATCGATTGTGGGAAAGCCTTTAGTGACCACATAGGGCTCAACCAACATAGGAGAATTCATACTGGAGAGAAACCTTACAAATGTGATGTGTGTCATAAATCATTTCGATATGGCTCATCCCTCACTGTACATCAAAGGATTCACACAGGAGAAAAGCCCTACGAATGTGATGTCTGTAGAAAAGCTTTTAGCCATCACGCATCACTCACTCAACATCAAAGAGTACATTCTGGGGAAAAGCCTTTTAAATGTAAGGAATGTGGGAAAGCTTTCAGACAGAACATACACCTTGCTAGTCATTTGAGGATCCATACTGGGGAGAAACCCTTTGAATGTGGGGAATGTGGGAAATCCTTCAGCATCAGTTCCCAGCTTGCTACTCATCAAAGAATCCATACTGGAGAGAAGCCCTATGACTGTAAGGTTTGCAGTAAAGCATTCACCCAGAAGGCTCACCTTGCACAACATCAAAAAACTCATACAGGAGAAAAACCATATGAGTGTAAGGAATGTGGTAAGGCCTTCAGCCAGACTACACACCTCATTCAACATCAGCGAGTTCACACTGGGGAGAAACCCTATAAATGTATGGAATGTGGGAAGGCCTTCGGTGATAATTCGTCCTGTACTCAACATCAGAGGCTTCACACTGGCCAAAGGCCTTATGAATGTATCGAATGTGGGAAAGCATTCAAGACAAAATCATCCCTTATTTGTCATCGAAGAAGTCACACTGGGGAGAAGCCATACGAATGTAGTGCGTGTGGCAAAGCCTTTAGTCACCGTCAGTCACTCAGTGTGCACCAAAGAATTCATTCTGGAAAGAAACCATATGAATGTAAGGAATGTAGGAAGACCTTCATCCAAATCGGACATCTTAATCAACATAAGAGAGTTCACACTGGAGAAAGATCCTGTAACTATAAGAAAAGTAGAAAAGTTTTTCGGCAGACTGCACACTTAGCCCATCATCAGCGAATTCACACTGGGGAGACATCAACACACCCCCCTTCACCTTCCACAGCAAATCCCGTGGGCCTATTTCCCAAATTTCTCTGGACTCCATCCTCCCTCCCATCACCATAGTCTCCTGGTATTTCTCCACTCAGCTGCTCCTGAACATCCCAGCCCCCTGCTCTTTGTCTTGTTTTCATTCCTTACTAGTTTGTTCTTCACAACACAGTCTGCCTGGCTTTTTAAAGTGTCAGTGTGACTTATTCACTCCTCATGTAAAACTTGCGGCTCCTTTAAGTTGGTAAATGCATAAGGTGTGCTCAGCTTGGTGCTTAGTCCTTCCAGATCAGGAAGCCTAGCTCTCTTAAAAACATTGCTTTTGAACAGTGGATGTGGAAGGATGAGGGCTGAAGAGACCAGAGTTTAGATCAGGGACAGGCATTCTCCAGGGGATGGCTGAGGTTCTGCCTGAGTTGATTTAGAACTTGATTATGTAATGTCAAACTCACGTTGTGGCTTTTTCTCTGATCTGCATGATTGTAAGGTGATGTGAACGTTTTGGTGAGAAAATTCAACTTTACTGTGTATTTGACAGCAGCCTTAGAAAGTCTAGAATGTGAATAAATAGGCCACCTGCAACAAATGAATTAAAACTATCCGAAAGGTGCAAGATTTATATGCATAAAGTTAAAACTCCTGACGTGTTACTCAAGAATTAGAAAAGTTGGTAAGAAACAGATTCAGCTGTTTAAAGTCACTTGACTTGTGAATGAATTTTATTAAACTTTCAGAGAACTACTAAATCTGCAGTAAACTTACCTTGGGTGGGGGTCAGCAAACCTGACTTGTAGCTACTGTCACACTGGCTGGTTTTGTATAGTCCATGGTCTAAAATTAAAAAAAAAAAAACTTTTCAATGGCTGACAAGAGTAAAAAGAATATTATTAACCTGAAAATTATATGAAATTAAAATGTTGGTATCGGTAAATTTTATAGTCATGCAGCCACACCCGTGGATTTAATATTGTCTATGGCTGCCTCCAGGATATAGAAGCATAGTTGAGTAGTGACAGATACTATATGACCTGCCCTTGACAGAAAATGTTTGCTGATCCTTACCATAGAGCAGAGTTCAGCAAATAATATTGTATGGGCCAAACCTTGTCTGCTGCCTGTTTTTGTAAACAGAGTTTTGTTGAACCACAGCCCTGCTCTTTTGTTTACCTGTTGCCTCTGGCTGTTTCAGACAACTGCAACAGAGACAATATGGCTCACAAACCTTCAAATATGTTCTGCTCTGTGGCAGAAAGTTTGCCAACCCCTGCTCTAGAATAGAGAAAAATACATAAAAACTTAGAATTTTATGAGGGTAATACAACTCTCACATCAAAAACAAGAAAAACTATAAAGCAATTTATGAATAGCAGTGAAAGTTATTAAATTATATTGAAAAATAAAAAAGTCAGTAAAAGGAGAAATAGGAAGTTTCTAGATGAAATATTCAATACTATTAAAATGTTGATAAATTGTAATTCCAGAGTCTCAGCAAGGTATGTTTACTTTGACAGTTTGATTTGAAACAACATAAAGAAGCATTGGGGTGGCACCTGTGGCTCAAAGGAGTAGGGCGCCGGCCCCATATGCTGGAGGTGCAGAGGTGGCAGGTTCAAACCCAGCCCCAGCCAAAACCTGCAAAAAATAAATGAAAATAAAAAAATAACATAAAAAAGCATAATTAGGTGGAAATGGGAAGGACATTTTTTGAAATATAATTCTTTGGATATGAGATTTTGGAATATAGTAAGACTGGTAGAAAATGCTTTAACAATTGGCTACTGTACTCCCAAAAAACAAAAATTATTAGAGGCACATCTATACCTTAGAGATAACTATAAGACAGTGTATTTAACATTTCCAATTATGAAATAATAAGTTACAAGCTAACATAGCAATGAGGAAGCCTTTTTTTTTTTTTTTTTGAGACAAAGCCTCAAGCTGTCCCCCTGGGTAGAGTGCCATGGCTTCACTGCTCACAGCAACCTCCAACTCCTGGGCTCAAGCGAGTCTCCTGCCTCAGCCTCCCAAGTAGCTGGAATCACAGATGCCCGCCACAACACCCGGCTATTTTTTGGTTGCAGCCATTATTGTTGTTTGGCAGGTCCGGGCTGGATTCGAACCTGCCACCTTAGGTGTATGTGGCTGGCGCCTTAGCCGCTTGAGCCACAGGCGCCGAGCCGAGGAAGCCTTTATGAAGCAGGATGTGGGATCCAAGAAGCCATAAAGAAAGAGACTAAGTTTTCCTATTCAAAGATTTAAAACTCAGAAATGGTGACAAGCACTGAAAACATGTAAAAGACAATTGACATAAAATGTGTTCAACTTATAGGAAAGAATACATAGTTAGGCTCAGAATGCCATCACAGAGAACAGTGAGGGTACTGGGGGTGCACACCAACAGACAAGTTACTCTGAGGAGTTCAAATGAGTAAAGAAAACTTGTAAAACTCTTAACCTCATTAATGAGAAGAATATGAATTAAAACAAATTTTCTTGGCTCATAGATAGGCTAAAATCTAAATTTGGAGTAATAGCCAATAATGGTATTAGTATGGGAAAACAGGCCCTTGTTTCTGGTTGGTAGTGTGAATTAGTTCCTTGTCTTTTTGGACACTGATGTGGCACAGCCTGTCAACACCACAGATGTGCATTCCTTCTCATACAATTGTTCCAGATGTAAGAATGTTATCCGACTGTAATACATCAGTAGATGGAAGATATAAATAATATTTATTGTAGGATTGTTTTAATCATGACAAATAGGAATTCAGTGTCCTGCCAAGCAGATTTTGATTAAACTGTAGTTATTCAATACTGTTCTGTGCAGATAGTGAAAAGTGACTGAGCTCCATGTACACTTCTGTGGGGAGTTGTCCATAATGTAGTAAATGAAGTCTGTGATTTGCAGAACCCTATGTGTAAAGTGATCTTAAAGTCATAGAATTAATAGGGAATGTGTCTGTGGGTGTATGTGTACACGCACATACACACATTCAATACATAGATTGAAATCTGTCTTTGTAATACATTGACTTTTCTTGCCTTTTGTGGGCACTTTCTCCTTCATTCTGTATTTTGGTGAACTTCTAGTCACATATGGCTCCAGTAAAGCTGACCGAGTTTTCCTTCTTGACCTGTTAAAACCAAACAGAACTCAGCACTCTTCACAGTAACACAACAAAATCTCTGCTGCAGCAGTTCTCAATTGTAGATTTATCCTTTATAACAACTTGGTTAGTAACTACCCAAGTAGTTTTAACTTAGTATTGAGCACATGGGATATGTGTTTTTCTATTCCTATGGTACTTAGGAATCCAAATCCCCCAAGTTGTTATAAAAGATAAATCTACATCTTTTTGTGGGTGAAAAATCTATGGGTATTCCATCTATCTGTCCCTCTCTCCCTCTCTCCTCCTTTCTTTCCTTCATACTTCCTTTCTTCCTTCTTTCTTGTGAAACTGATCAGTACCAATTGCTTGTGTGGTTTTTAACTAGTAGTCTGATGTGATTCTTATCCTCTCTCTATGAGTAGGAGTAAGGTGTTTTTCTTCCCTCTGGCTTCCTTCAAAATTTTCCCTCCACCTTTGATTTTCTGTGGCTTGAATATAATATGCCCAGATGGATGTGCGTGTGTATGTATTGGTATTTATCCTGCTCAGTGTTCTCTGAGTGTCCTGGACCATGGTTTGGTGTCAGTAACTTTAGATAATTCTTCATCATGATTACTTAAAATATTTCCTCTCCTCTCTTTCTGTTCCTTTTGGTGCTCCAATGATGCACATATTTTACCTTTTGTAACTGTCCCACAGCATTTGGACATTCTGGTTTGATTTTTTTTCTCTTTGTTTTTGTTTGGAAAATTATTAATGTAGCATCTTCACAGCTAGACTTAGCTCCATTATGGAGTCTATGAGATCCAGGGGGAAACTGGGTCTAGAAAAGCCAAAGTCTAGATGTGCCTGTGTGGCCTTGAGTGATGGTGTCTAGGAAGGTGGCTTAATTTGGTGGTGATGTGTGCTGCACCAGTATCTGTGATGTTGTGTCTTGATCAGCTGGGGCTGCTGTAACAAAATACCATAGACTGGGCAACTTAACAGACTTCATTTCTCACAGTTCTGGAAGCTGGAAAGTGAAGTTGGGCAGATTAGGTGACTTCCATCCTGCTGCATGCTTACATGGCCTTTTCTTACTGGGTTCACAGCATCGAGACCTCTTCTTCCTCTTTTGTTAAGGGCACTAATCCCATCATGAAGGCCTCACCCTCTTGGGCCAAATCTAAACCCATAACCCCCCCTCCTAATACCATCATATTGGGTGTTAGTTAGGTCTTCAATATATTAATTTTGAGAAGACACATTCAGCCCATGACATACTGTTTCATGATGAAACTGCTAATGCTGAGTTTAGTGATTTATTTTGTCCCTCAGCACGTGTTATATGCAAACTCTTTTAGTCACTGAGAATGAATAGGACTTCAGAGATTCTAGTAGGGACAGGCAAAATGGTGGGAAGGAAAAAGATTACATCAGAGAGCGACTTGAAATAAAACAAGTTACACATGCATACTGTCAGAAAGTCACAAGTCACAATTGCACAAGCCACCAGGCAAATCCAACTCTCTTCTCTCTTCATTCCATAGGCCCAGCCCCGCCTAAGCTCCGCCCCAACACCTAAGCCCTGCCCATCAGTGGTTTTCCTCTGTGGAGGACGCCGCTACCCCAGCGCGTTCCACCCTTCTGGACCCCATCCACTGGTTCTCAGGGGTGTCTGACAGCTACGCCTGCACACTCAGTGCCTGGACAGGGCTCCCAGCAGCACCTAGGGAGCGGTTTGTCTGAGAGTGGCCTGTGTTTCTGGGACCCAGGCCAGGGGCTGCATGGCTTCCCAGGGACTCTGTTACGACCAGGAGAGGCCCATACAGGAGCGGAGGGCGAGGGCAGTGATTCGAGAAAGAGCTACTCCTGGGATCCTTGTCGCCGGATTGTTGAATGCTGACGGAGTTCAGGACTATATTTCCCAGGATCCGTTGCAACTAGAAGACACGCCCACTTCCAGGAGGAATTGTGCTGGGGCATTTCCTGTTCGGCGCCCGGGAAACAGGTAGAGGCCGAAGCCGAGGTTGCGCCGGGGCTGTCGGGTGAGGTCGACGTCCCGCCGGCGCTCGTGGCTTGGTGACTGACAGTGCGGGACCGCCTGAGAGGAGGCGGTGCGCGTGCAAATGAGGGTCTGTGCCTGCGTCAGAGGAACCTGGTGGGCGGGAGGGGGTGGCCGCGACTCTGCGTGTTTGCGTCCGCGACCCGGCGGCGTGCATAGCACAGAGTATCTTGGAATGGCCGAAGGCTCTTAAGTGACAGAGCAGGAAACCCTCCTGCGGGACACTCAATATTTGTCCGCAAATCAACTACTTAAAGCCCAGTGCGGGCTAAGCCCTAGAGTCTCAGGAAGGTGCCCATGCGGGGCGGCTGAGGCCAAACCATTTCTTGTCCACCTTACCTGAAGAAGACAGAGCTCAGAACACATCCCCGCAAGACAGCGAAGAGGGAGACCATGGAGACTCCGTACAGAGGTAAGAGCGACAGATGGCATGGGTGTAGCTGCAAGAGTGGAAATTGAGGTTTGATGTGCAATCTTTCAGGATCCGCTAAGCCTGGTGGACCCAGGAGTCCAAAGATTTGGAGGGTCACCTTGGGCCAGAGTGTGAAGCTGGGTTTAGGGAGGGATCCTGACTTGCCCAGAGTTACCTAACCAAATCCACCTCTCCTCCCCTCAGGATCTGGGAGTATCACCAGGGACCCACATGGAGAGAACTCCCCATTATAGTCTCTGGGTGCTCTGTTGCTTTTCTCAAAAAACTCAGCATTTAGTGTTTTACCCTTTTCTTGCCATGAGATAGGACTAGGAAGAAGGTGCGATTGACAGCTTCATCTAGAAATGCTGAGAAAGTCCAACCTTTGTATGGTCTAGTCACCTTCTAGTCAATGACAGAAAATATTGCCATTCCTGAGTTTCTCTCCCTCCCCTTTGATCCCACCAACCAATAAATAAAGGAGAGAGGGAAGAACTGCTGATTAGAACCATATTGTTTTTTCTTTTGTCGTATTCAATAACAATAGCTAATGTTTAGTAAGTGCTTACTATATGCCAGTGCAGTTCTGATACCTTTGGGAAGTATTATACCAAACCTCACATTATGAAGGAGGAACTACTTTATGTTCTTTTTACAGATGACACTGAAACATGGAACAAGTAATCACTAGGAAATACAAGAGCTAGGACTCATATCCAGAGTACACTGACTCTGGAGTCTCTCTCTGCACCAGGTAATCCCTTCAACAGCTGCCCGAGGTAGGTTTTCTTAACTGCTTTTTTTTTTTTTTTCTTTTTTTGGTAGAAAAAGAAAGGGGGAGGGTGGAGGAGTTGCATTTCCGGTGCCCTTGAGGGAAGGGAGTGACAGGGCTCCTGGAACCTACTCCATCTGCCCCCACCCCATCTGCACCCACTCTTTCAGTCTTCAAGGCTGGGGGATCCAAGGAGAGGAGGGGAAGTGTGTGAAGCCAGTGGTGAGAATGCTCCATGCACAAGAGGGGGCAGAGGCTGAGAAATGGAAACTTAAGGGGTAGCTGAGTACCTTGTCATTAATTTGGAGAGAAGAATTGCCTTTGGTACTTACAGTAAGGTGACCAGATTTTAACATTGGTAAAGAGGGACACCATGGGGGGGGG
>NW_003852486.1:7581458-7602923 GCF_000181295.1 Otolemur garnettii | reverse complement strand
GGGGCTACTTGTTTGTTCCAGACAGTTTGGCTCCTTCTGAGCTAATTGTCCTTGCCTAGAAGCAAGGGAGGGAGCCAGTCTCCTGATACCTTGCCTAGGAGGGAACTAGGGAGTTTACATTAGCCTTTTCATTTCCAAATGAAGTTACCTTAACCTCTTCATTCCCAAATGGAGTTACATTAACCTTTTCTGCAGCCGTATATTCCCTTCCCATTCTCCTGCTGTCCCCTAGCTTGTCATGCATTCTTTCCAAAAATGAGGACTTTTTTAAAACGCTGTGGGAGGCGGGACAAATTGTTAAGTAGAGGGACGTCTGGTCACCTTAACTTACAGCTCTTCTTTCCGCAGAGACAGGAGGGGGACCTCAGCAGAGAAGGACAGGCTGGAGAGGAGGGCACCCATTGTTCAGTAGTTCTAGGGAGGTGTTTTGACACAACGTTTTCCCAGCCAAGTTTCTAGTATGTGTTGGGGGAAATCAGTGTGCGTTTGGGGATGGAGATAAATCCTGCCTCCTCGTCCATGCCCACCCCCCACCATGTTACTAACCCTGGTTAGTAAGTAAGGCTGCAGGTGTAGGACCCAATTGAGCTCGCAAGCCCCAGTGCTCCTCCCCTTCCCCTGCCGGGAGAAGAGGGCCTAGCTAGCCAAGGAACCCCCTTTAACTGCTTTTTGACATTGAAACTGAGGTTAAATAACTTCACGAGTTCATATCTCAAAACCTCCACTGAGTTTTTTATTTAACTTGATGACTGTCAGATTTTATGTAAAATAGGGATGATAGTATTATATACCTCAAAAGACTGTCATAAGATTAAATGAGCTTGTACATATAACACATTTGAGATAGTCCCTGTCACATACTAAGTGTTCAGTAAGTGTTCGTTATCACCATTATTGTAATAATCCTTTGAGAAGGCAATGGAATTAGAGTAAAAAAGCCAAAATTAATTTTTATACTTGATCTTCTTTTTGTTTAAAGAAACTTGGCTTGAGGCTTGGTGCCTGTGGGTCAAGGGCTAGGGCACAAGCCACATATACCAGAGCTGGTGGGTTTGAATCCAGCCCGGGCCCGCCAAACAACAATGACAACTACAACCAAAAAATAGCCTGGGCATTGTGGTGGGTGGCTGAGACAAGAGAATCTTTAAGCCCAAGAGTTTGAGGTTGCTGTAAACTGTGAAGCCATGGCCTTCTACCAAGGGCGACATAGTGAAACTCTGTCTCAAAAAAAAGAAACTTGGCTTGAAGGTGTTAAGGGACTTCTGAAAACTGTAGAAGAACCTGGGTCTCATGTGATTTTGGGTCTAGTTATCTGCAAGCTGTATGGAGTCTTTCTTTCTCTGGGGAAAATGCATTCTCCAAGGAATTAAGTCTCATAGACTGCACAACTCCTGGCCAGTTGCATAGGGGGCATAGTTTCTGTTGTTTTCTGGTGTCTGCTTGAGCAAATAACTTGGATGTCGGAGTCAGGCAGATACAGCTTAGTGACTGGGTTGTACTATATACAGACTTCCCTTCCTATAGCTTTCATGTCTAAAATAGTAACAATGTCCTCTACATTCTTTGAAGATTGGAGATTAAAAGAGAATATTAATATCTGTAACACACTTAGTACTTCTCTGTTTTTAGTAAATGGGCGACTGAGCGGGGGCTGGCAAGAGATACTGTGCTCAGCCTAAAAGCCCAGAGCACAGGGAAATCCGCATATTCTGCATGGCTCCCAGTGAATGCCTAGACTTTTGAGGGGTGGGAGTGGAGGTGAGAGAGGACAGAGGAAGCTAAAAGGAATGCTGTGATTATTAGTGGTATTTGGTCTCTCACTATTCCTTTTTCTGCAGCTCTGCCCTCTCAGAGCATATCTTTTCTCTAAATGAAGAGCCAGGAAGAGGTAGAGGTGACAGGAATTGAACTTCTTAAAGCCATGCTCCCGGTGAGTTAGTATTCCTTCACTTCCTACTAACATAGTCTTGCTTTTCAAGATTTGATAATGTATGTTTTCTTCTGAAAATTTTCTGCATAAGAGTCCTTCCTGGGGCCTGGTTCTGGTTTCCTCCCTTTCTGGTGAGTGAGGGAGACACAAGCAGCCCAGGATACTTCCTCTTCTCCCCACTCAGTGTGTATCTCTCATTCAAGAAATGGTCCAGTCTGAGCCCTGAGAACCACACTGTGACGTGAACACTGAGCAGGACTATATTTGTGTTGTTGTAGGATTCACTGACTTTCACAGATGTGGCCATAGACTTCTCCCAAGATGAATGGGAATGGCTCAGTCTTGCTCAGAGAAGTTTGTATAGGAAGGTGATGTTGGAAAACTATATGAATCTGGTTTCAGTGGGTAAGAGTGTCTTCTTCCTTCTACCTTCCCATGAGTCCTTTATGACTTTTATCAGCATTTTTCTAAAAACTTGTCTTCACTCAAGACCATTTGAACTGGGTTGTAACTCTGGTTTACACGCAGCTTAGCCAATTTTTATACCTTTTTTTATATGCAGGTCTTTGCATTTCTAAGCCGGATGTGATCTCTTTATTGGAACAAGAAAAAGAGCCCTGGATGGTGACAGAACAGATAACCAGAGGCCTGTGTGCAGGTGAATACAGAGTACAGAGAGGTGGAGGAGCTCTTTTTTGATGTTCTTTTCTCTGGTATTTGTTGTAAAGTACTTTTCAGGCTCCCTCCCAAATTGAAACTTGTTCTAACGTGAGTTTTTTAATGTTTCCCTGCTTTTGCACTGGTATAACATAGCCTCCCTTGCTTTAACTGATTTCTTATATGCTGTATATACCAGGGTCTATTTCTAAACTCTTGTGTCACTGGTGTTTACCTGTTTCTGCTCAAGCACCATACTGTGGCAGTTATCCCTGACTTTAAGCATTTCGGATTCTTTTTTTTTTTTTTGAGACAGAGCCTCAAGCTGTCCCCCTGGGTAGAGTGCTGTGGCATCACAGCTCACAGCAACCTCCAACTCCTGGGCTCAAGCGATTCTCCTGCCTCAGCCTCCCAAGTAGCTGGGACCACAGGTGCCCGGCACTTTTTTTTTTTTTTTTGGTTGCAGCCATCATTGTTGTTTGCCTGCCACCTTAGGTGTATGTGGCTAGAACCTTAGCCACTTGAGCCATAGGCGCTGAGCCAGCATTTCAGATTCTTTACAGAAACTTGTGTTTAGTTTTTGAACAGGTTTAAATATTTTCCTTTCTTTAAAAGGGGTGTAATTGTATTTATATATGTATATATTCATATATGTGTATATACACACACACACATACACACACACATGTATATGTATATCTTTCTGTGTTTCATTGGTTCGGTTTGGTTTGTGGAGACAGGGTCTCATTCTGTTGTCCCAGGGTGGAGAGGAGTGGTGTAGTCATAGCTCACTGTTAACTTCAAACTCCTGGGTTCAAGGGACCCTCTAATCTCAGCCTTGTGAGTAGCTAAGATTACCGGGGTGCACCACCACCCTGACTAATTTTTAAATTTTTTGTAGAAACCGGATCTATGTTGCCCAGGCTAGTCGTAAACTCCTGGCCACAAATAATCCTCCCACCTCAGCCTCCTAAAATACTGGGATTAAAGGTGTGAGCTATTGTTCCCATCCTGTTGTTTATTCTTACTTTGTTGTTTATTTTGCCTGTTTCCCTCTCTTTCCCCTTTACACCACCCCATCCCTTGAATTGGAAAGATTTCTAGTTCTATATATTGTTACCTGTATTTATGTATTTGCACATCTGCATTTCAAAATCCATCCACCTGAAATTCAGAACTTTATCTTTTGATAGCCATATGAAAGCTAAAGAAATTAGTTCATGAATATTACCTTCTTCCTATATGTCCATCATTTGTCCACTTACATTATACTCATTGGGATCTTTGGTTCAGTTTATGTTTTTTCAAAATTTATGTTTTCTTATTTCCCTATCTTGCTTCAAAGGTATTTTTCTGGTTTAGAAAGGTAGACAAGAGACTGTAGATATATATGTGAGGAAATGAGCCTCAAATGAGATGGTCACAGTTTATTTTGTGGCTTGTAGGGCTTTTTCCTGCTTTTAGTTCTTATAGTTACAAGCAAAGAATTGTTGGTAGGTCACTTGTAGCCCTAACTGTATTAATAAGTAAGAAATATTAAAATAAATGAATTTCCAATTCAAGATATTAGAAAAAAATGAATTTAAGTAAAACCAAAATAAGTTATGATAGTGATTTTATACTTCTAGAAATAAAAATACAAATAAATTAGAAAACAGTAGATTAACTGAAAATAAATCAAGTACTGTTTGTACTTTTTTACAAAACCAATTAAATACGTAAATTGTCAGGACAAATGACAGAAAACACACAGATAATGATAAGTAACCACAGATGCATAAGAACTTAAAAGAACCATATGAATCTATTTTTCCTCAACCCTCTGTAAATAATTTTAAAAAGTGGATGAAGTAGATGATATTCTAAGAGAATATGAAAATATAAATTACCATAACTGACAAGAGAGGAGACAGTTTTTTTAATATTTTTAATTTTTGAGACAGAGTCTCACTTGGTCACTGTCAGTAGAGTGCTATGGAGTTTTTAGCTCATAGTAGCCTGAAACTCATGGGCTCAAGAGATCCTCCTGCTTCAGTCTCCCAAGTAGCTGGGACTATAGGCACCTACTACAACACCCAGCTATTTTTTAGAGATGGGGTCTCACTCTAGCTCAGGCTGGTTTCAAACTCGTGAGCTCAGGCAGTCCACCCACCTCAGCCTTCCAGAGTGCTAGGATTACAGGTGTGAGCCACTGCGCCTGGCCTGACAATTTTTTTCAAATTTCAGAACATTTAATTTCAAATGTTTAGTGTATATGGATTACTTTTGTACTGCTTGAGACAAAGTTGTATTTCCATCACCCAGACGATGTGCATTGTACCTGCTAGGTATGATTTCAGTCTTCTCCTCAGAAAATTTAAATAGACCAGTTATCATAAAAGAAATATAAAAAGTTGTGTATTAATGGCCTTCCCCAAGAAAAAAAGCCACATACCCAAATAGATTTACAAATCAATTCTCTATAAAACCTGTGAGGAAGAATTATCACTGTTTTTTCTTAAATTATTCCAAGATAGACAATAAAAAGGAGAACTTAAATTTTTTTGTTTATGAACACAGCATAACATTTGATAATAAAATCTACCAAAATAGTATCAAATAAGAAAATTACAGACAAATCCCAATTATGAATATTGATATAAAATCTTAAAAGGTCATATTGAAATAATGTATTATAACCAGTAAAGGTTTATTCTAGGAATGCAAGGATGATTGTATCACCTATTGTTAATCTAAAAACTGATAAAAACTTGTTAAGCCAGGCACAGTGGTATGCCTGGGTAGACCCAGCTACTTGGAATGCTGAGCTGGGAGGATCACTTGAGCCCAGGAGTTTAAGCCCAACCTGGATAAAATAGCAAGACCCTGTCTCAAAAAAACAAAACAAAAACATGTACCTCTTAGAGCCCTCAGTAACTGATTCACATGGTTTTCATTTTTGAGGTTTCCATTCTTCTAGCATTTAATAAAGAAGACATTGGTTTCTTAATATCTTTCAGACTTGGAGTACATGTGGATGACCAAGGAATTATCTCCAAACCAGAATGTTTATAAAGAAAAATTTCCCCAGGCAATAATAATGGAAAGACATACAAGCTATGTCTTTGAATGTTCCACTTTAGGGAAAAACTGGAAATGTCAAGACCTGCTTGACAGGGAGCCAGTAAGACAGAGGACCCACTTTAGGCAAGAGACAATTACTTGTATAGATAACATCACTGAGAAAAGAGACCACTCTCACAAATCTGGGACAGTTTTTCATCTGAATACATTATCTCATATAAAACAGGTTTTTCCCATGGAAAAGAGAATATGCAATCATGATTCAGATAATAAAAGCTTAAAACCACATTCAATTGTAAAAAAACAGAAGCAAGTCTGTGGAGAAAAGAAACTTTTAAAATGTAATGACTGTAAAAAAATGTTCAACAAAATCTCAACCCTTACTCTTCATCAAAGAATTCATACTGGAGAGAAACCCTATGAATGTACTGAATGTGGAAAGGCCTTTAGCCAGAGTGCCCACCTTGCTCAACATCAGAGAATACACACAGGGGAAAAACCCTTTGAATGTACTGAATGTGGGAAGGCTTTCAGCCAGAATGCTCATCTTGTTCAACATCAGAGAGTTCATACTGGAGAAAAACCTTATCAGTGTAAGCAGTGTAATAAAGCCTTCAGCCAGCTTGCACACCTTGCTCAGCATCAGAGGGTTCACTCTGGAGAGAAGCCCTATGAGTGTATTGAGTGTGGGAAGGCTTTTAGTGATTGTTCATCCCTAGCTCATCATCGAAGGATTCACACTGGGAAGAGACCTTATGAATGTATTGACTGTGGGAAGGCATTCAGACAAAATGCCTCTCTTATACGTCATCGACGGTATTATCACACTGGAGAGAAACCCTTTGACTGTGTTGATTGTGGGAAGGCTTTCACTGATCACATAGGACTTATTCAGCATAAGCGAATTCATACAGGGGAGAGACCTTACAAATGTAATGTGTGTGGGAAAGCGTTTAGCCATGGCTCATCCCTGACAGTACATCAAAGAGTTCATACGGGAGAGAAACCTTATGAATGCGATACCTGCGAGAAAGCTTTTAGCCACCGTGGCTCACTCACTCTTCATCAAAGAATTCATACAGGAGAGAAACCCTATGGATGTAAAGAATGTGGGAAAGCTTTTCGGCAAAGTACGCACCTTAGTCATCACCAGCGGATTCATACTGGAGAGAAGCCTTATGAGTGTAAGGAATGCAGCAAAACCTTCAGCCAAAATGCACACCTTATGCAACATCAGAAAATACACACTGGAGAGAAGCCCTATGAGTGTAAGGAATGTGGTAAGGCCTTTAATCAGAGTGCACACCTTGTCCAACACCAGAGAGTTCACAGTGGTGAGAAGCCTTATGAATGTATTGAATGTGGAAAAGCCTTTAGTGATGGCTCATATCTTGTTCAGCATCAGAGACTCCATGCTGGCAAAACACCATATGAATGTCTTGAGTGTGGCAAGGCATTTAGGCAGAAAGCATCTCTGATTTGTCATCAAAGGTGTCATACCAGTGAGAAACCGTATGAATGTAGTGTTTGTGGAAAGGCCTTTAGCCATCATAAATCCCTCACTTTACATCAGAGAATTCATACAGGAGAGAAGCCTTATGAGTGTAAAGAGTGTAGCAAAGCTTTCAGCCAGGTTGCCCATCTTCTGCTACATAGGAGAATTCATACTGGAGAACGGCCCTATGAATGTAAAGAGTGTGGGAAAGCCTTCAGGCAGAGTGTACATCTTGCTCATCATCAGCGAATTCATACTGGTGGGGCATCCTCGATTGTTCTCTCCTCACTCCCATACCACCGAGTCCTATAGATTCAGTCTTTTAAATGCCTCTAGAATCCATCTACTTTTTCCCAGTGTAAGTCCCATCATCATTGTCTATCAAACAGCCATCTTAATTTGATTTCTGCAATTCTGTAACTATTGTCCCTCTTGCTTCTCTGAAGTACAGTTTTAACACTGTAACAGGCTCTTTTAAAAATAAAAATATATAATCATGCTACTCTCTCCATTTAAAACTGTCTCTGAAAAAGTATTATTCTGTTTCAAGAGTTTAGTGCAAAATCCCCAAGATACAGTTAGTGCTAAATAAATGCTTGCCAGTAAAGTAAAGGTTTCCCTATGGACTGACATTAAGCTGCAAGTAAATTGAACCAGTAAGTCAAACGTACAGATTTTACAGCAGACAGCAGACTCTGTAACAAACTCAGAATTGAAAGGTTTGTTATGCACAAGGCACAATGGTAGCTTATTTACCACTCCTGTAAGAAGAGAAGGACATGAGGCCTTCCTGAGGAGCAACTCTCACTTCATCTAGCACCAACAAGAGAGAATAAGCCAATTAAAATGAAATCATGTGTTAAACTGTAGGACTAACTAGGGAATAGTATTTAAAAACAAAATTAAGAAGCTAAAAACCTTGAATAGATAGGGCGATGCCTGTGGCTCAAAGGAGTAGGGCACCAGCCCCATATAGCAGAGGTGGTGGGTTCAAACCCAGCCCTGGCCAAAAACAAACAAAACAAACAAACAAAAAAAACCTTGAATATATTTAATAGTCAAAGTAAACTGAAAAGTATATTCCAATACTTCAACCTTTAAAAAAGCACCACAAACATTTCCTGTGGTATTTAAATTATTCTAGAGTATAAAATAAAATGCACTACAACCTCCTATCTTGTGCCATGACATTGATAAGACATATATAAAAACACAGAAATGTATACACTACGATTAACTTACAAACTCATTTTAAAATCAGTTTTAAAAAAATAGGAAGGCTAGGCATGTATTTGTATAAAAAGACTCAATCTGGCAAAGATATTTCTCCCTAAGTTAAATTTATAAGTGCCTTATTTAAACACTCAAATGTGGCTCGGCGCCTGTGGTTCAAGCGGCTAAGGCGCCAGCCACGTAAACCTGAGCTGGCAGGTTTGAGTCCAGCCCCCGCCCGCCAAACAACAATGAAGGCTGCAACCAAAAAATAGCCAGGGGTTGTGGCAGGTATCTGTAATCCCAGCTACTTGGGAGGCAGAGGCAGGAGAATCGCTTGAGCCCAAGAGTTGTAGGTTGCTGTAAGTTATGATGCCATAGCACGCTACCCAGGGCAACAGCTTGAAGCTTTGTCTCACAAAGAAAAAAAAAAACCTGAAATGTATTTTTTGTTGGGTTTTCTTTTTGGTTTTGAGACAGTCTTACTCTGCCCTGGGTAGAGTGCCATTTCCATTCCCCCTTTCCTGTTCTTCCAACCCTACTCAACTACAGCTCCTTTTTTTTATTTTTTATTTTTTTGAGACAGAGTCTCACTTTGTTGCCCTTGGTAGAGTGCGGTAGCGTCATAGCTCATGGCAACCTCAAACTCTTGGGCTCACTCGATTCTCATGCCTCAGCCTCCCAAGTAGTGGGGACTACAGGTGCCCGCCACAATGTTTTTAGCGACAAGGTCTCATTTGGCTCAGGCTGGTCTGGAACCTGTGAGCTCAGGCAATCCACCCGCCTCGGCCTCCCGGAGTGCAACTTCGGCTCCTTCTTTCCTCGGTTTTCATATCCCCTTTTCCTTCTTCCCCTCTCCATTCTCTTCTCTTCCTTCCTACTCCTCCCTCTCTCTGTCTCCCGTTTCCCTCCCTCTGTTTCCTCCCATCCCTTTGGCCTTCCTCCTGTATCTTCTCCCTTCTCCCTATCCTTTCTCCCTAGCCCTCCCCCCCGTCTCTTCTCTTTCCTTCGCAGTCATCCTTCCTCCCAGCTCTCTTCCTCCTCTTCTCTCTCTCTTCTCTCCTCCTCATCTCCCCTCCTTTTCCCTCTTTCTCCTCCTCATCCTTTCTTCTTCCCACTCCACCACACTCCTCTCCCTCAATCCATCCACTTACCGTCCCCATCCCTGGGTCAGGTCTCAGGAAGTTGGAGGAACGCGCTCGGGTCCGTCCGGCTCCACTCGGCTAGGAGAGCCTGAGGGGAAGTGGCGGCGCGCGGACTTCTGGGAAGCGTAGTCCGGGGCCTGCTGCGCAGGCGCACTGCAGTCGGGAGGGCCTAGCGGGCGCGGTCATTGTCCTGTTGGAGCAACGCTGGGTAAGTCCTGTTGAGGTGTGGGTTGGGATCCCTCTCACCGTCCTTTGGTGCCTGCGCCCGCACCCCGTAGTCCGGGGAGGGGGAGGACTGGGTCATAGGGTGTGCGGACCCGGGGGAAGGTGTGCAGACCCAGGTTCGGGTAGTGCGGCTACAGCTGACATGCAGCTGAGGGAGCGAGTTTAGGGCTCAGAGGAAGGAGGGGTGGAGTGCTGGGGACAGGAGCGGAGTCAGTAAGGAGGCGTGTCCGTGTGTGTGTGTGTCCGCTCCGTGCACCTGGATGTCTAACTGGGGCTCCTGTGGCCTTTCTTCGCCTGTGTTGTGCACTTGTCTGTGGGGCGTGTCCCCCTGGGTCTCTGCCTGCCTTGGGAGGGGATGCCCGGGTGACTCTGTCCTTCCATGTTGTGCGTATGTCTGCCGTGATCCGTGTAGGTGGGTGTATTCCGTGCCTAGTCTTTGTTTCCCTGTCCCTGGGTATGAGTGTGGGACTGTGACTATCCTCGGTGTGTGTCAGGCAGCCTGTGTCTCTGTTTCTTGGTGTCTGTGTGTGACTCTGTTGGGATGGGATGAACCCCTTCCACAGACCACGTTCACCTGGACAAGTGGGCCTAGCAGAGCCTCTGTGCCCTGGCACCACGCCTCTCCTGCTCAACATGGCCACAGAAAGCTCTGGAGAGGTGGTGTCCTGGGGGACAGGAAGTGTGTGTGAGTGACCAGTGTGGAACTTCCAGATATTGCTAACATTTGCCCTGGGAAGCTGCCGCAAAGTTTTAAGCCAGATGCTTTTACTGAGCACCAGTAACATGGGCCAGGAATGTCTTAGGAGCCACAGACTGACACTTAGTGATCCTTTCCTTCCATAGTGGGGCTTCTTGGCCTCCACACTAGTGACACTTTGGGCTGATCATTCTTTGTGCATTGTAGGATATTTAGCAGCATCCTGAGTCTCTACCCACAAAATGTCCATACCACCACCACCCCCCAATTGTGACAACTGCAAGTGTCTCCCTGGGGCACAGAATTGCCTCTGGATGAGAACCACTGTTCTGAAGGCTCCAACTTTCCCTCATATGTCTCTCTCTATGAATAACATCACTTGGCATTTTGCTTGTGGAGGTTGGGGACATTTGGCCTCAGAAAGATCCTTCTTTGTCTTAGTGATTTTTATATTTAAGAGGTGTGGGCTCGGCGCCTGTAGCTCAAGCGGCTAAGGCACCAGCCACATACACCTAAGGTGGCTGGTTCGAATCCAGCCCGGGCCCGCCAAACAACAATGATGGCTGCAACCAAAAAATAGCCAGGCGTTGTGGCGGGCGCCTGTGGTCCCAGCTACTTGGAAGGATGAGGCAGGAGACTCGCTTGAGCCCAGGAGTTAGAGGTTGCTGTGAGCTGTGATGCCACAGCACTCTACCCAGGGGAACAGCTTGAGGGTCTGTCTCAAAAAAAAAAAAGAGGTGTGAGAATCATCTGGAAACTTGTTTGCAATACTGATTCCTAGGCCCCACCAGGGTGGTTTACTCAGGATATGGAGGGGGACCAGGAAACTGTATTCTGAGTAATAATATTTTAATACACATCTCCAGTGATTCTGGTATTTTGAGGATTGGTGAGGTAGCTAAAAGGCTTTTGTGTAGGAGAGGGCTAGGATTTTCCTTGGTGATCCCGAAGCGCTGGAGACTCATGGAGACACATTTCAGTCTATAGCAGAAGGAAAACTTGCTCCTACTCAAAAGTGTTTGTGGCCTAGATAGTGCACTCCCTGCCATGGAAGGTATGCAATCTAGGAAGGTCCCCATGGAGCCAAAACTGAGCTGGCATGTCTCAAACGCCAAAACTTTGCTTTAATCTTTGCCACCTGTCCTATTTTGTATTTTGCCTTTTCTTTAACTTGGCTTACCAAGTTTTTAAAAATTTAAATCAACTTAGTTTAAAAGGGAGCTCTGTGTGACTACTGTAGATAAAAGCTGAGCATTGTTGTACAAAGAGAAACATTAAAACAAATGAAAGTAAAGCCAAGGAGTTCTAATGAAATAAGAACTACTGGTTGCTTTAAGTTGGCCTAAGCTTTTTTCTTTTGTTTGGGGAGTAGGGGTGCTACATGCTAGTGGCTGCGGAGACATTCTGAGCTGGCAGATCTGGAAGAGAATCAAAACCAGGTGATTCCTCCTCTGAGAGTCCTGGGTGGGGGGTGTCCTGCTCTTCAGGACAAGCTAGGCTGGCATCAGTGGTAATGACAGCAGCAATGCTCCTGCTGTGCACCAGGCCAACTCCAGGGCCTTTAGTTTATCTGTTAGCCGAACCTCACAATAACCCCATGAGGTCTGTGGTTAGTGTGAGGGGTTGGTAAAAAGTCTGGGGCACCTGGGAAGCCTTGACCCAGCACTCAGACCCAAGGAGAGCACCTAGTGGGGCTGCTGGGAGAGGCAGGAGGTCCCATGGCCTCCAGCAGCCTGGGGGAGTGTGAGCTGTGGGTTTATGCATCTGGGAGGCAGTCTCATGGCAGTCTATACTCTGGTAGTCTAGTGGTAACCTTCTACCCCACTTTGTCATCTTGGGCAAGTGGTTTCCTCATCTGTGAATTGGGGTAGGTAGAAGTAGTGCCCTCTTTCTAGGGTGGTTGGAGAATCAGGTGAGATATGTTTATCAAGTGCCTTATATACAGTAAGCCCCATAAATGCTCACTGTTGATCTATGTGTGTATGACTGTCTTTGTCTCTCTCTTTTTCTCTCTCTTTCTCTCTTCCCCTGTCTCTCAGTGTATGTCTGTCTGTTCCATCTGCATTTGTGAGGTGGACCTTGGCTGGGTCTCTCTTACCTCCTTCTCTCCCCACCAACAGCCTTACTGGCCTTCCAGACCCATCCTCCCAGAGGGATGGCTGCTCAGCTGATGACTGAGGAGGTGCTGGTGAGTTGTGTCACTCTCTCTCTCCTTTCTGAAGGCTTGTACCCAGGGGGCCAGGCTCCTGCTTTTGGGTGAGCCTCTACACTAAGGTGACCAGATTTTAACATTGGTAAAGCAGGATACCATTGGGGGGTGGGGTTCTTAATTAAAAATTTGGTCTATATGAAGCAACAAAAATTTTCATAAAATGCAAAAATAGTATTGTAATATATATATTTTTAATTTCAACATAAGTACAATTTACAAACATAATACATTAAAAACAATTATGTATAGGATGGAGCCTGTGGCTCAAAGGAGTAGGGCACAGGTCCACCTGGGGGACCTTGCCGCAGGAGGGGAATAGGGAGTTTACAATAGCCTTTTCATTTCCAAATGAAGTTACATTAACCTCTTCATTCCAAATGGAGTTACATTAACCTTTTCAGCAGCTGAAAACTGTATATTCCCTTCCTGTTGTCCCACCGCCATTCCCTAGCTTGTTGTGCATTCTTTCCAAAAATCGGGACTTTTTAAAAACGCTGTGGGACATGGGACAAATTGTTAAAAATCGGGACTGTCCCGCCAAAAGTGGGACGTCTGGTCACCTTACTCTACACCCAATTCCCTTCCAGCCCTGGCTCTGAGTCCTGGGGGCTGTGTCCACCCTGAGGAGGAAGTCAGTGCCCATGCTCCTGTTGGCCCTCTGTCTCAGCCCCTTGTCTGTCCCTGACGCTGGCTGAGATAAGCTCTGGGGGACAGAGGAGCTCTAAAATGGCCAGGCCTGCCCTCAGGGCTCCTAGGAGACACAGGTGGGCACCCATAAAGTGATGATTTAAACTTGACCCTGAGTGAAAAGGACTCAGCAGGATGTATTGGATGTGTGGCCTATAGAGTGTGTCACTGCACATTCATTTGCAGTGACAGTATGCAAACATGTGGGAACACACCCCTATTTAAGACAGTGGTTACCTCCAGAGAGGAGGAAGAGGATACTTTTGGGTAGGGGCATGTGACATCTTTAGTTCTAGCCATGATGTTTTTTATCTTTATCTGGATGGTGAATTCATGGCCATGTGTTGTATTTTTCTCTAAATTTCCTTTTATGCCAGAAATATTTCATAATAAAATGTTATGTATTATATATGCTCATTGTAGAAAATTGGCAAAATCTAGCAAACTGTAGGTGAGATAATATAATTCACTGATAGGCTCTCTACCCATAAATCACAAATGTAGATATTTGTGTATTCATTTATTATCTTCTTTCTCTGATGATCATTTTTAAAAGTTGACCAAATATTGACTTTAATTTAATTTTGAGGGTTTTCTCCATCTAACTTTATGCAATGGGGATTTCCAATTGCCATTGAAAGCTTTACAAACATCACTTGTTTTGGCTGCATAACCAATATACCTGCATTGGTGAATTTAACCTTTTGGCCCTTTTTTAAAGAAAATTTACATTTTGGTGTCATAAATCTACAGTCTCCAACCTCAGGGCTGCAGACCAGTAGCAGTTGGTGGTCTATTAGGAACCACGCTGCACAGTAAGAGGTAAGTGGTGGGTGAGTGAGCAAAGCAGCTTTATCTGTATGTATAGCCACTCCCCATCACTGGTATCACTCTACCTCCTGTTAGATCAGTGGTGACATTAGATTGACATAGGAGCAAGGACCCTACTATAAACAGTTGTATACTACTTATACAAATCTAATGCCTGATGGTCTGAAGTGGAGCTGAGGTGGTAATGCTGGTGCTGGGGAGCAGCTGCAAATATAGATTATCATTAGCAGCAAGGTTTGACTGCACAGAGACCATAATAAATCAATTGCTTGTAGACGCATAACAAAGCTACCCTTCTACCCCATGGGTAGATAAATTGTCTTCCATGAAACTGGTCCCTGGTACCAAAAATGTTTGGGAACCACTGCTGTAAGTACTATGTCCAAAAAGTAAAAGAAAATTCCCAATTCCTAGAAGGCAATGATCATTATAAAATCTTAGAAAATCCAGAAAAATGTAGCTAAGAGAATCAAATTAACCCATGATCTTACTCCAGAAGATAACCACTCTGAATCTGTGTCTTTTCCTCCTTGGATATTCGTATTGTTTTGTGAAAATAACCAGCATCATGGCTGAGCAATTTTCATATTTTGCTTTTTCATAAAAGATTTCTTCCTGAGCATTTCTCAGCACCATTAAAAACTCCTCTGTAGGGTGGCTCAGCGAGTAGGGTGCCAGCCCCATATCCCAGGCGTGGCGGGTTTGAACCCGGCCCGGACCAAACTGCAACAAAAAAATACCTGGGTGTTGTGGCGGGTGCCTGTAGTTCCAGCTATTCTGGAGGCTGAGGCAAGAGAATCGCCTAAGCCCAAGAGCTGGAGTTTGCTGTGAGCTGTGACGCCATGGCCCTCTACCGTGGGTGACGACGTATAAGACTCTGTCTCTAAAAAAAGACAAAAAACAAACTCCTCCATAACTTCCGTTTTAATAACTGCATAAAAGTTTTATCTAGTAGCCATACCCTCGCTTACTTAGTGGTTTCTTTCTTTGTTTATGGGACATGTTTTGGTATTCATGGTTATAAAGAGTATCACAGGAGAGCAGGTTGGGCATATATGTTTCCCTGTGTTGTACGTGATTTCTTTAGGAGTGATTTCTTGAAGAGAAATATTAGTTTGGATATTTTTGAGGACTTTCATAAGTCTTTTTGTGTTAATTTCAGATTTATATAAGAGTATATACAATTAGGTACATAGTTTGTAAGATTACATAGTTTTATGTAAGGTAAAGTCCAAGGAGTAGTTGTGTCCTTCACCCAGGAAATGTGCCATGTACCCCTACATCATTAGGTAAGAACTTACTGAGACTTTCATAAGTCTTCGTGTTACTTTCCAAATCAGTTGTGGTAATATATATTCCTACCAGCGTGTTGGGAAGGGTCTCTGCTGGTTTATACTGGCTGTGGTCAATTATTAATTTGGTACATTAGATATAAATGAGAAATGTATAAACCTTGGGTGTGATATGTGACAAATGATGTCATGAGATCTCTTTCTGAGTAACATTATTCATATAATTGGTGAATTGCAATTTTTAGAGAATGATTATTAGCCATTTCTACCAGCAGGTAAATTATCTATCATGCACTTTCTCAGTCTATTGGAATCTTAGTATTAGAGATTTTACAGAACTAAGTGTGTGTGTGTAAACATAGCAAATATTATTCCTGGGTTTGGTTTTTGTTTCCTTCTTATTTAGTTTAGTTAATTTTTCAGTACAATAGCATTTCATATTTTTAATTTTTTTCCTGCATCCTTTCTTTCCACAGGTAAGCATTTCATATTTTTAAAATCAAATCTGTTGGTCTCTTTAGTGGAAGTAGCCCCTTTCATCTTTAAACTATGAAAGAGTTTCCTTGGTCCACGGGTCAAATAGCACCTCTGTCTTCTTCCTTGTTACCATTTATCATTTGAATACTAACAGGTAACTTTTGAATCTCCCTGGAATTTATTTTGCTATATAAATGTTTCGGTTGAGTTATTTTGGAGTTTTGGTTTATCACATCTTTATTTCTTTGACACCTTTTAAGATACACTTCATGTCCACAAACAATGGACAATTCACTATACAATTCACTAACTTTTGATATATTTGCAGAGTTGTATAACCATCACTATTGTTGATTCCAGAACATTTTCATCATTGCAGAAGGAGTCATATACCCTCAAGCATCTACTCCCTTCCCCCCCCATCATTCCCCAGTTCCTGGCAACCACTAATCTGTCTCTATGGGTTTGCCTATTCTGGACACTTTTTATTAGTGGAGTCATGTTCCATGTGATCCTTATGGACTGTCTTCTATACTCAGCATATATGATGTTTATATCCATGGGATACTATGTATTGAACTTCATTCCTTTTCATGACAGAATAATATTCTCTGTATGGCTGCTCCACATTGCATTTACCCATTTATTAGTTGGTGGATGTTTGGGTTGTTTCCACTTTTTGGCTATTATGAATAATGATAGTGTGAATATTCGTGTGTATGTCTTACTCTGATTTAATGATCATCTTGATAGTAACAATAGCAGTATATTGGACCCAGTTCAGTGTTGTTACAAACCTCTGTATTAAATACTGACATGTAGGCTTGGTGCCTGTGGCTCAAGCGGCTAAGGTGCGAGCCACGTACACCTGAGCTGGTGGGTTCGAATCCAGCCTGGGCCTGCCAAACACATTGATGGCTGCAAACAAAAAAACAGTAACCGAAACCGGTTGCTGCGGCAGGCGCCTATAGTCCCAGCTACTTGGAAGGCGGAGACAGGAGAATTGCTTGAGCCCAGGAGTTGGGCTGTGATGCCACGGCATTCTACTGAGGGCGACAGCTTGAGGCTCTGTCTCAAAAAATAATTAAAAGAAAACCTGACAGGTAATTATTATAGTAATAATTGTAATAACTGAGCTCTATCAGGCATTTGTATGCACTAGCTGTTTTAATCTTTATCGCAAACCTAGTAAGTAGCAACTCTCATTATGTCCATTTAACAGATGAGGAAACTGAGGCTCCAATAAGGGTAGCTAGGAACCAGGAAACAGTTCATGCTCATGCCCATGTCCGTGGCTAGATATTCTGGTGTTTAAAGAGAAACTAGAAGTTCATTTTTCTTGATTAACTATGCAGATTTTTTTCCATGTGGTTAATGATTAAAAACAATTTTGAAAGCCTCAGGGGATGAAATAGAAAATGCATGCAAGTGGGTTCAGGCCCAGGGATGTCTCCTATGAGGGTCACACTCAGAGCACCGTTCTTTCCTTGCATCCTGGGAGTTGTCCCATTGAGCCTGTCCAGAGCCACACAGATGATGTGAGCACCCAGCGCATGGGAAGGCTAGGCACAGGCATTCATCACACTATGGATGAGGTCAACGATCAAGTGTTTTCTCTGGAAATAGCTTCAGGATCACCTGTGATCTGGGACACTGCAGTATTATTCAACTGTCTTGTTTTTAGGTGGAAGACACACCACCCTCCCAGGAGCTAGTTTGGACAAAACCACTCCTGGGCTGTAATTTCCATTGGGTCAGTATTACATGTGAGTTAGGGCACCAGAGGTGGGGGCAGAGAGCTGGACTGGGTTTAAGACACTGCCGCTCCTTCTGTGTGACTTCACGTGCCTCAATTTCCCCCCATGAGGGGGAGGAGCTTGTAAGAGCACCTGGCTGGTAGGGTTGAGTATTGAGATGATACATATAAAGGATTTGGAGTGATGCCTGGCATGTAGCACATACTTAGTGATCATTAGTCATTTATTTTTGTCATTGTTTATAAGTCTGAGTTGAGGGGAGAAACCCTGTGCCAGAACTGTGTCTGCCGTGTCCACAGCTGCATTCCTAGTGCCTGGTACATAGTAGACTCTCCATTAATGGTTGTGTAAATATTGGTAGAGTGAATGAGTGAGGGGTGAAGTGTCACTCTTGATCTGAGCTCTCTCCCCTACCTAGGATCTTCCTCAGACCCCACAGCCCGTGCTCTCTGTCACCTCTCCAAAGTCTTCCTGAATGCCCCTAAAGCTGGCATTACTCAGGTGCCTCTAGAGCTTTGTTCATGCCTTCATGATCGTGTTTCCCAAATTTCACACGTGTTTCCATCTGCCTCTCCCATGAGGAACTAGTTCTTGAACCTTTGTGTCTGTATCCTGGAACCTGACTTGATGTATGGTGCTTAGTAGGACTTAGGTTAGCTATCCTGGATGCTGTATATTGTTCTGCCTAGCTGTGCTTCTACTGCGTGCATCAAGCCACCGGGTCAGGGCCATTCTGCCTTTGCTTTTTTTTCCATCTCAGTCTCAAAGCTGTGACTTTGTGTTCTAGACCATTTTATATTTGATTTATTTTTCTGTCGTAGAACCCCCCCCCCCACCAAGTATAACTAGACACTGGGAAAATGGAGTGGTCCCTTCAGAACCCTGCACCTGGTTGAAATAACTGCAGGGCATCCTGTCTGGTTCACCTAAATTCTCTTAGCCTTTCTGGCCATTTCTCCAGGCCTCTGTAAAGAGGGCCCAGCGATGAGCAGATGTGGGTTTCCTCTTACAGGAGACAGTGACGTTCAGGGACGTGACTGTGGACTTCACCCAGGAGGAGTGGCAGCAGCTGCAGCCTGCCCAGAAGGATCTGTACAGGGATGTGATGCTGGAGAACTACAGGACCCTGGTCTCACTGGGTAAGGGGCAGCTTCCCTGAGTCACTCTTTAGCCTACAACTTGAAGACCACAAGGAAATAAGAAAAGAATTGACGGGTTTGACTACTTAGAAAGTTCCTAAAATTGCTCTACTTCAAGCTAAAAATAAAGTTGATAGATGATAACATGAAGAATAACACTTCTCACATGTATAACAAAGGGTCATAATTATGTAACAAGCTACTAGGAATAAACAAGAAAAAGACTAAATGAGTCATAGAAAAATGGGCCAAATTTATGAGTTGTAAATTCATAAATGTAGAAATATACAAGGTTATGAAAGATTTTTTTAGCCTTGCTAAAGAAAACTACAAATTGAGCTATCAGTTTTTGTCTATGAGGGGAAGATAAAATGGGAATGATAGCCAATATTATGAGGGTATAGAGAAAAGACTCTCCCATTTTAGGAGTATAAAGTTGGGGCAACTCTTTTAGAGGACAGTTTAGCATTATCCAACAAATTTTGAATCATTCCAATTTTAGGGATTCATCCTTTAGAAATTCTTCCATAAGTGTTAAATTCTTCCAAAGTTTTACATTGAAAGAAAAATAAAGGAAAACTACTTATAAGCCCAGCCATACAAGACTTTAAACATATTAGGATCCATCAGTATGATAGAAACCATGCAGCTTTTCAAAGCTGAGGACTCTTTGTAGGCACTGCCATGGACAGATGTTCCATGAGTAAGGTGGCAACGCTCACTTTCAGAACTAGAGTATGGTCTCCTTTCTTTAATAGCTTTTTTGGAGGCATAATTGACTTACAATCCCTACATGCATTTAAAGTGAACAATTTGATGCATTTTGATATATGTGCCTATCCAGGAAACTGTTGCCATGATGATAATGAATATGCCCATCATATCTAAGTTCTCAGACCCCTCCTTCCCCTCGGTCTCTCCGCCCCCTCCCAGCCCCAGGCAATCACTGACTGGTGTGCTTTATGTCATTGTGGGTGAGTTTGCATGTTCCTTTTTTTTTTTTGAGATAGTCTCACTATGTCACCCACGGTAGAGTGTCATGGCATCACAACTCACAGCAACCTCAAACTCTTGGGCTTAAGCACTTCTCTTGCTTCAGCCTCCCAAGTAGCTGGGACTACAGGCACCTGCCACAATGCCCAGCTATTTTTTGGTTGCAGTTGCCATTGTTGTTTAGCAAGCCCAAGCCAGGCTTGAACCCACCAGCTTCAGTATATGTGGCTGGTGCCCTACTCACTGAGCTATGGGCACCAAGCCAGTTTGCATGTTCTTGACTTTTTTTTTTTGAGACAGAGTCTCTGTGCTATGACGTCATAGCTCACAGCAACCTCAAACTCTTGTGCTCAGGCCATCTTCTTGCCTTAGTCTCTCCTGTGTAGCTGGGATTATAGGTGTCCATGTCCACTACAATGCCCGGTTATTTTTTCTATATTTTAGTAGAGGCAAGGTCTTACTCTTGCTCAGGCTGGTCTCAAACTCCTGAGCTCAAGTTATCCACCCAGTTTGGTCTCCCAGAGTGCTAAGATTACAGGTGTGAGCCACCGCACCCGGGCATCATAGCTCACAGCAACCTCAAACTCTTGGGCTTAAGTGATTCTCTTTCCTTAGCCTCCCACGTAGCTGGGACTACAGGTGCTCACCACAATGCCCGGCTATTTTTTGTTGTTGTTGTAGTTGTCATTGTTGTTTGGCAGGCCTGGGCTGGATCTGAACCTGCCACCTCTGATGTATATGACTGGCGCCCTAGCCACTGAGCTGTAGGTGCTGAGCCTCACCTGTGTTCTTGAATTTTGTATATGTAGAATCATACATGTATGCACTCTTGTTCGTGGTCCAACTGTTTTAGTTTGACATGGCATTGTTGAGATTCACTCATGTTGTTGCACGTGTCATAGCTCAGTTCCTCTTATTGCTGTGTATCATTCCAGTTTGCCTACCCATTCTCTCTTCAATGAACATCTGGGTTGTTCCCAGTTTGGGGCTATTACAAATAAAGCTGCTATAATCATTTGTGCACATGTTAGTGGAGACATATACTCCCCCTCTCCTGAGTAACACCTGGGAGTGGAAAGTCTAGATCATATGATGTATTTTTAACTTTTCTTAAAAGCTGCTGAACTGTTTGCCAGAGTGGCCATACCAGTTCACATTTCCACCTCAGGGCATGAGAGTTCCAGCTTCTCCCTATTTTTTTTTTTTTTAGAGATAGAGTCTCATTTTGTCGCCCTTGGTAGAGTGCTGCCATGGCATCATAGCTCACAGCAACCTCCAGCTCTTGGGCTTAGGTAATTCTCTTGCCTCAGCCTCCCGAGTAGCTGAGACTACAGGCACCCGCCACAATGCTGGGCTATTTTTTTGTTGTAGTTTGGCCAGGGTCAGGCTCAAACCCTCCACCCTCAGTATATGGGGCCGGCACCCTACTCACTGAGCCACAGGTGTGGCCCGCTTCTCCCTATTCTTAATTCTAGCCTTCTTCACAGGCATGAAGTCTCATCACACTGTGGTTTTTGTCTGATCTTGTTGGTCTTCCATGTGGGTATCTATATATTGTTTTTTTGTTTTTTTTTTTGAGATGGAGCCTCAAGCTATCCCCCTGGGTAGAGTGCCATGGCATCATGCTCACAGCAACCTCCAACTCCTGGGCTC